>NW_022196903.1:66350677-66401512 GCF_008632895.1 Mastomys coucha | reverse complement strand
CAATGTCTGTTTCTTTTCTGCAGTGTTGCCAGGGGGAAAGCCTGAGGGGACAGTTGCATATCACCTTCTAATTTGCTGTTCCATTTTTTTTTTCAGTACGGAACAAATGTCTAAAGCTTTCCAAACACTTAGCCTGCACTTGGACAGATCCCTTGACTTTTAATGCTGTATTGCAGGGGAAAGAGCGTATATATGTTCCCGGAAATGTTATAGGGTACATAGAGAATCCTTTGAAACATCTGCAGGGATCTTGCAGGCTGAGAAGCTGCAAGAAGTCTGTTTTCCTGGAAGTGGAGGTGCAGTGACCCTGCTTCCCAGGTCTCCTGTGTCTCCAAGCACCTTATTGGTATTTCTTCTTTGAGTAAGAAGACTGGGCTTCTTGTTTGTGTGTCCTTCCAGGAGGCCTGAGAAGCAGTTGTTTGCATCTGAGAGTAATTAATCACGAGCTGAGATCTCAGGGTTATCTGGTCCAACAATTGGTTGTCTGGCGTCTGTTGGAACACCTGCAGCGATAGAGCAGCCCAGAGCATGCTGAGTTCCCCCCTCATTCACGTAATGGCTCTTCACTCCTTAGACAGGCCTCCTGGACACAATTTTGAATATCTGGGGCCTACATTCTACTCCAGACCATCTGGGATGGTGTGTTCCAGACCAAAGCCATCCCCAGGCACCATGGAAAACAGCAGCCTCCTTTTTTGGGGGGAACCCATGCATGTGGCTGACAATGCACCCATATTCTGCCTCCATACATGCCTCCATCCATCCTGACCCCATGGAAAGCTGTGCACTACATTTTCATCTCATTCCCAGAGGAGTGTAGGGGTTCGATGTGAGGACTTTGGTCAACAGAAATTCAAATCCTCCTACAGAGCTAGACAGAGAGTTTCCTTGCACCCCGGTTTCTTGATCTGCAATAGAAACTCTTCGCCACCTCACCTGTTAGTTTTCAGTTCAGATTCAGTGAATTAATACTACTAAATATGCCGAGCGGGGCTGCCTGCATTGCATGTGCAAGTGCACAGGTCATGACCCAAATGTGATGTCGAGAGAACACGTTGTGGGAGTCGGTTCTTTCCTTCCACCATGCGTGTTCCGCGAATTGGTCTCTGGTAAAACAGTGTTGATGGCAAGTGTCTTTCCTCAGTGTGCTGGTTAGGTTTGTTTGTTTTTGTTTTTTTGTTTGTTTGTTTCTTTGTCCACTTGCCTAAAGCTAAAGTCATCTGTGAAGGAACTTCAGTTGAGAAAAAGACTCCATGAGATTGTCCTATAAGAAAGTCTGTGGGGCATTTTCTTGATTAATGATTGATGTAGAAGCACCCATTCCACTGAGGGTAGTGCTATCCCTAGGCAGGTGGCCCTGGTTACTTAAAAACAAAACAAAACAAAACAAAACAAAAAACCTGTAGGCTGAGGAAGCCATGAGGAACAAGCGAGTAAGCAGCACTCCTCCGTGGGCTTTGCTTCAGTTCCTGCCTCCAGGCTCTTGCATGAGTTCCTGCCTTGACTGCCCTCAGTGATGCACTATAACCTGTAAGCCAGATAAACCCTTTCTTCCCAAGCTGCTGTTGCTCATGATCTTTATCGCGGCAATGGAAAGCAAACCAAGACCCATCCCTTCAGCCCTGTTTGTGTGTCACTGAATGTGGAACCCAATGCCTCAGGCATCCTGAGGTGCTCAAACACAGAGCGGATTGTCTCCGGCCTTTGATGCTGTTTTAAATCTCTCAGAACTCCTTCCTGATACTTGGCCTAGATGAACAGTCTGTATAAATCTCCCCTATGGATTTATTCTCCATTTCTCTTTAATCCGATTTTCTACAAGCTTCTGCCTTCAAGAGTATCTCACTCATCAGATACTGATTGTACACTTCTTTGGGATTGAGGCTCTTCTGAACACTGGCCACAGCAGGGACATGAGTGTCCTGGGAAGGCTGGGTGGACCCCTCTGTGTGACTCACTTGCTCTCTCCAGTCCTACATATGGGCATTAACTCTCAAGATCCTGTTACTTTCATAGTCTCCTTTCTGCTATTTTCCCCTTTTTAAAATTTTTTATTATTACTGTGTACGTGTGTGCACATGTGGAAGTCAGAGAACAGCTTTGTGAAACCTTCATGTGTGTTCCAGGGAGTGAACCCAAGTCACCTGGCTTGTGAAGCAAGTGCCTTTGCCTGCTGGGCCTTCTTGCTGGCCCATCTTTTCTGCTACTTCCTATTCTCATTTAGGAGTATCTTTCCATAGCATACTTAGCATAAAGCCTCAAAACCTATAGGTCCTGACGTCACCTATCCAATGCTGGCAGACGTTAGAGTGGATGTCTGTATCCATCAGCACCTCCTTCTTGATTTTTTTTTTTTTTTTTTTTTAAATTTTTCGAGACAGGGTTTCTCTGTATAGTCCTGGTTGTCCTGGAACTCACTCTGTAGACCAGGCTGGCCTCGAACACAGAAATCCGCCTGCCTCTGCCTCCCAAGTGCTGGGATTAAAGGCGTGCGCCACCACTGCCCGGCTCCTTCTTGATTTTTAATATTCACCTTTACCTTGGCCCAGCTGGAGAGAGCAGTCCATAGTTAAAAGCGGTACACTGTGCTCACAGGATCACAGCTGTAACTTGGGGGACGATGCAGATGTCCCTCACGCTCTTTGAAGAGCTCAAGTCAAAGCCTCTGTGACATGCACCATCGAGGCTGGAGAGACACAAATATCAGGAAGACACTTGCACCGAGTCACAGGAACCAGAAATCAAGCCCTGAGCCCAGAGTTTTTCTTAAAAGCTAGGCATAGTGCCGCAGACCTGTCCTCTGAGTGCAGGGGCGATGGGTAGACCGAAGGCTTGCTGCTGTACCTAGCCTTCTTGGTGAGCTGCAGGCCAGGGGAGAAAAACCTTGTTTCAAAAAACATGCTGGACAGCACCTGAAGATAACCTATGGCCTCAACACGCATGTGGAAACATATGCATATACGTCTACACTCGCAGAAGCATGCATACACATACAAAACATAAGATTCGCTTTTGGAGTCTTACCAAATTATACAGCCATTTTTTATTTTGGTTGGTTGGTTGGTTTGGTTTGGTTTCAGTTTTGAGAAAGGCTCTCACTATGAAACTCTGGCTGTCCTGGAACTCCAGAGATCTGCTTGCCTCTGCCTCCCTATTACTGGGATTAAAGGTATTTACTACTACACCTGGCTTCAAATTATATGACAGTGTCACCATTTAGATTTAAATTGCTCTAAATTTTAGAATAATAATATTTCTCGAAATTCTAGTCTTTATCCCTACTGTTTGGACTTTTCCAGAATGACATCTAGGGGTTCATATCTGTGCAGCCCTGAGAGCTCTGGTTCTTCATCAATAAGTAGTGTTCCATAGTGCATATGAGCTTGTTTATCCAATCATTCAGTCATTGAGGAAGACTTCAGTGGTTTCTAGTTTTCACATTCATGTTAGTTTTTAATGAGGGAAAAATCATCTCTCCCTGCCTTCTCCCACCCCCATAGGTCATCTTCAGCCTTGGCTGGCCTCGAACTCACAGTGATCTGCCTGCCTCTCTGCCTCCTGAGTGCTGGGAACAAAAAAGTGAGTACCCTCATTACCACCCAGCTTGTAAGCTTTGAACTCTTTATCTGTGATGGTTAGCCTTAATTGTCAATTTGACAAACCTAGAATCATCTGGTCTGAAAGTCTGAATGAGAAATTGTCAACATTGGGTTAGCCTGAGGGTATATCTATGGGGGATTGTTTTAATTGGCTGATGTGAGATAACCAAGCCCCCCCCCCCCCCCCCCCGTGGGTGGCACTATTCCCTAGGCTCAAGCAAGCAAGCAAGCAAGCGTACATGCATGCATTTGTTTCTCTCTGATCTTGGCTGTGGCTAGCTGTTTCAAGATTCTGTCTTGATTTTTTTCCATAATGGTGGATGGACTATGCCCTGGAATTGTAAGATGAATTAAATTTTGTTTTCCCTAAGATATCTTTTTCATCCTTTCCAGGATATGTTATTTTAGCAACAGAAATGAAACTATTTTTCTGTGAGACAGTCTCATTGAGCCTAGACTGGTCTCAAACTCCTCATGTAGCCAAGGGTAACTTTGAATTTCTGATCTTCCTACCTCTATCCTCTGATTGTTGGGATTATGTCTCTCATTTATATGTTACTAGGGCAAACTCTTATCAGCTGAGCTATATTCGCAGCTTTGAGTTGATATCTCTATAAATTAAAAAAATAGAATTAAGTAATGCCAACATAAGCTAGTGTGGTGGTACAAGTCTGTAGTCCCAGCTACTGGGAAGGCTGAGGCAAAAAGAGACAAGAGCCTGTCTCTGTTTGACAGTAGTTTGAGTCTGCCTAGGCTACATAACAAGACTGTTATCTCAAAACAAATACCACTGAGTACTGAAGACAGGATAAAGATGCTAAAGGTGGGACAGTCAAGGTGCAGGGTCTCAGACTGGGTTTGTCTTCTCAGCTTTAGGCATGTGGGAAGAAAGGGGAGGTAAGCAGCAGAATGTAGACACTGCCATTGTCCCACACAAAGGGGACACTGGTCGTGGAGACTCTATTCAAGGGAGCTGTGCGAGGGAAATGGGGATGAGGCTTGGGGATTTAAGTTGTTTCTGAAGGGTATTCCCAAATCCTGCTCTGGGTAATTCCCTGACTACCATTTAATCAGCTCCATTAAACCCTGCCCTGTCTAGTGCACTGTGGTCCAGACACGGCTCTCTCCTGGGCTCCCAGTAATAGCTCAATTGTGTGTAAGTGGCTGTGAAGAGGCTCTGTGTGCTAGATGAATAGGACTCATCTCCATGGAAACCAGCCCTGGCTGAGGGGCTGACCTTTGACCCACTTGTTGCCACCATACTGTTAACCACTGGTGCCTATTGGATGCAGAGAGAAGGGCAAGGAAATGGCTGTCAGAGTGGCTTTCATTTGCCTTCAGTTTAAGCCTAGGTATGGACTGAGTAGAAATAAGACCCCAATATTAACCCAAAGCAAAACAAACAAACAAACATTATTTTGACTATAGATTCTGCCCCCGTCTCCTTGTCCTACAGGGCAGACCTTACCGTGTGCTCTGTTGGTTGCCATCATCCTCTGGGCTTTCAGACACTGCAGGAAGGAGGAGGTTTCTATTCCGGTAATATAGGCCTTGTGGTGTTGCCATGGGCAATGTGTCTTCTGTCCAGTGAGTGACCAAGAGGCTGCTAGGCCTTATCCCTGTGGTGTGCTCCACCAACCCAGGTGTTAGTCATGCATCCTTTAGAGATGACAGCAACAAAACGTGGCTGCCTAGCAACTACATAGGTCGGGGCAAGATGACTTTAGCAACCCTGAGGGGAGTCATGAGCTCAGGCCCTGTGGCTGTGGGTGAACATGTGGCCCTGTGTTGCCTTGTAGCACGCTGATCAGACTAGCAGAGCTTTCCTGACTCCATTCTTTGATCTGGGTCATGTTTGTCATGGGCTCCTGGACAGACTCTTGATTTTAGAAGCAGGTCTTCCCAGGTTCTTCTGTAGAGGGGTTTCTGGCCTGGGCCAGGGTCCTGGTTTGCTCCCTTCCCGTGCGTCCGTAGAGACCCATACATTGTTTGTTTGCTTTATTTGCATCAGGGTCTTGCTATGTAGGCCAGGCAAGCTGACACTTGACTTATGCAATCCTCCTGCCTCAGCCTCACCAGTGTCAAGACTACAGGCATATGTATCTTCATCCCCAGCAAAACCCAGACTTTTTAAGTGACTGTTTCAAAACAAAGGTAACTTGAAGATTCTGCTGGGGCCACCCAGTGAATAGGATAGGTGAGGTAATGTCTTAAATATAAAATGTTTGGGGCCAGAGATAAGGCTTCACTGAGAGGGTACATTCTCAGTATATAGGATGCCCTAGGTTTTATTTCTAACACCAAATCAGATATGGTGCCACACTCCATAGTTCCCACATTCAGGAAGTAGAGAGAGCCAGGAAGGTCAAACATTCAAGGACATCCTCAGATAGTTGGTGAGTTTAAGACTAGACTTGAGTAAATTAGACCTGATGCTGAAGAGGAAAGAGAAAGAAAGCTTGATTAATTCTATAAGTGGAAAAGGAGAAAGCCTTGATGAGGGTTGGTTGTGAGTTCACCAGGGCTCCAGGCTCAGCTCCTTGAAGACCGTGACAATTCTGCTTTTAGTCTCAGGCACCTCGTAAGTCTCCCGGCTTCTAGGACTGTAGGATGATGTGGACAAGAAAAAAGTGAGAGATTTCAGAGACATTTGTGATGACTGAAATGGCCAAATCCAAAGCCTGTTGACCACCACACCATCAAGGTACCAGCTTGTCCTGTGCCATGTTCCTAAGACCTTAGAGTGGTGTCTCCAGATTAGGGTGGTGTCTCCAGGTCTTGTTAATTCTCTCATCTCTGTAAATCCAAATTAATCTGATAGTCTGCCTCTGCCAGCTCTTGCTAAGGTGATGCTTTCTAGAACTAGCTGGCCTAGTTTTCCTAGCTACCTTGGGGTGTGGTCCCAGAAATGATTGTTTCAAACTCTGTAGGACACCCCAAATACTACAGGAACTCCTAGACAGTTTGGCTTGCTTTGTTTTCATTTCTGTGTTATGGGCCCACAATACTTAGCCATGGCTTGGGTTCTGGGACACCCCACTTCATTCTAATTGTGCTTTCTGGCTGGTACTTTGGTGACCCCAAGGTCTGCAATGTGGCTGTCTCTATGGCTTTCGCTTGCTTCACGGAAGCTTCATATTTGTAGAGTAGCAGCCCCTTCCCTGGGCTTCAGGAAAGCTACACCAGCATCCTCTATAAGGTCATGCACAGTAAGTGGTTCAATATGCTTTTCCATCCCCAGAAAGTGCCATTAGCAGCTCACGGTCTATTTACAGGAGGTTGGGTCCCCGGATAGCATTCCCAATGCCTGAGTTGTGGGGAGCCGGAAATACACATATATTTAACCCTGGGCTTGCAAAAGGGAGAAGCTGCATCCCCTCATTCTGCAGCTGTGTAAACAGTAGGGGGCAGGGGACAAAGTTAAAGATAATGCTGAGACAAGGAGAGGGTGGGGGGGGGAGATGGGGGTACCAGATTGTAAAGGGTGGGGAGAGACCAGAGCATGGGACACAAAGGCCTGCACACAGGTTCCCAGGTTTCTCATTTCTAAGACACATGCTCACCAGCACTGGAGCAATGGGGTGGGGATGAAAAATGCTAAGAGCCTGAGCTGACAGGGCCAGATGAGACAGGCAGACCAGGGCAGGTGATGGCACTCCAGATGAGAGATGTTTCCTCCCTGGACAGCTCTGGGCCTCTGGGGTCAACAGGAGGAAAGATTCTCATTCCCTGTCCCAGGTCAGGCAGGGACCTAAGTAATGGCGAGGTCCCAGCTGTCTGCCCAAGAGAGTTCCTTCACGAAGCAGCAAATGAGGGGGTAGAGACTCAGACACAAATCCTACCCTAAGCTAGTACGGAAAGAAAAGGCAACACCGAAATTGCCTGCATCCTTCACACTTTGTGAGGGGGTTGTGGGAAAGAGAGGAACTAGGAAATCAGGGTAGTATCTGCAGCCAGAGGAGGGCTCTCCGTCATCAGCCTGGCTGTGGACGCTTGCTTTCCAGCTCCAGTCACTGACTCTGGTCACTAAGCATCTTATCTTCCCTTCCACACGACACTCAGCACACCCCGGATGCCTCCCCTCCTCCAGTGCTTCCATGATGTTCCTTTCCATTCTGATGATGGCTAGCAGCAAATTTCAATGCATCCCCATCCGCCTGGCACCACCTGGCAAAAATCTGTGCAAAAAATCACAGACCAGGTAGGAGAAGATGGTCCACTGCCTTCACAGTAGTATCGAGGTATTGTCGAATTTCCTGGGGTGGGGGTGAGGGATCAGGAGAACTTTGCAGACAGATAAGAAACTGTCCACACGGTGCTGAGGGCGTGAGGACCTGTCTCCCTCTGTGGCCACATCAGGGAGTGGGGACTCTGGATGCCTGGAGGGAAACCTCACGGCAGCTGGGAAAAGAGAGTGTGGGGACCCCGGAGAGGGTCCCCAAATATTTGGGAGGAGCCCACATGCATTATACAGGGAACCTCAACCTGGCAGCTATAAGTCCAAAAAGGAAAATGGGGTGTGTGATCCTCTAAACAAGGATCCTTAGGGATGGTTAGCTTATGTCAACTTGACATAGACCAGAGTCACCTGGGAAGAGGGAATTTCGATTTAGGAACTGTTTCCACCTGACTGGAAATGTCTGTGAGACATTCTCTTGATTAATGGTTGACGTGGGAGCACCCAGGCCTGTGGACAGTGCCTTCCCTGGATAGGACCGGTCCTGGCTGTGGAAGATAGTAAACTAAGCAAACTGGGAGCAAGCCAGTAAGCCGGGTTCCCGAGTAGTCTCTACTTGAGTTCCAGCCTCGGCTTCCCTTGGTGATAGAGTATGACTTGCCCTTTCCTTCCTGAGTTCCTTTTGATCAGTGTTTTATTACAGCAAAAAAGTAAACTAAAAGCAGCCTTTTGCTATCTCTTTTCTGCACAGTAGTCAGATAATTGTTTTTTAAATGTATATCAGTGCTTGCCTAGCATTATGTGAGCCTCTGGGTTAAATATCTAGCACCACAACACGAACATGATAGCATGCGTGGACATGCGTGTATGTGATGAAGTCCACCAGCAGTTCCCTCCCAGTCAAAAGTCTCAGCCTGTGACTAAGTCAAAAGCATTAGCTGGTGATTCAGCACGGTCTATCGGACTGTCCGGGGTGGTGGGGTGGCTCTATTTCTTCCACATCTTCCTCCCCATGGTAGGCTGGGATGCTAGGGAGACACAAACTTAGACTGTCTGTGTTTATGAGAGTTCTAAAGACCTAAGCTCATTCCTTGTGTTTATGTGGCAGATGCTTTATCAGTTGAGTCTCTCCTCCCACCCCCACCCCTACCCCCGTACCAGGAATCAATCACTCTCCTTCTCTTGTTTCTCTCTCACAAACACAAGTGTGAGGGAGCAAGTTTCCACCTACACAGAAGCCAGAAAGTGTCTAGGGTCCTGCTCTTACCCTGCCTCATTCCTCTCAGACAGAGTCTCTTCTTCTCTCTCTCACCTATAGAACCATCTCCCCAGCCCTTCATAGGAAGTATGTGTATGCATGTGGTACATCATCTCAAGTACCCAGCAGCCTTACACATGCATGGCCTTCCACCACCTGATAGAGGAGGTCTCATCCCCACAAGCCGCTTTCTCCTAGAAGTGCTAGAGGCTGTGAAGGAGCCATAGGTTGGCAAGGGTGTGATGTGGGCATCTCTTTCCCTGCACCTCACAGTTGCCGTCTGAGATGTGAAAGGCTGACTAAGGAACATCACCAGACAGTGTGTGCCAGCTAACAGTGACATTCCAGAGGTAGCAACTATAGACTAAGCCGTGTAGGACGCAGCTCAGTGCCTGTTAACAGCAGAAAAGGAGAATCCTGCAAGCAGGGAGAGGAAGGGAGAGAGACTTTTTTTTTCCTTCCTAAAACAGTAACAGTAAAAGCTGGTGGTACTTTGGGGGTAAGTTGGACCTTAATGGATATGTGAAATCTGCGTCTTTTGTTTTTGTTTTTAAGGAAATGGAGAAAGGAAGGAAGCTGGAGGGTTTGAATTTGTTCTGCTAGCTTTGGAATTCTGCAAAATCAGGAAATCAGAATGTACCAGTTCTCAGAGCAGTGACATTTAACTTGATTGGGAAGGGCACACCCAAGGTCACCCTTTAAAAGGGTTTGTCTTCCTCCACAACATTTTGTTTTACCCAGAATGTCTTTTGGAGCTCAGCACTTTTGGCTTCTTCTCGCAGTGTGGGAAAACAAAATTGGAACATGACTGTTGCCTGGGTTGCCTCTTAAGAGGCAACTTCTCCAGGGTGGAGCTCTATAGAGGTTTGCTGATTGACTTACAGATGGAAGGCTACAGGAAAGGAGTGGAAGGAACCAGGGTGGGGTGGGGGCTTCCTTCCACCCCTTGGCCCAGAGACCTGGATGTGTTTTTATGCAGTCCTTGTTCATGGAAGGTAATTTAGGCTCTAGGTATATTTTTAGTTTATTGGTTTAAAACTTAAAAATAATAATAATTTAAATGTAGCCACCATTTATTTTTAGTATTGTAACTAAACTCTGTTAAGACGCTGTTATTTGTACTCTCTGAGGGCCTGGATAACTCCGTGTGTCCAGGAATAGCCTGTTCTTGTTGCTCAGTGAATATTCCTTTCAGAACCACCTGGTCCTTTCCCTCTGCAAAAAAGTGGGTCTAAGAGACGTTACAGAAGACAACAATGGGAAGTTCTTCTTCTGCCTGGGCCTCGAGTTAAAACTGGACCGGTTTTTACTTTCAAGGCCCCAGAGGGAAGGAGTTGTAAGTGTTACTCTGCAGGTCTTTCTCAGACTCCACACTTCCCTCATTAATGTGCGTGGCATTCTTGCCCTTATGCCACAAGGCTGGAGGCCTTCTAGCCTCCAGCTTCTCCTGGGTAGTCCTGTTCATCCAAGGGCTAGCAACAGGGACTCCGCAGCAGGTAAAGTCTGAGTCTCCACTTGTAGACACATCATGCTCAAGAATTCACACACCCGGGGTTGGGGATTTAGCTCAGTGGTAGAGCGCTAGACCCTGGGTTTGGTCCTCAGCTCTGGGGGGGTCAGGGGGGAAGACAAAATAACAAAAAGACCAAAAAGCCAGGCGGTGGTGGCCTTTAATCCCAGCACTTGGGAGGTAAAGGCAGGCGGATTTCTGAGTTTGAGGCCAGCCTGGTCTACAGAGTGAGTTCCTGGCCAGCCAGGACTACACAGAGAAACCCTGTCTCAAAAAACCAAAAAATAAAAATTAAAAAAATAAAAAAGAATTTACACACACACACACACACACACACACCCCCCGCCGGGAGGGTTCCAATTGGGATATAAAGTGAATAAATACGTTAATTAATGTAGAAAAAAAAAAGAATTCTCTGCTTCTGAGGCTAGAGAGATGGCTCGGGGCAAAAATACCAGAAGTATGAGACCAAGGCTGAATTCCCAGCATCTGCTTACAAACTAGCATGGCCACATGTAACACGTGTGCCTGTAATGCCATCATGTGTGTGGGGGGGTGCGGGGCGACTGAGACAGGTAAATCCTGACAGATCACTGACTAGTCTGATCACTGGCTATTCCTGTTCACAGTGCCATAAAGTGGAGAGTGATACAGAAGAAGACACCAGATGCTCTGCCCTGGTCTCCACAGGTGTGCACACCCAAACACATATGTCCAACACACATACCACACACATTTACACGTCATCTGTGGGATACCCCAAATAACCACAAGGGCAACCCCATAAGCAGCTCTCGAGGCTTTCTCAGCTAACCTTCCCCTCCACCCTGATTGAGGCCTTCGTCACAGTGGGTGTGCAAACGTTGCCCATCCTGCCCTCTCTCTTCAGCTTTTGCTTTGAGGCAGACATTGAGTTCTGCTGGTCCTTCCTTCTCTTCCCTGGAGATGGTAAGAATTTGGTGCATTTCCAACCGGCTAGCAGCCACCTCTTCAATGGGTGATGTATTCTGTTTCTCCTCTTTACAAACTTCATTCTCTGGCTCATTCAAGAAGTGCCTTCCCCACCCCCAAGACCTCAGTCTCCCTCGTTTCTGCCTCCCTGTCGTTAGACGAGGCTGTTTTACGTCAGACTTTCCTCACAGTCTGCAATTTTGAAGGTCTTAAACGAAAGGGCATGTTTTCCTTCCCTTTCCTCATTTAGATTACAGTTCTGTCACCATGGGGCCTCACGCCCATCTAGAGACCTCAGTGTACCAAAATACCAGAGAAGGTGTGAGCAATGAGTAACTGTTAAGCCCTCCAGCCAAGGCTCTTCTGACTGTGACCATGCAAAGTTGGTTCTGGTCATTCTCCCTGTCTCTTCTCCTCCCCCTCCCCATTTTATTAATAATCAGCTTTATTGCAGTTTTAAATATTAATTCTAGAACTGGGAATGGTGGCACATGCTTGTAATCCCAACACTTGGGAGGCAGAAGCAGGAGAATGACTGTAAGTTCAACCCCTGTCTCCCCACCCACAAAACAAACAAACAAACAAATAAAATCGCCGAGTCTAGGCTTGAAGCATATATAATTCAGTGGTAGAGCACTTGCCCAGCGTGCCCATTTCCCTTGGTCCAATCCCCGGTGTTACATATACACATAAAACAGAAACCACTGAATAGACACTACAGCTACTCAGAACCTATAGTGTTTAAGGTCACAACCACCCAGAGACTGCAGAGAGGACCTAGCTACTAGAGCTTACAGATAGGTGACAGGAAGATTTTTGGTAATGTGGCCAGGACTCCCAGGCTTTGAGTTGCAAAAGGTTCCTTCTGGTGCCTTATCCATGAAGAGTCTTGTATGACATAGTGCCCACCTCTGTACAAAGTCTAAGGAAGACCTGGGGGTGTGCCCAGCGGCTCTGCGTGGGAAAGCAGTGTTTTCACATTATTCACAGAGGACCCAGTGTTTTGAAATAATCTGGGTCTGAATAGCATAAGAGAACCTGGAAAGGGAGAGAAAAGGCCCAGGAGGGGAAAGCCGGAGTGTGAGAGAAGCTACTTGGCGAGAGGGGAGCCCAAGGCATGGGAGTGGCAATCCGAAAGGCAGGATGCAGGCTCAGGATGAAAGCCAAGGTGCTGATGCCACACTTGACGAGACACTAGATATATAGTGTGTCACTTCTCATACACACTGAACGTCCTAAGGAGCCAGATGCATTTTTCGTGTTACACGTGTTTCTGCACCTTAGTAGGTGAGTTTTGAGGGACATTGCTGCCAATTACAGAACACAGTGTGAATTGAGATCCCTAGAGGTGGGAGATGCTCACATATGCACAAGCACACACACACACACACACACACACACACACATACATACACACACACACACACACACCTCCTTCAAAACCAAACAAAAAACCCAACTCAACGGCAACCATTCACATTGTGAAGTCCCAGTCACCAGTGAAAGTTCAGGGGAAAGCTTCATTTGTTCATTCACTCAATGCATAGTTATCGAAGGTGTTTTTGAAAGTGATTTTTCACAAAGAGGAAAGGGAACAAACTATATAGACCCATGGCAGAAAGGCATTCCAGGCAAAGCACAAACACCCTGAGGTGGCTCATGACAGGCAGACTGGGAAGCAAGGAGCAGAGTAGGTAGGCTTGGGGGTGGCCTTGAAGAAGGTACATTCAGAAAGATTGGACAGGAGGCCACGCGAGGAGCTCTCTCTTACAGAGCACCCTGGACTCTGGCCTCATGGTGAGATGGACAGGGTGGAGTGGGGGCTCTTGTGTAAAGGAGTGAGGTGATCTGATCCTCACTGGAGCTCACTGGCAGCTGGGAAACAGGCAGAAAGGAGCCAAGGTAAAAAACCCAGGTAGCTGTAGACAGTGCAATAGAAATAGGAATGTGTAGAATAGAAGCTAGGGGAAAGTCAGATTGGAGGTTTGTTTTGAAGGGAGAGCGCTACAGTACTTGGGGGCCGATAAGCATACAGTGCCGGAGAAGGAAGAGTCAGGAATGCTGCCTGGCAACAGGAAGGAAGAAGGAGCCATTGTCGGAAGTAGGGAAGGCAGTAGGATATGGGTCCTGAGGAAATGGTCAAGAGTGACTGAGATGCTTTGGGGGCATCCGGTGAGGAGGGTGAAGAAGTTAGGAAAGAGTTATCAGGAAACCATAAGCCCAGAGCCACAGATCCCAGGGGAATGAGAGAAGAGGAAAAAAAAAAAAAAGGCAAAGTTGCCTGGCGGGCATCGCAGCCTTCACTCCTGCTAGAAGAAAGAATGAGAACTGCTGATCAGGAGTGACTGAACAGCCAGCACGCAGGACTGTAGTCCTTGGCATCCAGGAGTGTGGCGAAAAGGAAAAAGAACCAAGTCAGAAGTTGCAGAAGGAGACTTGAGCTGGGACAGTGTTGTGGCCAAAGCTGGTCATTGCTGCCCACAAAAGATGGACTTAGCATTCCAATACAGCTAGGAGCAGAGACACATGCTCTTCCAAGTCCCAGCACACCCGAAACTCAATCTAGAGACACCAGTATAGTCTCTGGTTCAGGTTTAGGTTCCCATGGCTATGGCCCATCATATGACCCACGTAGGGGTGCAGGCCCTAGAAGCTTCTTTTCCGGGAGTGAAGGGCTGGAGTCGAGTTTCTATGCCAGGCATCACACCATTCCCTCTTTCATCTGGGGGAAAGGTGTAAGTTGACTTAAACAGCCTTCTGGCAGGCTACAGTGCAAATGAGAAGACTGGATGGGAAAAGACCATATGGTGAATTTCAAGTTACAGCCTTAGGCTCAAGGATCTCTTTATGGGTCAATGAATATCCATCCTCTGAAGGGTTCTGGTCAAATGGAAGCCACCAGCAAAAGGCCTCTACCCCAGGCAGTATAGCATTGCCTTGAGGTGGCACGGGGAGATCTCCATCTGATGGCAAGCTGCTGTTTCTTCTGACTATTGGATTCAGATAGGATGGCACCCAGGGTGGACTCCATGTCACATTGTTATTTATTGCCACCAGTGGTAGCATAGATCTGGCCTCCAGATGTGGCTTAGTCTTGCACCGGGAGAAAAGTGACATGGATAACTCAATAAGGTGGTGGTGGAGGGAGTGTCTCAGTTTCCAGTGTCTCCTAAGCTTTCAGACCTAAGGAGACTTCAGCTGCCTTCAAAGAGAAACTCAATAAGATTGTAACAGAGTCTACTGCTTTGTGGATTCTAACACACTAAAATATAAAGGCAAGAGCTGGCTCTCAACTCTAATCTCAGCACTCTGGAGAGAGAGGCAGAGACAGGCAGATGTGTAGTAGTTTGAGGCCAGCTTATTCTACACAGTGAGTTTCAGGCCAGCCAGAGCTACATAGTAAGACCCTACCTCAAAACCAAACAAATCATAAAGGCAAGCTTGTTGGGGGATTAGGGAGGCAAGTACAAGGGAGAGACCAACCATATCATCTATGATGGCCCAGAACTAACATACACACACACACACACACACACACACAGACACACCCCACACCACACTACATACCACACACACAGCCTTACCTACATAATCTAGATGGGCACATATGTGACTCACACCCATTGTCTCATTAAATCTGCCCATAATTTTAAGAATATTAGGAGTGATGGCTCAGCGGTTAAGAACACTGACTACTCTTCTAAAGGTCATAAGTTCAAATCCCAGCCACCCATGGTGGCTCCACAACCATCTGTAATGAGATCTGATGCCCTCTTCTGGTGCGTCTGAAGACAGCTACAGTGTACTTACATATAATAAATAAATAAATCTTTAAAAAAAAAAAGAATATTAGGAGTGCAGCTGGTATGGCCACTCTTATTGAGTGGACCTGAGGTTTCCTGCCTTCTATACCTAGCTGTTCAAGGTTGAGGCAGAGGAAGTAGTCCCTTTGATGAAGGCAACCCCCACCTGCACCCTCTCATTTATTACTAACACATTAGCCAAGGAAGCTGGTAGAACTGCAATCCTCGGGGCTCCCAAGCATGTAATTCTCAAAACAGTTCCCCTTCCTTATCTCATGAAATCAGGGGATAGGGACCTGGCTATCCTGCCACTGTCCGATACATGGAGCTGCACTGAAGGGCTGGCAAAGGCGGTGACTAACAGGCTTTGGTAGGATACCTTTTATTTGAGTGGGGGGTGGTGGTGGTGGTGGCTATTTTCTTCAAACTGAAACAAGCCATCCCTTTTATTACCAGGTCCTATTTAATTGCCTTACTGAGTTGGTATGCGTACCAGAGGCCCCTTCTGTGTTCAAGACTGCTTGAGGAAGTATTTATTTCATAAATGGCTCAGCAGACTCTATGCATGTGGATGGAGACATTGAACTGTTCTAGTTAGCAACAAGCTTCAACTGGATGCAGCTTAGAACCACTCAGAAAGCCCCTCAAGTGGAGAACCATCTTTATCAGCATTGTGGGCAGCATTGTCTTAACTGTCTTAATAGATGTAGAAGGACCCAACCCACCATGCACAAAACCATTTGTCAATAGAAGGCCCTGGGCTGTATAAAGAAACTAGCAGAGTGTGAGCCTAAGCGAGCCAGGGAGTGAAGCACAGCTGTGGTCGGTCCTCCATGGGTTCTGCTTCAGGTTCCTGCCCTGGGTTCCTGCCCTGAGTCCCTTCAGTGATGGGCTGTGACATGGCAGTGAACCCTCTCCTTCACTAATTTGCTTCTGGTCATGGTATTTGCTCGAAAGGGAAGCAGAACAGATTTCAAGCTTATCAGAATAACAACAAAAGATGTCCAAACCAGTACATAGCCTGTTGTGATTATGATGGTCATTGTTACTACTAAACTCCACCCATACTTCTTTTGGTTTCTTTGGCCTCGCTGGCGGAAGCAAGATGATGAAAGGAACGCCATCCTTTAGAAAGGGTCACGATAAGATGCACACGCTATGCTGCCACTGTGTCTCCAAGACCTACCACCTTCTGAGGTCGACCTTTGGCGAATGTGGGGCTACTCTGCCAAGCACAAGAGAAAGTATAACTAGAGCGCCGAGGCTAAGAGACAAAACACTACCAGGACTGGGTGGATGAGGCACCTAAAGATTGTCCATTACAGATTCAGACAGGGATTCCATGAAGGAACAACACACAAACCCAAGAGGGCAGCTATTGTAGCATCCAGTTCATCTTGAGGATTTCAATCAGTAAATAAATTAAGTGTTCTGGTTAAAAAAAAAAATCTACCCATACACAAAGACAGCCATTCATATAAGGTCATTTCAGAAGTTTAGTCTATTATGAATATTATATGCATATGTCTGTGTACCACATGTATGCCTGGTTCCCACAGAGGCCAGAAGAGGGTGTTGAATCCTGTGGAGCTGGAGTTACAGGCAGTGTAGCCTACCATGTAGGTGTTGGTACTTGAACCTAGATCCTCTGCGGGTTCAGCCAGTGCTTTGACCACTGAGCCACCTCTCCAGCTCAGAGTCTTGTTTTTCTGAAGCAGCGTTTCATTGTGTAGGACAGACCAGCTTTGAACTCAAAGAGATCTGTTTGCTTTTGCCTTTTGAGAACTGGGGTTAAAGGCATGCGCCACTATACTGGATCTTGTTTTGCTTTTTTGAGACAGAGCCTCACTATTGATCAGAGGTTGCGCTTGGACTTGCAGCCCTCCTGCCTCAGCCTCTGGTGTTTAGATTATAGATGTATAGCACCATGGTGAACTTAGATTTGTCTTTTTTATTTTTCTTTGTCTAACACAATTTTTACATTGTCTTAAGACAAGTCTAGAAAAATCAGAAAGTGTTACACAGTTATGCTAGAGCCTATTTCTTAAATTCCCAAAGCTTTCTAAGACAGTTGGGAGGGAGGGTTCTGCCCCCAGGTGAGTATTTTAAGAAAGTTTGCTTCTAATTGATTTAGACATTTTTATTTAATTTGCAAAACCTACATGGACTTTTTTTTTCTCCTCACACTGTTTTAGGATTCACAGAACAATCAAATCCATTCTTCAGTAGAATCTGAGGTTTTTTTGCCAAAATTTTGAGGGTTTAAAAATAAGCTTTAAATGTAGAGCATGCCCGTGATGAGGTTGTCCATGTGTCCTGTGGCCCCACAGAGTCAGGCATGAATGCTGCAGCTGGATTCCATTCCTTTGTCAACATGCAAATTAACATCTTCGGTGGCTCCCTCTGCCAGCATACTTATCCCAGTCTCCAAATGTGTTATTTGTTATTAAAATCACCATATTTATATGTGGGGGGTTTTGCGGTGACTTCCCCAGATGCTGAGATTCTAACTGTAACCATGCAGGTTATTCAAACATCCCTTGGGAATGTAAGAGAGCTCCAGTCCTTAATGTTGAAATGAAAGGACGCTTTGTGGTGAGAAGTATGTGGTTCTGTTAGCTCTCAGCCAGAATTGAAGGTGCCTGCTAAGCAAGCCTGGTGACCCGAGAAAGAACTGACTCAAAGTTGTCCTTTGGCCTCCACACGTCGTGCACCGTGGCACAAATGCACATGCACTCACACACTTAATAAGAATAAGTCTTCTGAGGTCAAACAACATGTAGGGTTTTTTTTTTTTTTTTTGGCCAGGTGTGGCGCTATAAACCCATAATTCTAGCACTTGGGAAGTGAAAGCAAGAGAATCAGCAGTTCAAGGCCAATCTGGGCTATATGAAAGCCTGTCTCTGAAAAACAAACGGAGGTGGTGGTATACACCTGTGATCACAACACAGGGCACACAGATTTCTGTGAGTTTAAGGCCAGCCCGGTCTAGGAAGTTGCAGGACAGCCAGGGCTATCTAGTGAGGCCAAACAAAGCAAAACAATTTGAAAAGCCAAAACAACAATCAGTAACAATGTAACAATCAGGTGACTAGTTATATATTTATAAATCATTAGCTATGTTGTGAGTAGAAGTTTTAGAGAGCCTGTTCACTTCTCCCCAACAATCAGCGTGTAAGGCAGGTGTATCCCAATGTGACCTTAGGAAACCTCTTAGGTTAATGGTGACATTTCTTGGTTATCTGGAAGTACTTCTCCATGCTTGGTTACATGGGAAGTTTCTCAAGGGATTGCAGATTGGAGCCTCACTTTCTACCCCTTCTTTTTCTATCTATCTGTCTGTCTGTCTGTCCGTCCACCCGTCCGTCTGTCCATCTGCTTATGTGTATATGGGTGTTTTGGCAGCATATATGTCTATACACTCAGTATATGCATGCCTGGTTCCCTCAGAAGGCAGAAGAGTTTGAGATTCCCTGGGATTTAGTTTATAGACAGTTGTGAGCTGCTATGGAAGTGTTGAGAATTGGACCTTGGTCTTCTGGAAGAACAGCCTGTGCTCTTAACCACTTAAGAGATGCTCAGACCACTGGTTGATGGTGCATGCTGTGAGTAGCAAGGTGTAAAGCCAGGTAACCCAGTTTCCAAGTGTGAGAGCAGCAGGACCTGCAGAGGCTGTTTCCATGGACCCCAGATTTTCCTAGCTTCTCCCAGACAGCTGCCGAGCATTTACATTTGCAGAGGAGAAAATGGTGAACATCTGACAACATTTGTTTAGCTGATTCTGATTGTTGCTGGGGAACACCACACACACACACACACACACACACACACACACACACACACACACACTTTAGGGATTTGGAGAAGAGATGTCAGCCAGCCCCAACCCCCATTCCTCCAAGTACCAAGATCACTAGCACTGTGCTTGCCATTCTCCAAAAATGTGCACAGACATGGCTGATCCGCCCACGCTGGCCTTTCCGATAACAGAAGCAGCCCAGCCAGAAATGAGTGGTTGGTCCAGAATAAACCCACCCAGGGTGGCAGTCAGTTCTTTGCAGCCCCTGTTCAGACCTGGCCTGAGGACAGACATTTCCTTTAACTGTCTCAAGTGAGAGCTGGCCTGGGCTTCTTCCAGCAGCCCCTGGCTCCCCTACCCGCCTCTGCGATATGTGGGCGCTACATAAATACTTGTTGACTGACTTGATTCATTCCCTGGAAAAGCAAAAACCAAAGGAAGTGGGGAATAGGGAAGTGGGTTGAGCTCTCTCTCGCTCTTAGGTATCAGGAAAGCCGGGCCTGATGTTCGACTGCTGGTGGGCTATGGCTGCTTTCTTCCAGTAAGAAATAAGAAATGAAAACATTATTCACTGTGATGGTCACTGTGTCTCTGGGGGCTGAGGGCAAAAAGTTTCTCAGAGATGTGTGTATGTTCTTGGGTGTGGTTCTAAGTAGACATCAATGGTCGACATCCATTGTCTTCCTCACTCTCTCTACCTTTAGACACAGGGTTTCTCCTTGAACCCAGAGCTCCAGAGGGCTGTTACTGATCCCCACCCCTCCTCAACTAAGGTTACAGACATGCCATCAGCCTGTACTGGGTGCTAGATCCACCAGAGCTATCTCCAAACCACCACAAAGTGTTTCTCTCCACCAACAATTTCTACCTGCTAGACTGCTTAAGAAGCTTAAAAGAATTGCCACACGGCCCCTCCCTCAACTCACACACACAGTGAGTGTGCGGGACACTGGCCTGCCCCACCCCCTTCAGTGTTCAGGCCTTATTCTTTGTTTTGCCACTTGTCAGGGTAAGAGGTGAGACCTTTGAGGGTCTGTCTGCTTTGGCAGCAGCCAAGCTTTGATGTACTGAGGGTTGGTGCTTGAGTTGTTCAGCTGTGAGCCTCTGAGGCTATTTCCTCTGAGCATCTGTAGTACTTCTTGCTGTCCCGTGGTTGGGTACTCAGGCAGGGCTCACTCCACTAAGCTGCTTTGCTTTCTATGAGACAAGTTCTCTGTGTAGCCCTGGCTGTCCTGGAACTCACTATGTGGCCTCAAACTCATAGAGATAAACCTGCCTCTGCCTCCTGAGTCCTGGGAGTAAAAGCTTGGCTTGCATCACCGTGCCCAATGTTCGACTGCTTTTTTTATCTATTGAGCTGTCCTTCGAACCCAAATAACTTTGACTGCCACCAAGAACCCTTTGTAGCACAAAGTCCGCATAAAATTCATTTGGCCTCAAAGTTTGAACTTGGGTTTTCATCCTTTTGTGGGGAAGTAATCCTATGGACTCATGGGGGTTCAGGCAGCCCCCTTGGTCTTGTATATGCAAATATCAATTCTCATTTGTGACAGTATGTCTGTCTCTCTCTGTCTCTGTCTCTGTCTCTGTCTCTCTCTCACACACACACACACACAAACACATGTGCACATACATACTTGTTTCTTTTTTTTTTAAGATTTATTTATTTATTATATGTAAGTACACTATAGCTATCTTCAGACACACTAGAAGAGGGCACCAGATCTCATTACAGGTGGTTTTGAGCCATCATGTGGTTGCTGGGATTTGAACTCATGATCTTCGGAAGAGCAGTCAGCGCTCTTAACTGCTGAGCCATCTCTCCAGCCCCACATACTTGTTTCTATATCTTTGAAGAAGATGATAACACTTGCACATCCAGCTGTGTCATATGGACTGAGTGAGCTTGCAGATGTGAAAAACACACTTGGGTAGTGCTGGGCATAGTGCGAGGGAGCCCCTGTTTTTGGTGTTGTACTACATCTGTATTGTTTTAAAGATTTATTTATCTATTTTATGTATATGAGTACCCTGCCGCTCTCTTCAAACACACCAGAAGAGGGCATCAGATCCTATTGCAGATGGTTATGAGCCACCATGTGGTTGCTGGGAATTGAACTCAGGACCTCTAGAAGAGCAGTCTGTGCTCTTAACCGCTGAGCCATCTCTCCAGCCCTACATTTGTACTTTTGTAGAGAGGATGAACTCTGGGGCTAGAGATGGCTTAGCACTTACTAATACTTGCTGATCTTCAGAGGACTCAAGTCTGGTTCTTAGCACCCACATTGGACTGCTCACAAATGCCCATAACTCCAGTTAGATCTGGGAAATCTGATGCCTGCTTCAGTCCTCCACAGTCACCTCACATGCATATAGACATGAAATAGGTTCTGAACTTTCTAGGGTCTAAGGTCGAGCACTAGGCTGTATGGTTGCTCAGTAAGGTATCTTATACTGGTGGCAGGAAGAGAAGGGGGAGATGAATGATAAGCTGCGAGGCGCTGGTGTGTGCGTTTCCACAAGCTCTTACAGTGGGAGAGAATGCCCTGATTCCTGTTAGCCAGTTTCCTTGTTGGAAACAGTGCTGTTGTGGTTCCTTTTAAACTGCCACCATAATGTGGCCGAGCACTGAGTTTTCAAGGGATGCCAGTAACCACCATGGGAAGTCAACTATGACACTTACTTGAAGTTAGAAGGCTCTCCCCACCTGAGCCTTCTCCCCCACCAACTTCAACAATAGATAATTTGGTCCTTTTAAATAAAAATCAATAACAGCATATTAAATATAACCTAGCTCAATGGCACGGCTTTTTATAGGCCTGCTCACTTCATGTAACTTCATTGTGTGGTGTGTGTATGTGTGTGTTTGTGTGTGTTTGTGTGTGTGTGTGTGTTATAAGCATCCACCAATCTCGTCAGCCCCTCCAAGAAGAGCACTGAATACAGAGTCTGCTGTATTTGGGGTGCACCTTAAGTAAAGAAAAGGAGAAACTGTTGTCTGTAGGGGATGTTGAGAGTACAGACTGAGCTAAGGGCTGGTACAGAGGTAATTAACAGCTAGATTCTAAAGAGCAGTTTGTTACTGGCCAAATGCTGTTACAGATAGCTCAGAGCACCAGGGGGTGGGAGTGAAACCAGCCCCGGAATAAAGCAGATGGCAGGAGCAGGGTCCTACTAATTTCTACTGAGGATGTTTGCATGTTATTCTTCTTTCTTTTCCTTTCTGACTAATTTAATGATTTAGGAGTGGAAAAAAAATTAACCGATTTATCTTACTGTCTGAATAATGTTTTGGAATGAGCAAGAACAGGTCAGCGTACCAAGTGGGTAGGTCATTGCCCTGTTTAATGACCCGTATCCGGATTTTATTGTGTCTGGATGATAATCAGTGCTCATTTCCACTGTGCACAAAGAAGAGTTTGTGAGGAAGAAATAAAAACTCTCTGCTTTTTAATGGGCACAGGAGATGGTGCAAACAGTAGGTGCTTAATACATGTTAATTACCACAAAAACCTCTTCTAGCCACTGAGAGGGACCTACAAAGATCTGGTAGAGGGTTCAAAGCTTAGAACCTATACCTCTAGACTCAGCCTGGCACTCTCTAACCTTTCTCAGTGCTAAGAGGGGCCACCAGCGGGATATGACCTCCATGGTGAGACTCAGCTATTTCTACTTCTTTTTTGTTTGTTTGTTTGTTTTGTTTTTTGTTGTTGTTGTTTTGTTTTTTGTTTTTGTTTGTTTTTTTTCGAGACAAGGTTTCTCTGTATAGCCCGGGCTGTCCTAGAACTCACACTGTAGACCAGTCAGATCTCGAACTCAGAAATCCACCTGTCTTTGCCTCCCAAGTGCTGGGATTAAAGGCGTGCACCACCACTGCCCGGCTTCTATTTCTATTTCTATTAGATAGTGCATCTTTGGGGGCCACTCCTGCAAATCTGAATCTAACATCTGATTCAGGGGAGTGTAGTGCGCAGCTCTCTTCCGCTCGCCCCTTAGACCAGCAGGCAGTTCCCCATTCAGACTGAGACTGCTGTTAATAAACATCTAGGTGCTTCCCTTTCGAAGGCATCACTGGTTGGTGGGTGGTATGTGTGTTGTGAGAAGCAGGCTGGCTGAGGTGGAATGGGGCTAGGAGTCGGGCACCCAGAAAGGGATCTGAGTGAGGTGCCATACGAGCAGGAAGCTCTGGATTCCTGGTAGTTTTCATCTGAGGGTCCCTAAGTCCCAGCCTTGGTGGCAGCAGGAATCTACACTTCTACTTGTGATAACAGCACAAAATGACCAAGCGCTGTTGTCTCTGCCCTATTGCTTTCTGATCCAAACTCAGTGTGACCCTTCAGTGGGCCCCTCCAAAAATGCCCTGGCTCCCAGGAGGGAATAGCAGAAGAGAGGCAGACAAGGGGAGGTAGAGCTACACATAAGAGCTGTATAGGTGATGGGCAAATGCTTCCTAGAGCCCATTTTCAAACAATCTACAAATGTCTTTATGTAAAGAGTGCTTATCCAAGTAAATGTGCAGCTTCCAACAGTGCCCTCCACCAGCCCGCCCCTGTTTCAAGAGTGCAACGCCAGTTCCTATTCTGCCCCTCTTAGGACACCTCCTGAAAGCTGACCCATTCTTGCTGCCCCCAAGGTCAGGCTACAGTGATAAGCTGAGTGGATACATCTTTATGTAGAAACAAGACTTTATGATTTTGAAGCCAGAGAACCTGAGCACGTGACTGCCATTGCCTGCTGTAGGCGTAAGGTGAAGGGAAACGAGTGCACTGTCTCGGAGGGCCTAAAATTAGACTCTTGTCACTCCAAACAAAGCGTATCTCATCCTGGAAGAAGGTGGTCCCGGACTTAATGACCCATATCTGTAAAATAAGGCCGGATATGTGGACAGTATGGTGAGACTTGGAACAGTATGTTCAGAGCTCATGTCACATTGAGTGGAAATGTTGGGTCTTCGTGTTTCTGAAGATGGGAAACCCCACTGGATCACTTGGTTTGTAATTACTCATTGTGTGGCAGACCTATGGCTTACTGTGTGAAGAATAAGGGTTTGCTGGTGGCTGGTATCATGAAGAGTTTGGCACCAGGTCAGAAATGCTGTCCTGCTTTACCTAAATGCCGTTCCTATTGTTCTAAATCCAGAGACAGAGCCTGCTTGTTGTGCGTAGGAGGTTTGGCCTGGTCCATTTGGTCACTCACAGTGGCATCCTTACATTGTCCAGGGCTGACTGGCTCATGCTGGAGAGTCAACCTGACATGTAGTGATCAGTGTTTTACCAACTGTAGGCACTGGGTTGAGCATCGCAGAAGGCAAAAATGAGAAAGACGGGGTCTTTGTGTGTGAACCTGCTAGCAGGGCCATGAGGTAAGTGATTGAACTGATCTAAAGGCTGAGCAAGAGAGTGTCCCAACAGGAGAGCTAGCTTTGGACCCTCAATAAAGCAAGAGTATTAGACTATCACACACACCCCACTCCCTCAACCCAAATGTCCCCCATCTCCCACTACAGAACCACACTCTTTCTATTTCTTTCTTTTTTTTTTTGTTTTTGTTCTTCGAGACAAGGTTTCTCTGTATAGCCCTGACTGTCCTGGAACTCACTCTGTAGATCAGGCTGGACTCAAACTCAAATCTGCTCACCTCTGCCTCCTGAGTACTGGGATCAAAGGCGTGCTAAGTTTTCTGCTTGCACAATGTTTGCTCAATTAAACTATGCTACAACTGTAAATATATATATGCATATATATATATGCCTATGTATATATATATTCAATTGATTTTTTTTTTTGACAAGGTCCTGTGTAGCTCAGACTGGCCTCAAACTGTCGAGTGCCTGGGTTTACAGGTGTATGTCACAACCCAGTTTATGTAGTGCTGGGCTCACGCCTGGACCTAACACATTCTAGGCAAGCACTCTAATAATCACTGAGCTACACAGCTCAATACTAACATCTTAATATATATTTGGGTGTCGAGGAGGAAGCCTTCCGAGGCATGCATCTGGAAGTTAGAGAACAACTTGCAGGAGGTGGGTTTTCTCCTTCCACCACGTGGGTCCTGGGCATAGAGGTCTGAGGCTTGGTGGCATGTGCTAAAGCCCACTAACTATCTCGTCAGCTCTATGCTAATGTCACTGTAACACTGTAGGAACTGAGTACCAGAAGGGTACTTCAGGTCTGATGAACTAGAGAAGGATAGAGCCAGGAGTGTCAGCTTCACAAGACTCCACAGACATTTGTGACTGACAGTGGGTCCCAAAGCGGCCAACAAAAGATTGGGCGGGAGCCCTGGGATCTTTGGGGTTGTGCAGCTTGGAGAATTTCCTATCACATTGTTCATGGCCTGGAGCAGGTGGAAGAACATGCCCTGTAAGCATGGGCAGCTGGGCAAGAGCTTGATGTAGGGTCTTCCCATGTCATCTGATGGCTTGCTCATCATTTGTGGACTTGCTGCCATTCAAACCGTAAGCCCCTGCTCAAATGTCCCCTGCAGCCAGACAAGGTAGTGATTGCTTTAGCAGTGTGCCAGGCCCCGGCTGCTGTCTGGTTCATTCACACTAGGGGTGGATGTCGGTATGAATGAGCCAGTTGGTTTATGAAACCTTTCAAAGCAGGAATTTCTGGTCCTTGTGTAGTAGTGCTGAAGATGAGGTCAGGCCTTGGTGTGTGCTAGATAGGCACTCTACCACAAAGCTAGGTGTCCTTAGCTCAAGTAAAAGGGGTTTGGTTTTGTCCGCCCTTCTTTTTTTAAGTGCTGTTTTGTTTTGTTTCCAAGACAGTGTCTCCAGGACTATACTATACAGCCCTAGGTAGCCTGAAACTCAATCCATATGTAGACCAGGTTAGCCTCAAACTCCCAGAGATCTGCCTGTCTCTGCCTCCTGGGTGCTGGGATGAATGGGCAAGGTTTGGCATCTGAATTTTACCGGGCTAGCAGTTGGCTCCCTGGGTGAAGCCCTTTGTGCATCCATTTTAGGTCAAGAGTACTCTGCCCTTCACTGGAGGGCTCAAAGTTGGTTTCATAGCAAACAAATACTCCCCTGGAGTCTCGTTTGCGATTAATGTGCTCTGTCTCTAAAGGAAGAGTTTGCCTGGCCAAGGTAAATGGAGCGCCCCAACCCACACTTAATGAGTTTTGCCTGTGTAAACCGTATTAATTGTGGTTGTTGCTTTTTAATTGTCCTTAAGTTTCTTGTACGCTAACTGCCCTAGGGCAGGAGATCTGGTTTCTGCTTATACTGTAGGCCTCTCCTCCCACAGTTCCGCCCAGAAGTCTCATCAGCCTGCACTGAAGTCCCCTCCCCTCTCCCACCATCTGGCAGCAGCCCTGGAACTGGATGGGGCTCAGAAAAATAAAAAATGCAACACGCAAAAACTTAGTAAAAGCCTCCTTGATTGGGAGGCAGAGGTGTGCGTAGAAAATCAGAAGTAGAGGTATTGAGGGGTTCCTCTGGAGGATTCCTCCTGAGGGTCCTGAACTAGCATAGCAGGTGTGTGTGGGGAGGTAGGGGCTTCAGATGACCTTGGTGGGCTGTCTCAGTGTGACAAAAGTGTCTACAAACGGAACTGGGTGACTTAAGAGTTGCCTTTCTCCAGCAGGTGGAAACCAGAGCCAAGCACCTGATATGAGACCAGAGCCTTATTCTGCCCAGAGTGTCTACACAGTGTCTTGTTTAGTGGCAGCTTGTTAGAGACTTCTGCTATAATGTGTCCCCTGCTCCTAGCCCTGGCACAGAACAAGCTCCTCAGCTGATGGCACATGAGCATTCACTGTGACCGTCACAGTGGAGTCACTTGGAGGGATGTTCCTCTTGCAGCCAGGCCTTCTCCGTTAATATGGTGCCACCTTTCCTGGTTCATGGATGTGTGTACACCTGCAGACAAAAGGAGAAGAAAATGGAACTGACCTGTGGATTCCTGTCTACAAGCTGCTTTTGCAGGGAGCCCTAGAGGAGGAGCCAGAGCCATCTGCTTGTGGCCTAGCAAGATTGGGTTGTGTGTTCCAAGGTTGTCCCTTTCCCAACTTTAGGCCCTTCCTAGACCAGCACTTCCCAGGTTACACTGTGGGACAGGGTTCTGGGTTTCTTTAGGCGTGAGTTTGGGAGCATCCCCCAATACCCCACACCCCAATTCCACATAGAGGAGGTGCCTGGAGCCAGCAATGAGCCAGTTGTGGTGATTCTCGAGTGCCCTGTCTGGAGTCCTGCAGGAGCTCCCTGCACTTTTGCCTAATGGTCTCTGTATAGTGATTGACTGGGCCTAGGGTCGGGAGCCCCTTGCATCCCTCCCGGGGACCATTGTCTGAGTTGGTGGTTGTTAATCCGCAGCCTCTGAGAAGCTGCCTGGCAAATGGGAGGTTAATGTGCAAACAGCAGGGAGCGTTGTCAGTGTGTGGGGTTGGACAGCAAGTAGGAGGGAAATAGTTAAAAATCCTATTCAAGGCCCGGAGGGGAGGAGGGGTGGGCGAGGGAGCAGGCTCAGCCTTGTGTTAATCTTACTGGAATGTAACCAGTTCGGGCAGTTTCTGGCTTTGGTATTGCCCTGTTGCTCAGGGGCCCAGTGTCTGGTCTCTGCTTCCTAAGCTTCCAGAGGGTTGAAATCCTGGGTCCCTTCTCTCTCAACGTCTCTAGCATCTTAAAGGAGCCCTACTAGAATATCATTAGGCTGCTAAAACTGGGAGAACCCCACAGCCCTCACCACAGAGGAAGCTCAGCGAGGTGGTTGTATGGAGGGGGCAAGCAGAGAGAATGTTGAGAGGAAAAAGCCCCCAAACCTGTTTGGTCAGGCTTGTATAACTGCCTGGAGGCCTGGGAATGCATGCCTAGGGGAAAGAGCTGCTTCTGGACACTAACAGCTAACAGTGCAGCCTGTGTGTGTTGGTGGATAAGGGGGGTCAGCGCTGGCGGGGGTCAGCTCACAAGTGGTGTTTTACTGCTTTACCAGGAGAGTGTGTTCATGTCTGCTGCAATTTACTGTTGAACTCTAAAACAGTCTTGTGTTGGTCTGGGCTGTGCCTCATTATATCTGCATATTAAAAAATCCATCCAGCTGGACACAGGATTGGTGCACATCCTCATATAGCCATTATGTCTTTGTTGGGGATGTTTAAGAAGTACATTTTAGGTTGAGTTAATCGCTCTGTAAGTTCAAGTATTGGTGTCCTTAGGAGAACCTGAGTTCAATTCCCAGAGCACATGCTGAAAAGCTGGGTCAAGCCTGGAGACTAGCACCCAGGTAAAACACATTGAGTCCGGGGTGGGCAGAGACAGGCCTGCTGAAGCATGCTGGCTGACAGAGGAACTCAAGCCTCAGTGAGAGACTCTTTCAAAGCAATAAAGTACAGTGACAGAGCAGGACACCCACCTGGTGGCACCCTCCTGGGGCCAGGTGCATGCTGTCCCTATAATCTCAGAACTAGGGAAGGAGAGACAGGTGCATCCCTGGGGCTCACTTCCAAGTAACAGCCTGCTGGGTGAGCCTCAGCCAAGTGAAAGACCCTGTCTCCATTAAAAAATAAATAAATAAATAAATAAATAAATAAATAAATATATTGGGGATTAGAGAGATAGCTCAGCAGTTAAAAGCACCTGCTGCTCTTACAGAAGAATCTGACTCTGTTCCAAGCACCCATACCAGACAACTTAGTTTTCTGTAACTCCCGTTCCTGGGGATATAACGCCCTCTTCTAGCTCCTGTAGGTACCAGGCAGTGACTATAAATAAACAAACAAACAAACCCCAAGGTAGGCAGTGCCTGAGAAATGACACCTGAAATTGACCTCTTGTCCCCAATGTAGGTACACACATAAATACTTGAAGGAGAGGAGGAGAGAGAGAGACAGAGAGAAACAGAGAGACAGAGAGACAGAGACAGAGAGAGACAGAGACAGAGACCGAGACCCTAATACTGGAATACTAGAAGCAGTGGCAGGCAGAGAGATCTCTGGAAGTCTTCCTACCCTTGAATGCCTTCTCTGGCCAGCCCAGCAGCAGGGAGTGGGGATACAAGGCCACTGTGTGTAGGTGTCCAAGTAGCCACTCTGCTATTGGGAAACAGAAGGAAACTGCATGGCAGCCAGACCCCTGGGGCTTCCTCATTCCAGGCCATCACTTTGCTCACAAAAGTGAAGAAAGCATTGAAGGGTAGCAACTATAGAAAGGTCTCTAAGTCTCCACTCAGCACTAGGCCACCTTTCCAGCGCACAGCCCACAGGCCCCATGGAACCTGAGCTGATCCTGAAACCCCTAGCTTGTATATCCATCAAAGGAGCCCATATCCCTAAGCTCAGACTCTGCCATGCCCTGAACTGTGGGGGTCACCCTTCTGCCTCCTCAGGGACTGCCCAGCAGACAGGACCCTGGATTCCCTCTCTCCTATGACCCAGCAGCCATCCCGAGTCCAACATACTGAATTTCATTCATTTCCTTCCCACTCTTGAGTTTTCCATGATTCGGGATTAGGAAATGATTTTTTTCCTCTGAGAATTTTTAGGCCATCACACATAGCATCTGACATTTAAAAATCCCATCTCTACCATATCTAGCTGTGTGGCCTTTGCTAAATTAAAATGTCTGGAATCTCAGTTTCCTCGGGTGAGGTAACCAGAGTAGCAGTACTGTGTAGCTCACTGGGCGAAGGATGGACAAGGTGCGAGGCAAACTGTACCAATGGACCTGTTACCTGGGATATAGGCGGGCGTCCATCATCCTAATGGGAACCAGACAGCACAATATGCCCCACAGACCGGCACACTGATTCCCTCCCTGAGTGCAGCCTGACCCCTAGACGTAAATCATAGGGCCCCCGGCCCCCACTTTAGGAGCTCTCTTTTGGCTTTGGCCCCTCTTGGCACTGTGTTGCCCACTGAGCTGCTGTGATGTCCTGAGACACAGATAGAAGCAGGGATGGAGGAGACAGAAGGTGCTGTGGGATCAGGCTCTCTCCTCATCCCCACATCTCACATGGAAATGAAAACTACAGGATAGTCCACCTTTGGGCCTTGTCTTTTGTGTCATAGGAAGGTTTATTTGCTAGACTAGGAGTAAGTGGTTTCAACAGCGTGTTGGCTTGACTTACAACTTTTAATTATGTAAATATGTTGACATCCTCTCTCCCCGACCCTGTAGATACCAGTGGAGAGCCCCCTTGTCCGGTGGTAACCACCTTGACCTCTTGGCCAGTTTCAATGATGGCTCCCATAATTCTATTTAGGAAAGCAGTGCCATGGATCTTTTTAACTATTCAATGTTATTTATCCATATTGGTTCTAAGGCTAGGGAGACAGCTCACTCTACAAAGTGTTACCATGCAAACTTGAAGACCTGAGTTTGAGCCCCAGAATCTATGGTTTTTTTGTTTTTTGTTTGTTTGTTTGTTTTTAAGGGCAGGTGTGGTGACACATGCTTGTAATCCTAGCACTGAGGAGGTGAGGATGAGTGGGTCCCTGAAACCTTTTGACCAGCCAGCCTGGCCTACACTGTGAGCCTCAGGTTTAGTGAGAGACCTTGTCTCAGAAAGCAAAGTGGACAGCACTTGCCTATGAACAGCTGAGGTTGTCTTCTGCCCTGCACATGCCCTCCCCCTCGAAAAGAAACGCAGCAACAAAGAAAAAAAAAATACACTGAGTCTAGCACAGAGCTCTTCTCTGTGTGAGTTGTCACCTGAATCCAAAGTCTCTCTCAAATCTCATCACCCACTCCAATTGTTAATGACATTTACCACTTGGGACAGATGCTTTGTCCTCCCTTATTAGATGAAGGCCACCTGCCTAGCCATATTGTCCTTCTGTCTCCCACAGCAGCCCTGTACAGAGTTCCAACACAGTGGGTGTACCATAAGTATTTGTGGAATGACAGGCAGAGTGTATTACAAACTGATCCATACTCCTCGGGCCCGTGTTGATTTTTTGAAACGGCCCTGTTGGTAATACCCCCTACCCTTCCAAGTAAACAGATTCAGACCCTCACAAAAATCAGGCAGCCAGCCCTTAACAAGCCAATAAAGCCAGCGTTCATTTTGATTATCTTTGGGCTAGGTTTGCTTGGGAATTTGTATCTGTAGAAAAAATCTTAGCATTCACTGCTGTGAGGCAAATTTTTTGCATTCATTTATTCTTTCGGTGGTTTGGCCCCATAAAGCAGGGCTGGCCTGAGGGGAAAGCTGCCTGAAAGAATCCGAGTTTGTCTTTAGTGGTAGAAATTAAACAACTTCTCCAGGCCATGCCCTCAAACTTCAGCCCCGTTTACTATTGAAAATTGTGTCTCAAGGGGTACAGAGAGGCGTGGGATAATAGAGACTGAAAAATGTTTGAGATTTGTACATTTTGTTTTCTTTTTCCCTTGGAGAATAATCTTTTGGGAAAAACTTGGATGAAGACCCTTAGAGCCTTACAATTTTTTTTTTTAAGTTCAATTCAAGCCCCAAGTCATAGCTTGATTCATTTTTGTGAACAATAGACAGAGAAGTGCCCACGGAGTGTCCAAAAGGCTGAATGAACAGCAGGAACGGGAGGGCAGGGTCTGTCCGCTGAGTGTCCCAGGCACTGCATGGACTCCCCAGAAGTTCCCAGTCACTCAGGAAGCCTTCGAACACCAGGCACTGACTTTCTCTGGAAACTTGCAAGAGATGTCCAGTGTCTCCCTGAGACTCTTCTCTCGGGGTCTGCAGCAAATTACAGGACTGTCTCATTCCTCTGCCTCCAAGACTGCTAAAATGCAGCAAGTGGACCTAACTAAGGCATGCTTGGAGGTCAGGTCCTGCAGGCTCAGCGTCACTTATTCAGGCCAAGCTGCCCCAGTCGTAATGTGGCAATAGCATAGGATTGCTGAGGAGAGAGGAGACGACACAGTCAGTAAAGCTCTGGCTAGGCTAGCATAAGTACCTGGGTTCAATTCCCTGCACCTGTGATGGAAGCACGGCAGCTGGGAGGAGGGTAGAAATAAGAAGATCCCTGAGCCTTGTTGGCCAGGCTGTGCAGCCCAGTTGATGATCTATGTTCACTGAGACACTCTCAAAAAGATAAGGTGATGGGCAGAGTTACCACTCCCATTTTACTGGTAATGATGAACTAGATTACTTTTTGTTTGTTTGGGTGTTTTGTCATGTGTGTCTATGTATCACATGCATACACCACCTGAAGATGTTAGTCAAGCTCCCCTGAAACTGGGGCTACAGACAGCTACGAGCTACTGTATGGATGCTGGAAACCAAACCAGGGATCTCTCAAAGTACAACCAGTGCTTGTCTCTCCAGAACTGATGGACTAGAATTTAAACAAAAGAAATACTGGTATGTTAAATTCATCATCTAAAGAGACCCTGCGGCTAGGCATGTTGACACTTGTCTTTAATTACAGAAGTAGGGGCAGGCAGATCTCTGTGAATTTGGGGCCAACCTGGTCTTCACAAGTTTTTCCATGCCAGTCTGGGCTGAGTAGGGAGACCCTGTTTCTAAACAACACACTTCTTGGTGTGGAGGTGGGGCACTGAGATAAGACCTGGCCATTTATTGACACCATGTGAAAGATGTTTTGGTGATCTTAATGAACATGTGATAAGGATTTTTTCGAAGCTCCAAACTTCCCTTCCCTTCAGAGAGCTCAGTATGGCCCCAGTCCCTTCTGTTTCAGACAGGTGACAAGCAACCCCGAAGAGATGCTCAACTCTCTTCTGAGGATGAGTTCCAAGGAGTCTCCAGGATCTTCCTACAGTGCTAAGCATTTGCTCTCCTGCAGCACTGTGTCTGCTAATGACAGGAACTGTTCACCTCCTCTGAGACCCTACCTGTCAATAACCTTTGTGCCATTTCTAATTAGTAATCTCTTCGGGGTATTAGAATGGATGCTAAAGCATTGGTGTAGTTATTTACTGCTTCCAGAATGATTGCTTGTATGTGAATATGTGGTATGTCAAAGCCCAAGCTATCAAAAGTAATTCCAATGATATTAATAAAATATTTTAATGTCCTATAGCCCATCATACAAATAAACTCTTCAGGTTCATATGTAGATAAACCTCTGACTCCACACCTCCAAGGGACAAGGTGGCACACACATTTAATCCCAACACTTGGGAAGTAGAAGCAGGAGGACCTCTGAGTTAAAGCCAACACTTACCTACATTCTGAATTCCAGAACAGTCAGGGCTATATAGAAAGCTCCCTCCATCCCATTCCACAAAAGAGAAAAGAAAGGGCATTTTGAATGGAGTTGTGGTTATCAACCATGTGAGCTCTGGGAGCCAACTTGCCGAAGATCCGCTGTCAGCAGTTCCCTGGATGCTGAAGTGGGGGAGTGCTCCGTGAAGTGGATGTTGTGGACAGTTCTGCCAGCACTTGTGTGTCTTGACAAAGGTTGTCAGGACAGGAAGTCATGCTTTAACTATAACCCAAAGCCAGCCTAAGCTACGAGAGGAGTAGAAGTGGATATTGTCACAGCCAAAAAGAACAGGATGTAGGCTTTAGGGCTTCCTCTCCTGAGGAATTCCCTCTAGTCCCTGGGGCTCTGACAAGCCAAGTGGAATAAGGGGGAAGCGCTTGCAGGGTGCAGAGGCTACCAGCTTTGAAGAAATAACTTCTGGACCAAGGTAAAGGAGGAGGTGGTTCCCAGAGTCTTATGAAGGACTTGTTAAAGATCGAGGTTTGAAGTCTCCCAGGAAGACTTGTGATAAGGATATTGCCAATAAGAAAGAGATCCAGCCACATGGAAGAATGAACCATGATCTAATTAGGGACTCCCGAGAACCACGGGATCTATTGAGAAACCTGGAAGTCTTTGGAGAACAGAAGTGTGGGCTGTGGTTGGTGCCCAGTGCCATCTCTGAGTAATGCAAACATCTGAGTACTGTGGGATACTATGCAGAGAGACTATAGGAGCAACTATGCCAAAGGTACGGATGTAGAGTAGCACTAGATATCAACTACTGCTGTTGCTTCATGTGCCCTGCCCTCCCCCAAGGCCAGTGGCTGGAACTCTAGAAATAACAGACACGCCTCCTGCTAATATAAGAAGGTGTGTGTGTGTGTGTGTGTGTGTGTGTGTGTGTGTGTGTGTGTGTGAGATGACTACATACCTTCCCAATGCAACAGAGGAGAGTCATGGTCCTCCATGAGTCCACCACCTTTATTTGGCCCAGTGACCAAATAACAGAGTGTTAGTCCAGCCCCTGGAAGATACATGCAGTCTCTTAGCAAACTTTACAAGCATAGATAAGGAAAGCTTGGTGTGGTGAAACATTGGGGCGACGAGACATTGGGGCAGCCAGTACAAGGTCCAAGGATGTGGTTGGTGAGATCGCTGGAGATAGGATGCATAGGCTGGGATTCTAATGTCCATGGGGTAGGTGGATACTTTTCTGCAGCATTATGGAATTGAACAGAGCTTCTGGCAGGGTGGTGGTCCAGTCAGTAGTATGAAAGACAGGGTGACTTGGACAAGAACTCCAGGAGCTGGCTAGCAAGGAATCTTAGCAAGAGTTTCAGGGTAATCTTAAAGAGAATAGAGGAGATGGCTCAACTGACAATCCAGAGTTAGAATGTTAGGACTTGGTCCTCTATCAGGTGAAGGGAGGGGAAGGGAAGGGAAGGGAAGGGAAGGGAAGGGAAGGGAAGGGAAGGGAAGGGAAGGGAAGGGAAGGGAAGGGAAGGGAAGGGAAGGGAAGGAAAGGAAAGGAAAAGAAAGGAAAGGAAAGGAGCCAGCATTGTCCCCAATGCTTGTGCAGTGGTCAGGGTGGCTTGAATGTGGCTCATGTCAATGTTCCCTTCCCTTAGGAAGAGCCTTGGTTTAGTAGACATTAAGAAACTGGATCAGTGCTGGCTTTTGATGACTCTATGGGGCTGAGCAGAGGAAGCAACTGGAATTGAGGAGAGACATCAACATTGTCTAGTCTTCCATGACTCTTCCTTGAGAGGCACGAACAAACATCTATTCATCCCAGAGAGGACACAACAAACCAATGAATGATCCTATGCAGGTGTAGTGTGGTGAGCCAGTGGGTTTCTTAAAAGCTGGTGTGACTCACTCTAAGGCAGTTGCTTAACTGAAAAGCTCACCCCAGCATGAGCAGCACTCCTCACAACGTTCTCTCTGGACTTTTCTGCCCAGCTTGCAGGCAGTTCCACCGAAAAGTCTCCCAATCTTCAGCAATTGTTCCTTTTTCATATAACCTTTGATTCAGGACCTCATGAACCTTGTATCTTTCTGAATTTCCTGATTCTCGTGAATTAGCTAAATCAGTTTATCTTTCTGGATCTTAGTCTCTCCAGTCCTCTAGTCCCTCCAAGATAGAAGGTTTCACCATACACAGATCAGGATCATTGTGTGAGTGCTGGTTATGCCAGCACAGATGAAGTTATGCAGAGAAGGGGATTCTCAAAGCCATATTTCCAGGAGCATGCAAAGGCCTTGGACTGGCCCAGAGCGGGTACTGAACACCACAGAAAGGGGTCTCAGAAGGTAAGGCTATGAATTTTTAAAGCAGAGCCTTGAAAAAGACTTCAGTAGTTAGGAGGTCAGCAGGGGACTTAGTGAGAACAATAGATCAGAAAGAAAGGGATGGTGTTGTTGTTGTTGTTGTTGTTGTTGTTGTTGTATTATTATTATTATTATTTAACTAATTCTTTGGATGGGTGCATACCACAAATGTGAAAAAGTTAGAAGACGACTTGCAACTAGTTCTTTCCTTCTACTATATGGTTCTAGGGATCAAACTCAGGTTACCAGGGTTGGTGGTAAATAACCTTATATGCTGAGCTATCTCAGTATTTGGTTTTGCAAAGGTCTCAGCAGGAGACATGGGAGCCACACAGCAGCCTGCCCCATTGTAGGACTGACCAAGAGCACCTATTTACTTTGAGCTTAAAACTTCTGGAAAATGGAAATCGAGGAAGAAGAAATCAATGGTCCATTTGACTATGGCTTCCAGTTTATTTAATTGAGCATGCATTCGTGTGACTGAGTGAACACCCTTGACAAAGACTGTGTTGGCCATTACGCTAAACATGGAAAATCAACAGGAATCAGATGGAGAATTTGGCCGGTGAGCTTCAAGTCTCTGGTGTAGTGCTGATAGAACTGTCATCCAAGGCAGTCATTTTATTTTAAAGTCCATAGCTAGGAACTGTAGCCCCATGAAGGGAGTGGCAGAGATATAACATCTTTGGATGAATAGATATGGTACCTGAACAAGACATGGTCACTTTTCAGTCTTGGTCCCAAAGAGCTGCTTATAAAACTGAGCTCCTTGCCGGGCAGTGGTGGCACACACCTTTAATCCCAGCACTTGGGAGGCAGAGGCAGGTGGATTTCTGAGTTCGAAGCCAACCTGGTTTACAGAATGAGTTCCAGGACAGCCAGGGCTACACAGAGAAACCCTGTCTCAAAAAAACAAAACAAAACAAACAAACAAACAAACAAACTGAGCTCCATACCCAGTCTCAGGCACAGACCGCACCTAGAACTGATGGGCTACCAGGGCCACTCAAAAAATGATGTGAAATCTGAGATGTGCTTTTGAGAGTATGTTCAGAAATGTACCCTTCTAGCTGAGCCAGGATGCCGAGAATTCCATAAAGACCTAGCCCTGGATTTGGTTGGAGAGCTTGGAGGAGGCCCTGCAGCCCTTCTCTCATCCCCAAAATAAAGAGGAATGTGTTGACACCATTAGGAATGTTCAAGAAATAATTGGTTTTGATGGTCTTCTCTAGTGTGCCACCAGGAATCCCAGTGTGGGTGTCTGCTGCCTAATCTTCTGAGAGTTTATTTATAAGATCCTGTGAGGGCTGCTCTGGGGCTACAGATTTTTTTCCCTATGTACCAGAAACTTCCACACTGAACCTTCTAATCGATCTGTTGCAGATAAATACTCTGGAGGGACTTAGATGAGTAGAGACTGTAGAAGCTGGTATACTGTAGCACTGAAAAATGCCTGGTTGTTGGATGGATGCTTGCTCTAGGGAATAAAAGAGATGCATGAGAAGCTGAGTATGGGATTGGAGGGTGGTGGTGGGGAGCTTTGTAGCTCCGTGGTGAGACACATGGTGGGTACATGAGGCCCAACAGAAAGACAAAGGAGAGCATTAGAGGACTGGATCCCTGGAGGCTGCCTTTAAAAATTAAAGCCCAAGCAGGAGGCAGAAACTGCAGCGTTATGGAGGGGCGCCCGTAAACATTTGGGGGCAGTTCTGACCTCACATTGACGTCACCTGGGGAGCAATTAAATGAGGCAAAAGGTTAGGGCTGCACCCTGGAACAGTTGAGTGGCAGGGAAGGAGGGTTGGAAGTCTATGGGTTCATAGCTCCTCCAGGCAACCCTGATGTTGGAGGATCAACAAACTGACCCTACTCACTGGTCCCCAAATCTTCCTGTCTCTTCATGTAGATCTTCAACTCACATATAAAGAAAGATGTCTGATTTACAAAAGTGAATTCTTTACTTGCTTGGTGTCCTGCTTTTTTTCCCTTGAGAGTGTCTAGTAAGTACCTTTGCACGCCTATAAATATTCACTTGCTCCATAAATTCAAATATCATTGTAGCATGAGGTATTTAATATCTTTCAGCTCTTCTAGATGGCCCCCAGTGAGCGTTCCTGCAGCTGTAGTTTGCTCGCATCCTTAATTATTTCCTTAGGATACATTCCTTGAGGTGGTACGCCTTTGGAAGACTTGATACATGCCTCCAAATTGCACAAGAAAAGGCTTACTAATTTATTCTCCCACCAACAGGGTATCCAGAAAAGTGCCCATGGTAATTAAAGAGGAGTAAAAAAGGCCGTTGCCAGCTTGACAGACTAAAAGTAGTTAACTCATTACTGAATTCATAGCTTCTTTATCTCAGATTCTGCAAACAAATGGGAGTGAAGCCTTGAGATTTTTCTAGATGGCTTGGTGCCTGGTCCAGACTTCTCTGCTGTCTCATAGACCAGGTTTGATGATCTGGGGCTTTTGTTCCCCACAGTCAATTAGCTAGCATGGTCCCAGTGGTTACACAGAGGTCAGCAGGGGGCAGTGTCGAGCTGTTGTGCATACTGAGAATGCCTTCTGGTTTAGCCATAAGAAAAATTTGAATGACACAATTATTCTTTTGTTGAGTGTTTTATAGCTTCTGCAGATCGGCGCTCATAATATTGATTTGCTTGCATTAGTAGTTCATCCCCCTACAACTGTTTTTACGTTCACTCTTGTGGGTTCTGGCAAATATCATGGTCCATCATAGCTCTCCCCCAGCTATGGCACAAGCCCAGGACACCTGGGCTGTTCCTTCTAATTTCATTTAGGGGAGTGGCCTCTGGGACCAAGGCAGGATGGCTCACCCCTTTTGTCTGAGGAAAGCCAGGATGGGCTACAGGAATGATGATCCGCTTTGCTCTTTTCCAGCACTAATATACTTAAAGAGTTAAAAGCACGGTCTTTGATGAGACAGGACTTTGGGCTTAACTAGTTACTCAGCTTTCTGTGCCATAGGGGGATGTAGATGCTTTCTTAGAAGGTGAGGCTGAAATGATAGAATACAAGAAAATAGCTTGGGAGTTTACAGATGTCTATTTTAAAGAAATATAAATCTATATATGCAGGCACTGTGATGTACTCCCCTTGATTATTTCTTTTTAGTGTGTGTGTGTGTGTGTGTGTGTGTGTGTGTGTGTGCCAGCTTGTCTATGTGAGTACCATATACTTGGCAGGTGCCTTCAGAGGCCAGAAGGTGTCAGATCCCCCTGGAACTAGAAGTACAGGCAGTTGTGAAGTGCTGGGAGTCAACCTGGGTTCTCTGCAAGAGTAGCCAGTGTTTTGTGGGATTTTTTGTTTTGTTTTGTTTTGTTTTGAGATGGGCTTCTCTGTGTAGCCCTGGTTGTCCTGGAGCTCACTCTGTAGACCAGGCTGGCCTTGAACTCAGAGATCTGCCTCCTTGGTGCTGGGAATAAAGGCGTGCGCCACCACAGCTCTGCCAAGTAGCAACTACTCTTAACCACTAAGCCACCTCTCCTGCCCTTTGCTTTTGCACACTTATTGCTTGACTAGAATTATAGTAATATTAGAATGTAAAATTTAAACATTCTGTGATGCATAGCAGGGTCACCTGGAACAGCTCCAGCTATTGGAGGATTTTGTACATTTGTCCCTTGCTATTTCAGAGAGGGGAGGGCAGTTTTCAGGTCCCATGTTGATAACAAAATCTATGGATGCCCAGATCCCTGATTTAAAATAGTACAGCACTGAACTGGGCAGATGGTTCGGTGGGTAAAGTGCTTGCCACACAAGCCTGACACCCTGAGAACAGATCCCCAGAACCCACATAAAAAAGCCAGACACAGCAGTCTGAGCATCTGTAATCACAGCACATCCCCTCAAGATGGGAGGTAGAAAAAAGCCAGAAGCTTGCAGGCCAGTAAACTTGAAGGACACGGCAGTTAACAAGAGAAGTCCTGCCTTACATCCTACACACACACACACACACACACACACACCCCAAGGCACACAAGTGGCTACAGTCAAACACACAATTAATTAATAGTGGGGTGTTTGTATGTAACCTAGGCACATCCTTCCCCATACTTTAAATCATTTCTAGATTACGTTAAATACTTAACAGAGATGCTATATATAAACAGTTAAGTAACAATAAAGAGAGTGACGTGTGTTTGGTATAGATACAACCATTAAAGGTCTGACTGTATTACAGTTTGCATTTAGTTAAATCCAAGGTCAGAAATCTTGTGGTTGATAAAACCCACAAATACTAAATCCCAGGATATGGACTCCATAGCTGCATAGAGCTAACTGAATTAATTTATAATTTGCAATCAATATATAAACTATGTAGGGAAATAAAAATATTTGGAAACAGCCGAGTGGTGGTGGTGCACGCCTTTAATCTCAGCACTCAGGAAACAGAGGCAGGTGGATCTCTATAAGTTGGAAGCCAGCCTGGTCTACATAGTAAGTTCCAGGACAGCCAAGGACTATACAGAGAAACCCTGTCTCGGAAAAACAAAAAACAAAAGACAAAAAAAATATTTGGAAACAAATTATGATGCCATTAACTGTAGATTGCTGGGATTTGAACCAGAGTCTTACATGTGCTTGACAAAAGCTGACCTATTATCTCATATAGCCCAGGCTATCAGTAAACTTATGAGTTTCCTGACTTTACCAAAATTCTGGGACTAAACGTATGCACTGTGGTTTCTGACTCAATAAATGGTATTTGTTGTTTTGGGTTTTTTATTTGTTTGTTGTTTTTGTTTTGGGGACAGGGGCTAGTTTTGAAGTTACTATATGGACCAGGATAGCCTCAAATTCATAGAAAGCACCCTTTGCCTCTGCATGAATGCTAGAATTAAAGATGTGTAAACATTTGAGGGAGTCTTAACTCCACTGGTATATCACCTATTGATGATGAATCTGTCAGTTCTCTCAACTTCACTGACCACCCCAGGAGTAGCCACTGATTGCTTCTGGAAGCGTTTCACCTAGGCTGACAGAAACCTTTCCAGGAAGGGGCACTTATGCCTCTCATTCAGGTATTCCTGAAATGCCCTCCTGGTCACCAGGCACTTATCACAGACAATGTGCTATGTCAAGTGCTGTGGTGACCAGAGCACACACGAGTTTCCTGTCTTCAAGAAGTTCAGAGGGGAAGAGAGGAAGAAATGCAAGTCTAGGAGGGACTGAGGCAGGAACACTAGACACTCATCTCAAGGTCAAGTCAAGAAATGGAAAAGATGCTTCCGCAGCCAAAGGACAGGACGTCCTGGCTAGCTGAATGATAAAAGGCGAGGGGGCCTGTGGAGGGGAAGGGGGGTTGCTGCTTTGCCCTAGCGTGCACAAGAGGAGGACGGCTTGGGCTTTCAGTGAGAAGCAACTGCATGCATGGGTCTTCTGTGCGGGGCTTCTTTCAAGGGTTAAGGTTGTCCTTATCGAAAATGTGCTGCAGCTCCTGGCTCCAAATGTCACATATTTGTATGATCTTGTCTACCCACCACCTATACTATTTACTCCATGTTTTCCTTTAAGATGGTGGAGCTGGGTGTACTGGCAGTGCATACCTGTCCTATAATCCCAGATCCTGGGTGGTGAAAGTAGGATTTCAGATTTAAGGCTAGCCTGGGCTAATAGTGAGTTCCAGGTTAGACTATATGAGTATAGAAACCTTAGCTCTAAACAAAAGTGTGTGTGTGTGTGTGTGTGTGTGTGTGTGTGTGTGTGTAACTTCATTATAAGTGAAAGTCTCCAGGAAATTAAAATTTTAGAATAATATGTGCATATATTTTTTAAGTAATTATTATTTTTTATTAGATATTTTCTTTATTTACATGTAAATTTCTCCTTTCACAGTTTCCCCTCCAAACAAACAAACAAACAACAAGAACAACCCCCTGTTGCCTCCCCCTCCCCATGCCTGCCACCCCGCCCTTAAGTAATTATTCTGATGTCTTGTTTGGTTAGCTGATTACAGTACTGGAGATCAAGTCCACATCCTTGGTCATGCTAGGCCCTTTGTTACCTGTTAGAATAAACACTGCAGATACTCACTGTGATGACCGTTCATTTCATGCAATGAGAAGGCAGTGGTGTAGGCTGGGATATAATGCACGCTGAGAGTCTGACTTACAGTATGGCCACTTCGATGTCCATTTCTTAGCCTTCCTCATTTCCTGTGCTCTCCCTTCAGGCTGAGCGCAGAATCATTTTGTTTGTCCCTAACAGCGTGGAAGCCATTCGTGAACACATGGCTCAATGGCCCCGTGTAGAAGTCAGTCTTTTCCCACCCATGGGATCAAAACCCTTGCTGGGACTGCTCACCTATAGAGGGATACTCTTGGCACCCCGGGGCTGCTGACTTTGGACAGGCCTTCCAGTCAGGGATGGAGGAGACAGCTCTCAGGCTCTAGGAGCTCTGTCTGCTGGGAGCCAGCCCTCTGCTGCTTGGCTGTTCTTTTGTGTTGTGTGTTTTACTGGCCCCAGATAACCACTTCCTGTTCCCTATTGATTTTACACAGACCCTGCTTCCTTTCCCCTCAATACCTGGGACATTTTCCAGCTCCTCTTCCCACAAGGGAAAAATCCATAAACTTCAGAATTCCCAGACCTGCTTTTGGTCACTGGGCTATGCAAGTTAGGACTGTTTTTTTGCTGCTCAGTGGCCTTTTCTGCGAACCCTTGATACCTTCCAAGAATGTTCCTGATTGAGCCAGCCAGGAGAGAAAGGGCTGTGTAGCCTGGATTCTGCCCCAGCCTCTTTCCAGACAGAATATCTGTTATCTACCATCAGTCCTGAGTCAGAGAAAATAGGTATGAGAGCACCTCACAGTGATTTTCACCCACTGTTAGAAGCCACCTGGTATACTATGTTGAACACTCTGAGCCTGCACCAGGCAGATCTGGGAAGAATTTGATAATCTATTAGCAATGCCTAGCATGGGCAAGGAAAGAGATACACCATACCTGTGCCCGTTGACAAAGTTCCAAGATTGCAGGATTGGGTTGACACTCCTGTATCGTACTTAGTGGTGAGATTACAGATACCCAGCATCACATCTGACTTCTATTGAGTTTTGTGGATCAAATTCAAGTCATCAGGCTTTCCTATGTAGCAGTTTTTCTCTCCTGAACCATCACCAGGACCAGCTGTTCAACTGTATAGTTTGGAAGGGTATTTCTAATGGGAAGTGAGAGATGGGCTGGCAAGTGTGGGCTGGGGGCTGCGGTGACACTGGAGAAAGTATTTGGGACCTTTCTGGCTTTACCCGCCTCCCTGATCCTTGGGAATGACATTTAGTCCATTGAAGGCAAAGGGAGCTGCTGATGCATTTCACAACCCCTCTACCTGCTCCCTTCAAGCCAAGTTGCTTAAACTAGAAAGTGTAGCTCAGTGGGTAGAGTGCTTGCCGACACAGGTTCAATCCCCAGCACCACATAAGCCAGACCTGATAGAACATGGCTGTAATCCCTGGGAGGCAGAGGCAAGAGGATTAGGAAATGTGCTGGGGGGGGGGAGCAGGAGGTGGCCCCCACAGGTTAAGAAAATGCACTGTCCTGTAACTACACCATCAGAGGCCCAGTGTTCTCTTTTGACCTCTGCAGGGATCATATTCATGGGCACATACCTGCACAGACTCACGGGCATGCATATAATTAAAAAGAAACCTTTAAAAAAAAAAAACAAAAACAAGCAGGTTGCCACCCCAAGGTTCTCCAGATGCAGGCAGAAGGCACACTTGCAGAAGTGTCTAGAATCCAGAGAACTCCGTTGCCCGTGGGAAGCAGCAAGAGATGCTAAAGTAGAATTTGACGTTTCTGGCTGACTAAACAGAAGGCGCATAAGTGAGGGTGAAAATTATTAATATAAGGTTTCTTCTATTAGCTTTGTTTCCTGTTGCCACCGTGTAATACGTGGACCTTACAGGCAGTGGTGGAACACCCTTTAATCCCAGCACTTGGGAGGCAGAGACAAGTGGATCTCCATGAGTTCGATGCCTGGTCTACAGAGCAAGTTTCAGAACAGCCAGGGCTACATAAAGAAACCTTGTCTCAAAAACAAAACAAAACAAAACAGAACAAAAAAAAAAAAATCCAAGAGAGATATTCATTGAAATGCCAGTTTAATGCAAAGGTCAGATGTTTACTAACCTGTGCAGACACAGTGTGGAGATAAACGTTCTCCTGCATTGCTGAAAGTGGTCCTGAGTTCTCTAAAATAGGTCTACACGTTCATACACTGAACTACTCATTCCCCTCACACTTAGAAACATGTCCTGTGGCCCCTGTATTCACAAAAGGGCCGGGTGATGAGTGTTCATGGAAGCCAGGCGTGTTCATTCCCAGGAAGGAGCAAGAACTCGCTGACTTGTCGCAAAATGTGAGCCTGAAGTGAAGTGTGGTACTTTAACATCTAGAACACCAGGAAGCTGTCAGCCTCAACCTAGCAGCTGGGTGAGAGCAGATATGGACCCAGTTCTCTTCCTACTGGTGAGAAGAACAAGGAAGGGCCATAAGTGACACTGAGGGAACAGAGCTGAAAGTAAAGGGCAGGAGCCAGAAAATGGGCTCTGTACCTGGAGGGCTAAGGCGGCTGGCCTCAGCTGGGAGAAAGACGCGCTGTGGGGAGGTCTTCCATTCAGTACTGACAAAGTGCGGGCCATAGGGAGAGCTGGGTCCTATGTGTGCTTCTCTGTCCCACTTTGATCAAGAGCTGAAAGCAAAAATTCTCAGATCCAGAAGCCCAAGGTCAAAGCCAGGCAAAAGCAGTTTAACCCAGATACCTACATGAAGGCATGAAAGCAGGTTCAGTATTGGCTTTGGTTGGTTCAGTTATTCATTCATTTTGGAAACAGGTTCTCACGATCTGCCTTTGAACTTGAGTTCTTTGTGCCCTCCATACTGTGTGCCACCACACCCAACTGGCCTTTTCATCATCCAACAGGGTGTCCGTTCCCAGTGTTCAGTGCTTTTCCTGCTCCTTCTCAAAAGAGCATGTAGCTGCCAGAAAGATGTACAAGGCTGCATGTTCAGGTCTCCATTATGACCTCAGGCCCACATCAACCAAGCACCACATATACAGCTTTCCAGCCTTCTATGAAGAGAGCCAATAATTCTAGCAAGTCAGGACAGGCCAAAGACTCTCCTCACTGCTCCCCCCGCCCCCTCCACTCCTCCCTAGCATCAGTGGTGTATGGCTAGCCAGTTGGTACCAGGCCAACTCTGAGTATCTCATCCCACCTCATATAGTACCTCAAAACCAACTGTGGTGGGAATATTCACACCACAGATACCACAAATGCTACACAATAGACTTTGGTGCGTAGAAAGCAGTAGTAAGGGTTTATTAGGGCACCACCGAATAGGATGCCTCCCCCACAAAACACTGGAGATGTTAGAGCTTCCAAGATCTGCTAACTCTCGCCCTGGTTTTGCTCATAAATAAAAGTAACTAAAATTGATGAGTCAATGCACAGTCCCTTCTGCATTCAGACAGGAACTTGCTATGTCACACAGGCTGTGCTTCTAGGCTCAACTGACCTGCTTCAGCTCCTCAGTAGCTGAGGGAAAACAGTGACATCACTTTCTATCTATCTATATATGCTTAAATGTTTACTGCAGAGGGGCACATGGAGGTCAAAAGACAACTTGTGGGAATCATTTCCATCCCTCTACCAGGCAGATTCCTGAGATCTAAAGTCATCAGGCGTGGAGGCAGATAGTTTTAACTGCCAGGCTGTCTCATGAATCCACTTCCTAATTTTCTTAAGTGTCCAGCAGTCACTTAGTCCTCTCCATTGTGATTGCCACACCATCAAGGTGGTTGATCTCTGTTGGTGAGGACAGGTCCCAAGAAATAAGGTCCCCCCAGATATACACAGCTTGTAAGTGGTGTCAGCTGGGACTCCTGATTTACTGAGCATCTTGATATGACCTTTGTTTTTAGAGGAACATCTACACCTGCTTTGTTTTTGTGTTTGTTTTTCCTCCTCTAGCAGGCCTTCTGGGCCAGGTCTCATCTTTAGATTGTTAGAGTAAGCACCCCTGGTTTCTATGTGAGGTGACCTAGTACAGGGAGGTTGAATGGAGCCTAAGACCCTGGCGCTCTGCTTATCCACTGGAGAGCTAGCTTTCTAAATCAAACTTTAGCTCAAGTTCTGGTAGGAGAAACAACCAGATTCTCTGGAACAGAGATATGAACAGCTGGAAATCGCTTGGGACAAGGTGGAGTGTGCACCAGAGCTTCGGAAATATTCGTTGACTAAACCTTGGGATGAATGAAAAGAGGGAGGGGGAAAATAACTTGTTTTTTTAAGACAGGGTTTCTGTATGTAGCTCTAGCTGCTGTCCTGTTGCTTTATAGACCAGGCTGGCCTCCACCTCAGAGATCTGCCTGCCTCTGCCTCCCAACTGCTGGGATTAAAGGTGCGCCACAACCGTCCAACTTTTTTTGTTGTTGTTGGGTTTAAAGCAGTAAAATAGTCTGATTATTTTCTTAAGACTTATGTTCTATTCATGCATGAATATGTATCTCTTCCTCCCTACCCCGAGTGTGTGTCTGTCCATCTATCCATCCCAGGGTCTAGGAGAAAGGGTCAGATGCCCTGACATTGGAGTTACAGGTGGTTGTGAGCTGCCTGAAGTGTGCGGCGATACCTGGTCCTCTGGAAGAGCAGAATGCTCATCTGCTGAACCATCTCTCCAGCCCCCAAAAGTATGGGTTTTTTTTTTTTTTTTTTAAAAAGAACTTTTCCACAGAAAATTATCTATTGTATTAACTCCAGAAGTAGCTTATTATAGATCCCTATGGACTTACAAATTAAATTTATTTCAGAGGAGTCGCCTATCCAGCAGCCTCAGGAAGGAACATGGCCTTCTTCGACACTGAGGTAGAACAAAGAGGTTGTGTTTGGGATTTAGTGCTGTCCAGTGCATTTATGCAAACGCTTAGAGCCACTTGCTTTATAAAGAAAATAAGGGATGTAAGTAAGAGTCACAGTAAAATGTTTTCTTTTTCTTTCATTACCCTCTTCAGTGATCTCAGAAATTTAAGTATCTTTTTCCCATCTGGGGAGGTATTTTGTCTTTCTGCTACTAAGACTGGTTGTTAAACATTGGTGTATTTTCCTCTCTATTTTAAGATTTATCTATTATGTATATAGCGTCCTGCCTGTATGTATGCCTGCAGGCCAGAAGAGGGCATCAAATCTCATTATAGATGGTTGTGAGCCACCATGTGATTGATAAGAATTGAACTCAGGACCTCAGGAAGAGCAGCCAGTGCTCTTAACCTCTGAGTCATCTCTCCAGCCCATATTTTCTTTAAAATATTCTGCGTTATGTGTATGTGTGTGCCCAAGTGTATGTATATGTACTAGGTGTGTACATGAGTCCTCAGACATCAGAGAGGGGATAGGACCTGGAGTTACAGGTGGTTGTGCCCCACCTTGTAGGTACCAGGAACTGAAGACAGGTCCTCTGCACAAACAGCAAGTGCTTTTAACCATTGAGGCATCTCTCCAGCTCCCAGAGCTGGTGCATTTTTTAAACATAGATGATCTATGTGCGTTTCTGGGGGAGATAAGGGACCATGCTCCCCCACCCCATGTGGTGGGGGAGAGGGACTAGAACTCTTGGTGACCTTACTGATTCCGCCTCCAGGTGCTGGGCTGACAGGTGTGAGCCACCGTCCATCCCTTACTAGATACGGGTCTTAAACAGACTTCTAGGAATCAGCAGGGTTGGGCCACACATACTCTGTGCTGTTCCTCCAAATCCTAGCAGTACTAAAGGTGTCATTCAGTAAAGACCAGTTGCTCAGGTTGAATGAACTAGACAATGGTGGTGCGCACTTTTAACGCCAGCGTTTGGGGAACATAGTGAGACACTGCCTCAAAAGAAGAAAAGAAGATGAAACAGACTTCCTTCCATATAGACCGTATCTCCAAAGGGTACAGTGACAGATTGACCAACCCGTTGTAGAAATGGGCCTAGCACATTTGTCAGGACAAATTTCAGTACTTGGTGATTGCTGTCATGGATTGAGTGTGCAGTGTCCCTCTACAGACTGCGTTTGAACACTTGGGCTCCAGCTGGTGATGCTGTTTGGACAGAATGAAATGTTTGAGATGAGGTGTCTGCCTGGTAGACTCATCGCTGAAGGGGGCCTTGAAGGGTAAATGTACCTCTTGTTCCAGTCAGTACTGATTCCTTCCTCCGGGAGATGTTGGGAGCTGTACCACTTGCTGCCCAGAACTCTGCCATGCCTTCCCCACCTATAATGAGCTGAAACACCCCTGTAACTGTAAGCCCAAACAAATCCCTGTGTTACAGACATGAGAATCCTAGTTAAATGGGCATGCCACCTGAGGAGCGCAGAGGATAAAGGAGAGAAACAGTAACCATTCTATCGTGAGAATACTTTGAGTCTAGGCTCTGAGCAAAGTTAGTTTCTCACAAGTAGAAGATGCAAGCATGGGGACCAGCAGAACAAAATAAGATCCTACAGTCCAGCAAGAAGTTAAAGCCAGCTGGTGTTGGGAGACAGCAAGGAAGGAAGCCTTGAAGATTGGTTGGCCAGGCTTGTTGGGGTTTTTGTTGATGTTGTTGTTGTTTGGTTTTTTCTCTGTGTAGCCCTGGCTGTCCTGGAACTCACTCTGTAGACCAGGTTGGCTTTGAACTCAGCCAGGCAGCTTATTGGTTTTTGTTCCTGAACCACTGAATAAAACTGGGTAGGCTCTTAGGGAAGGATGGCTGACTGGTGTTTTGTAAGTGGTACAGGTACAGTGGTTTAGTGAGGAGCAGTTAGCTCATCCACAGTGGAGGAAAAATTATCCATTGTAACACATTGTCTATTTGTCACCTGTGGAGGCAAGAGGTCATCTTTGTGGAGTTGGTTCCCTTCTTCCACCTTTCTGTGGGTTCTGGAAAACAAACACAGCTCCTCAGGTTTGCGAATTCCTCTATGTCCGAGCCATCTCACCAGCCTCCTGGTTTCTTTGTTCCCTGGTTGTTGTTAATGTGGGAAGAGGAGGCACTGGGGGAGAAGGTTCACCGAGGAACTTATTTACCGTGCAGAGACGAGGACCTGACTCTGCACCCATGTGGCTAGTGCTTCTAATCACTGGGGAAGACCAGCGGATCTCTGGGGTTCGAGGTCAACATCCTTGCCCGATAAACCAGCTTCAGTCTCAGTGAGAGCCCCCATCTCAAAAATCAAGGTGGACTGCTCCTGAAGAACAGCACCCAAGGTTGGCCACTGGTCTTAATGTACACATGCTCACACACAGAGACTGAGACAGAGGAGGCAGGGCTGGGTGTGGGTAGAACATACCTGTAATAACAATACCAGCACTCAGGAGACTGAGCAAGGTATGTTATTGGGAGTTGGAGACAAACTTGAGTTCAAACAGAGACCAAATCTTTTGAGAGGGTGATGTCTCACTGTATTTGAAGCCCTCTTGGGTGGGGGCAGGAGGGGTGTTTGTTACCTTGGTCTTGTCTCTTGGTGACTGCAGTTGTAACACCTTTAGAGTAAGGCTTAGGAATCCTTGGACTTATTCAAAAGAGCTCTATCTTGAGATCATGGCAGTCACTGTTCACAGTGGGGACTAGAGAGGCAGGGTTGCTTTCCTAACCTGAAAAGGTGCAAAGGACTCTGTCCTCTGCCAGTGTCCATGGAAGAAGTGGGGGCTTCTGGGAGCTGGACTTTGGGAGATGAGTGGTTTTTGAGCCCCACGCTTAAGTATGCTCCTTTGGGAGCCATGTTCTGGTGCATTCTATGACAAGAAGCCTTGATTTTTCTCTGGTGCTCAGGTCCTGCAGAAAGGGTTTTCTTGTCGAGCTTTCAGAGTCTGTGGGCATGCCTGGGAGTCCTATGCACACGGAGTGGGGTGAGATAGTGTGGGCCTCTCTGGAGCAGGGGCCCTCACTGCTTTCCGGGAGCCTGAGGGTTAATCTCCATAGCTCATTGGCAGCTCTGCCTCTGTCCAGGGCATGCTGGGATTTCCTCCCAGCTGTTTTACATCATGAAGATTTGTGTGTTGGGGAAATTCCAGGGCACAGCTGCAATTAATCTGCTGCTGGGTCTCCGGAGCAAAGTGAGGATTGTGTAGGACAGGTCTCCGCCCCGCTGCAGGAAAGCGGGTTCTAACCCCCAGGGAGCATCCTTCAGAGGGACCCTTCCCCAGGCCCGAGGCAGGCGAGCGGAAACAGCCCACCTGGCCGAGCACTTAGCCCTAGGGAAACTCTGGGAAAGGCTGAGAACCAAAGAGAGATTGCAGAACATTAAGGAAAAGAGGTACACTACCCCTCTAATACAGCCAAAGTAGCATCCAAAGCAACATTCGTCACCCAAAAGAAAACATCTTTTGTACGACGCCTTACCTAGGAAAGATGGCGCTCTCTGATCAGCATACCACTGCAAAGTATAAGAAATGGCACACCGGGATAGCCCAGTAGGGTTTACCCAGGGAATGCAAAAAAGCACTTGCAGGGAAGAAAATCAATCACTATGCATGCATCTCATGAATGAGTCTAATGGGAGAAGCCACAAGGCCGTTTTTTTTGTTTTGTTTTTTGTTTTTTGGGTTTTTTTTTTTTTTTGGTGGACGCCATGAGATTCAACCAGCTGTTCCAATGAGAACAATTAGGACTAGAATTACCTTCCTTAACAAGACGAACATATATGCTAGGGCTGGGGAAGTGGCTCATAGGTAAGAGTGCTTACTGCACAACCCTGAAGATCTGAGTTCAAATCACCAGCACCCACATTAGCAACAACCACGAAACAAAGAAACCTGAAGGCCGGTGAGATGGTTCTGCACATAGAGGAATTTGCAAACCTGAGGAGCTATGTTTGATCCCCAGAACCCACAAAAAGGTGGAAGAAGGGAACCAACTCCACAAAGGTGACCTCTTGCCTCCCCAGGTAACATAGGTGCCACTTATACACACATATCTAAAATAATGATAAATATTAGAAGTTAAGTTGGATGTGGCCACACATGCCTCTGTGACCTCAGTGCCGTGGTAGGCAGAGACTGTAGGATCCCTAGGGCTTGTTGTTTGCCAGTCTAGCTCCAGTGTAGTAAACCTGACTCAAGAGACCAAGACAGGGCTGGAGAGATGGCTCAGCCGTTAAAGGCTAGGCTCACAACCAAAAATATAAGAGACCAAGACAGAGAATAATAAAACAGGACACCTGACATCTTCCTCTGGCCTCTACAAATGGGTGCACACACACACACACACACATACACACACACACACA
>NW_022196903.1:66342012-66350392 GCF_008632895.1 Mastomys coucha | reverse complement strand
GATTTGAACTCATGACCTTCCGAAGAGCAGTCGGTGCTCTTCCCCACTGAGCCATCTCACCAGCCCAACAAGAGCAATTTTTATTGCATGTACTTTATTTGTTTAGAGGGTGTATTAGTCAGGGTTCTCCCTATTTTCTTTTTTTTCTTTTCTTTCTTTCTTTCTTTCTTTTTTTTGTTTTTTGTTTTTTTGTTTTTTTGTTTTTTTGAGACAGGGTTTCTCTGTGTAGTCCAGGCTGTCCTGGAACTCACTCGGTAGACCAGGCTGGCCCCGAACTCAGAAATCTGCCTGCCTCTGCCTCCCAAGTGCTGGGATAAAAGGCGTGTGCCACCACCGCCCGGCTTAGTCAAGGTTCTCTAGAGTCACAGAACTTATGGTAGTCTCTATGTAGTAAAGGAATTTATTGATGACTTACAGTCTGTAGTAGTCCAACTCCCAACAATGATTGGCAGCAGCTGTGAATGGAAGTCCAAGGATCTAGCAGTTGCTCAGTCCCATAAGGCAAGCAGGCGAAGCAGAACAAGCCTTCCTTTTTCCAATGTCCTTATATAGGTCTCCAGCAAAAGGTGTGGCCCAGATTAAAGGTGTACTGCCACCACACCTTTAATCCCAGATGACCTTGAATTTGTAGATCTTCCTGTCTTAATCTTCTGGGATTCATAGCCACTCAAGATCTCCATGCCAAGATTCAGGTCGGAAACTTGTATCTCATAGCTTCCAGATTAGGGCCATAGGTGAGCCTTCTAATTCTGGATTGTAGTTCACTTCAGATATAGTCAAATTGACAACCAGGAATAGCCACTACAGAGGGGTAGTGATTGGCACAGCACCACATGTGTGGAGGTCAGAGGACAGCTTTCAGGAGTTTGTTCTCTCCTTCCATCATGTAGGTCTCAGGAATCAAATTCTACTTGTCAGGCTTGGTGGCAATGACCATTACCTACTGACCAACTTGGTGGCCCCAAATGAAAAGATACATCCTAAACCTTGGCCTCACTGTACTTAACTATAAACTATAATGACAGGAGGCTGAATCCCTAGCCAGTTTCCAAGGTTCTGTGAAAATTAGAACTGTCTATCAGCCCCATAGTATGTGTCACAAGAGAGGGTAGCATTTTGATGCAGTATATTGAAGATTGGTGGCATGGCAATATTCTCAGTATTCTGAATATTGAGGGGTCCTCTGGCCATAGAAGCTCCAGCAGTTACATTGATACTTTGAAGACAAAGGGAGATTTGCCTTTTCAATGGTCATCCCAGGAGAGACGGGTAGCTGGACCAGGCTGTGAGCGCATCAGCTGCACTGATTCCCAGCTGTGATATTCTGGTTAGAAGCTTGAGCCTTAGGCAGCTTGTTGAATGGAGCTTAGATAGGGCTTGGCGAAACCTGTTTTAATTTGTCCACACACCATTATTGTGCCCAGAGTCTTAGCTCAGCCTAATCCCCACAGACATGCTCCACCCATGTGCAGTGACCTCCAGGATAATTGTGCGGCTGGCCTCTCGTGGGAACCACTGCCAAAAGAGCTTTCTTGGCACTGGAGAGATGTTGCAGTGTTAAAGAGTGGGTACTTGGTCTTGCACAGGACCCGACTTTAGTTTCAATACCCATAGTTCATAGCTTATACAAACATATGTAATTGTAGCCCCAAGAGATCCAACTCATGGGTACCCACACACATGTACACAACACACAGAGACAGAATTAACACTGAAAATAAATCTTTTTTTGAAAAAGCAGTTTCTTTCCACCTATGTGATCTAGGCATTCAGAACTCTGCAGATGCCTGCATGTCCCTGGTGCTGATGCCTCCCACTGCCCTAATTCGTAGTCCCACAAAGCACTTTAGAATTCCCCACTGCTAGCACTGTAATCCAGAGGCTTTGTAAGTGATTCAGTGAGCCTTAAAGTTCTGCCATCCATGCCAAGACTCTCTTCAAAATCCTTAAAAAAAGGAGGCTGGGGACATGGCTCAGTGGTTAAAACACTTTTCACAGAAGTATGAGTACCAGAGTTCGGATCCCTGGTGTCCACATAAACACCATGCCCATCAGGTGGCCCAGCTGTAATCCCAGTGTTTAGGAGGCAGAGGTGGGATTCAGCAAGTTCTGGGTTCAGTTGTGGGACCCTACCTCAGGAGAGAAGGTGAAGAGCAATCAAAGACACCCAGTATTAAGAGAACAAGGAAGAAAGTGATAGGCACACGTGCATGCACATCCATACACATGTGCATCCACATACATGAACATGCCTACAAACACACCTGTACACCACACACAGGGGACAAAAATCACTAATAGGAGAACTAACATAGTTCTACCTTCCAAAATGATTTCTCAGACCTCCAGCAGTGGATAGAGCTGGATGGCAGCTGAACGACAGGAACACTAACCACATCCACTCGCTCTCAGACGTATCAGAAAGAAGCCAGGCTTCAGTGATGTACGGGGCTTAAAGACTTTTACCATCTAAGATTCCTGTTCTCAGTTAAAATGAGTATGGGACCTGAGCATGCTAACATATGCCTATGGCCCCTGTGTGGGACACTGAAGCAGAAAGGTCTCTTCCTATTACTGGAAGCCCAAGGAAGGCATCTTGTTAGATGTGTTTGTGCAGTGCCTGTTAAGGGCAGGGGAGGGCATCGCATCACCTAGATCTGGAGTTACAAGCAGTTTTAAACTGCCATACTATTGCTGCGAACCAAACCTGGGTCTTCTGCAAGAGCATCCAGCACATGTTCTTAATGGCTCAGGCATCTCTTCATCCCTGACTCTGAAACATTTCTAATTGCCAAGGGAGGCTGGGAGGCTACTGGCATTTGATGGATAGAAGCCATCCACAGGTTGCTTAAGAAAAGGGCCATGTTTAAGACCCCAAAATATTGTTCCAAACCAAAATTCAGATAGTTTTGGCCTACCCTGATATCATCTAAAGATCTCTCTGGAACAACCAATAAACACATATGTTTTTAGGACACAAAGAAAACCAGATCATAATAGAGCTGATGGGTTTAGAGACTCGTCTGTTGTTGGGTGGTATAGTCAAAGGCATTTCCCTTTAACCTCAGATGTATTTCACGGGGACTTAATGTTTTTCTGTTTTCTGTTTTGTTTTGTTGTATTATTATTGTTGTTGTTTTAAGACAGGGTTTCTCTGTGTAGACCTATTGTAGATCAGGCTGGCCTCGAACTTGGAGATCCACCTGCCTCTGTCTCACTATTGCTGGAATTCAAGGCATGCCCAACCCTCCCCTACTTTGTTTTACTTTTGTATTTTACTTCACTTACTTTTTTTTTTTCTTAAGCAAGGTCCACGTATTACGTGGTGGCTGGATTAAAGGGGTAGGCCACCACCACCACCAGATATGGTTGTTAATTCTAGACAATGTTTGTGTACTTAGTTGCAAGTTACCACCATAGGAGAACAGTGGTGTTCTTATTTCCATTCAACCTCTGGGGGCAGGGCAGATAGAAAAGGAATGCGAAGGTTCACCAGAACAAAGGAAGTGTTGGAGGCTGGTACTGTGGAGAGGGTCATGATGGACTGTTGGTTCTCACCTTCCACTTGTTGATGCAAGATCTTTCTTGTCTCTGCTGCTGTACTGAGTACTACAGGCTAGCTGGCTCTAGAAGCTCCTGGCAATTCTGTCTCCCATCCCACAGTGGGACTCCTGGAATTATAGATCCACACTCTCAAATCCCAATTTTTATCTATCTATCTATCTATTCATTTATTATATCTAAGTACACTGTAGCTGTCTTCAGACACTCCAGAAGAGGACGTCAGATCTCATTACAATGGTTGTGAGCCACTACGTGGTTGCTGGGATTTGAACCCAGGACCTTTGGAAAAGCAGTCAATGCTCTTAACCCCTGAGCCATCTCTCTAGCCCCTCAAATCCCAGTTTTTATGTGGGCTTCAGGGTTCCTCAATGCCTTTACCTCCTGAGCCATCTCCCTACCCTATTTTTTTTTTCAGACAAGATTACATGTAGCCAGGATTGGTCCGATACATTCTATGCAACAGGTGGATGACTCTGAACATCTGGTCCTTCTGCCTCTACCTCCCCTGAGGTGGGATTACAGGCATGCATTACTACCTTCCGTTTATGGATCAAACCCAGGGCCTCATGCATGCTGGGAAAGCACTCTACCAGCCTTAGCTATACCTACAAGCCTTGTAATACCTTTTTTAAAAGCTCCACCCCTGTCCTACCCACACTGTTCTTCTGCCAGTTTCACCCCCATCCCCACTGTGAAATCCAAGGATGATTCAAAGGTTTCCTTCAGTCTCTGAAAGTCCATTCTGAGCCTCCACTTCTCAAAGAATTGTATGTCGTTCTCAAAGCAGACTCAAGACTTTTGCACGTGCTGCCTCGCTGGTCGGCTGCCCAGAAGCACCCTGTCAGTGTTGACTCTAGGACAACATGCTTGCTTTTGCTTCTGGCAAAGACTAATGGTTTGCTTATGAACATAAGAGCTGCCATTTATCAAATATCTCCCATGTGTAAGACAGCGTTCAGTGCCTGACGTGGTCCGGTTCCTGCTAACAACCTGTAAAGTTAGTCATAATAGCTTGCCCCACAGGTGATAAAACAGACTCCAAATTGTTAAATCATTTGTCTTGGGTCACAACCTCCATGGGCTGAGTGAGATCTGTACCTGTGGCTGTGCTCAAAGCCCAGGGTTCACCACTTTCCCTTGACTCCCTCCTGTCAGGCTGTGCCATACCTGTGTTAAGGAAATGTTTTTCTCTAAAGAGCATGCCTTCGTGAATTTGTATGCACACAGGTATGGGAAGGATTCCTTCTTTTTTTTTCCCCTCCAGTGATGCATGGCAGAAGGTGGGGTGCTGGGTGATCATTCCAAGGTTGAGAGACACTAATGAAAGGTCAGCATCCATCAGTATGAATAGATGCTGGGTGTGGTAGTACACACCTATAATCGGAATACTCCAGGTTTAGAAGCAACAAGATCGCTGAAAATTCAATAATAATAAATTCCTGGTCTAAATAATAAATTCCAGGCCTACCAAGACTGTGTAACAAGACCCTATCTCAAACAAAGAAATGGAAATGATAATTACCCATGACACTTGATTGTGTTTTGTTGTTTGTTGGCTTGCTTGTTTGTAGACAGACCTCATATATATATCCTTGGCCTTGAACATGTTATGTAGCTGAGGGTGACCTTGACTACTTTTACCTCTTGAGAGCTAGGATTTCAGGCAGACCACCACCATAACTCATATATTTGGAATTGAGGTTTAGACATAGGGCTTTGTGCACGTTGGCTGAGTGCTCCACCTCCTGGACCAGTGCCTTGCCCAGTCCCATGCTTTACCCATTAGTTTCCACTCCCACAAGTGCATTTTGGGGAGTACCATCGGTGATGCTATGGGATATGGAGATGGACCAGGCAGACCAGATTTGGGAATCTGTTCTTAGATGATCTGCCTGGCTACACAGGGGTAGGGTGTGGTGGGGGTGGGGGGAGTAAAGGAGACTTGAACCCCCACGACAGCCTCTTTGAAGATGATGGTCATGTGGGAGTGCATCCATTCCCTCCCCACTTACTACTTTACCTGAGCTGTTTAATGTCTTGGCCCTGGCCATGGTGATGGATGGCGGTAGTGGAGTAAACTATAAATGTAGGCTGGGCCATGTTAGAACCATGTGGCAGTGGAGGTGATTGACCATGCCCAGGGCCTGTGGGCTTACAGCTGTAGGCCTCCCGTATAGCTGGTGACCTCCTCGAGAGCTTGAGAGAGTTCATCTCACCACTTCATGTTTTCTGTCCCCTGTGCAGTACCTGCAGATGAAATGGCCCCTCCTCGATGTCCCCTCCAGTGCTACAGTCAAGGACACAAGATCGCCATCTCCAGCGCACTTGGTGAGTCTGCCTTAGCTTCCTGGGCCCTGTCTGTGGCTCCTTCCCTTTCCAGAGTCTGTCTCCTTGGTGTCTTACGTTTCTCTTGGCTGTGCTAAAGTATCTGCCTTAATGGAGGAAGGGTTTGTTCTGGCTCCCAGTTTGGTGGGACTGGCTAGCTGGTGGGGCAGTCCCGGTGGCAGGAGTGTGAGTCGGCTGTTAAAGCCACTGTCAGGAAGCAGAGAGTGATGGATGCTGGTGCTCAGCTCATTTTCTCCTTTTTGTTCAGTATGGGGATCCTGCCCGTTGGATGGTGCCTCCCACATTCAGGGTGAGTCTCCCCCTCCTCAGTTCAATCTTTCTGGAAACACTCTTACAGACACACCTGGAGGGTGTTTCCATGGTGATTGTAAATTCAGTCAAATTGACAATGAAGATTAACCCTCACACCCGGTGTGGGCACAGTTAGGGGTTAACAAAGGTTATGTCTTAGACACCCTCCTCACCTTTCAGTCCACCTCCACACAAAAGCACACACCACCTGGAATGCTTGATTGAAGGCACATGGCCCCGACCATTAACCCTGTTCTTCCTGGCCACCTGCTTCAAATCCTTCTCCACTTCCTATGAACAAGAGGTCCTTTCTGTCCAGTTGGTGCTCATTCAGAACACCTCCTCTTCTCCCTGTAGCGGCAAGACTGCAGTTAAGGAGGCTCCTCTTTACCAGCTGTTTCAGGGAAGCATCCATTTGAATGTGGGCAATGGCTGCTGCTCTGCACAGCTGTGGCAACCCTGGGCTTTGGGCAAAAGGGGAGAGGGAGACAGGAGCATCGGAGTTGCAGCAGGGCTCCTCGCCTCCTCATGACACAGCACTGAAGCACAAAGCATGTAAAAGATGAGGCTGGAATCTAACCCTGGCATTCCGTCTTCCAGGAAGTAAAGCAAGGCTCAGCAGATGCCTGCCAGGCTATCTGGTGACTATCTTGCTAGCGAGTCCCAGAGTCATAGTGGATCTTCACCTGTCTCAACCTGTCCACTTTATAGACAGGAGATGAGGGCTTCCTCACTGCCTTAGGGTTCCATGGCGATTTTTGAAACTGTAAGAGACAAATTAAAAGATTCTATGGAAGTAGAATACATTATATAAAACAAACTCCCATGCTGCCCGCCACCACTCGCATTCCTCTCCTCCTGCCTCTCTTACTTTACAGCAAATCCCGGGCATATTATTTCCTCACACAGGACATTTTAAGATATACTGGTAATCCTTGCTCACTAAAGGGCAGCTGCGAGGGAGAAGATACACACAGAGTATAAATAGAGGTGCAACGAACTTGTATGGTTTCCAGCAATCACGGGACCAGCTCAGAGTGAAAGAGCCCTAGTCTTGTTTCTCTACAACATGTTGTCATGTACTCCGGTGACTGTGGCAGCCCTCTGCCAGGAGGTAGACAGGAATAACCATGTGGGGCTGAGCCAGCCACCCAGGGCAGGCTGTCCCAAGACATGCAAGGAACTACTGGTAGGGTCTGTATCTTGTCACCACACTATTGAACACTTGTACCACGGCGGGGGATCTAATCCCCTAGGTCATTTGGGATGGTAAGCATGAGGTACAGGTGCCCTCTAGTGGCTTGAATCAGACCCAGGGGAAGATGGTTGGCCCTGATTCAGCGGTCTTCTTTACTGCCTACCATCTCTGCTGACCCCCACCTATCCTGTGGCACCCCAGAGCCTCCCACAGCAAACCCTCAGATGTCAGGGCTCAGTGCCCTCTCTCCTGTCCAGAGGCTATCTTCTCATGGGTTCCTTTTGGAGGACACAATTCTGCTCTCAAATCTAACACATTTCTGAATGTCCCATCCTCCCTGTGAGCATCATCACTCTACACATCCACTAACATTCCTAACCCAGCTTCCCAGGATTCCAGTCACATCATCTTCCCTGACAACCCAGGGCAGCGTTCACTCATCTCTTCGTTCTCTAGGCACCATCAAGGGGACAGCTGACAGTGTTGAGCACTCCTACCTCCTTCACTGTAGGACACTCTTGGCTCTTGGCCTTTTTCCTCATGTAAACCGACTGCTCATGGCGATGAGAGGTCTGGATATCAGATCCCAAACCAGCAGGGGAACAGAGGCAGGAAAGCATGATCTGATGGATGGTACATGTTGCTCTATAGATAGTGAGGCAGATAATTTTCCAGTAAACTTCATATCTTCATACTCTCTATTCTAATATTACAAAGCATAAACAGGCCAGGGAGGTGACTCTGCAAATAAAGGTACTTGCTTCCATGCCCAATGGCTTGAGGATAAGCCCTAGGACCTACTTGGTAGGAGAGAACTGACCCCTGCAAGTTATCCTCCAACCTCCACAACCAGACAGACTGTGGTGTACACACACACACACACACACACACACACACAAACACAGAGAGAGACAGAGACAGAGGAGAGGGAAAGAGAGAATATATATATATATATATATATATATATATATATATATATAT
>NW_022196903.1:66338125-66342002 GCF_008632895.1 Mastomys coucha | reverse complement strand
ATATATATATAATTTTTTAAAACCTGGATAGTAGGGCATAAACAGGCAGATCTCTGTAAGTCTTAGGTCAGCCTGGTCTACATAGCAAGTTCCAGGCAAGCCAGGGCTACATAGGGAGAAGCTGTATTTAAAAAAAAAAAAATTAAATTAAATTAAGGGCTGTAGAGATAGCTTAGCAGTTAAGAACTCTGACTGCTCTTCCAAAGGTCCTGAGTTCAATTCCCAGCAACCACATGGTGGCTCACAACCATCTGTAGTGGGATCTGATGTCCTCTTCTGGTGTGTCTGAAGACAGCTACAGTGTACTCACATAAACATAATAAATAAATCTTTTAAAATATATTAAATTAAATAGAAAGCAAACATTAAATCCACAATGTTTAAAAAGAAATAAGTAACTTAAATTTGGGCACAAGAGGAAATCCTTAATCTGAACCTAGAGTCCAGCAACTTATCCAAACTCCCAAGAACAGAGAGGAGGGAGCTGCCTTGAGGTGCACTGGTCGTGGATGCTGTGGAAACCTGAAGGTTCTGATCCCGGCTTTGCTTCCTTCTCTTCTCGCAGCTTCAGGCGAATTACGTCATCTCTCTGCCTCAGTTTCCTCATCTATTAAATGGGGATTAGAAGAGCACTGACATCATAGAGTTGTGTAGAAATGAGCTGGTGTGCTGTAATGAGTTCAGCATTGTGCCCAACACAAAGTAACTCTTCACTAAGGGTTAGCTTTCCAAACCATCACCACACTACACCATCACTGCCACCACTGCTGCCGTGGTCGCCATTGTTAAGAAATTAAGAGAGGGAATGAACAATTAACATCGAGTTTAATTAGCAGAACTAAGAGGTAATGAGGGCCCGAATTAGGTGCCAAAACAAATGGACAGATTGCGAAGGTAATAGAGATAATGAGCCCATAGAATTTAACATCTTAATCCCCCAAGGATATGATTTAATTGGACTGGGGCGGGGCTGGTATCTTAGTTTTTTAAGCTCCCCACGGCGACTTTAAGGGGCAGCCAGAGTTGAGAATCATTCCCGTAATTGCAAATCAAAGACATGAAGCAGGGGAGAGAGGTGCTCCCCACATCCCTAATCATTGAACCTGACTCCTTGTCCAAGCCAGAGGGTGTGAGCTGGACCTAAAGTTTCTTAGGACAAGATCGCAGACTGCTGGGTCATTGGTTTTTCTTTTCTTTTCTTTTCTTTTCTTTTTTTTTTTTTTTAATTAGAGAAATAAAAACACTCTAGATTATGGAAACTTAGCTTAGATCAGAAGTAAAATATTTGAAGAAGTTTGCCCAGGGAGGAGGGCCAGTGAAGAAAATAGGCTACATACTTGCAGAGATTTGGTGAGTCATGTGGAGTCTGTCAAGGAAGTCTTAAGTGAGTCACAATCCATCGTAATGGGGTTGGGGCTGGGTGTCATTATTATTTCCATTTACACCTCTAAAGCAAGCTGGAGGTGACAAACAGAAGGAAAAACCTGCCTGTTACTATTGGGTTTTCCTGTTTTGCTTTATTATAAAGACTTTATTTAAAGTGCATGAGTGCTCGCCTGCCTATCTGTGCACCATGTGCATGCCTGGTGCCTAAGGAAACCTGAAGAGGGCATCAGGGCCCCTAGAACAGTGGTTCTCAACCTGAAGGTCAAAACCCCTTGGGGGTCGAACAACCTTTATATAGGGGTCACCTAAGACCATCAGAACACACAGGTATTTACATTATAATTCATAACAGTAGCAAAATTATAGTTATGAAGTAGCAGTGAAAATAATTTTATGGTTGGGAGTCACCACAGCATGAAGAACTGTATTAAAGGGTTACAGCGTGAGGAAGGTTGAGAACCACTGCTCTAGAACTTGAGTTATAAATGGTTGTGAGTCACCATCTGGATACTGGGAACTGAACCCAGGTTTCCTGCAAACACAACCTGTGCTCTTGGAACTATCTGTGATATATATATATATATATATATATATATATATATTTTTTTTTTTTTTTTTTTTTTTTTTTTTTTTTTTTTTTTTTTGATCACTGTAATTTCACTGCTTGGGGACAATTATGCTGACTCCTCCACAATGACCAGGCCCTATGAGTCTGAGCCCTGTCTTTCACCACTCGCTTCCTGGAGTGAGGAAGGGCGGGTAGTGTATTTTCGTTGTTCACAAGTATTCCCCCTTCGTCTTCCATATGTTAAGTGAGCAGAGTGGGGAATGGTCTCTGAGAAAGGTGGACAGCCCATGCATACATCTCCTTACCCGAGGGTCATTTCCCTCTTCTCCTTCAGAAATGATAACTGTAATGTATGAGTTGGGTTTGTGGCATATGCCTGTAATCCCAGCAATTGGGAGGCTGAGGCTAAGACTTAGAAGTTCAAGCCAACCTGGGCTACATACCAAGTATTCAAAAACACAAAAAAGCAGTTTAAAGAAAATGAAAGTAGCTGGGCGGTGGTGGTGCACGCCTTTAATCCCAGCACTTGGGAGGCAGAGGCAGGCGGATTTCTGAGTTCGAGGCCAGCCTGGTCTACAGAGTGAGTTCCAGGACAGCCAGGGCTATACAGAGAAACCCTGTCTCAAAGAAAAGAAAAGAAAAGAAAAGAAAAGAAAAGAAAGTAGTATTATGTTCACTATGTCACTTGAGAAAGTGCCAAAGGGCATAAGGGAAGACAGCTGGCATTTATGTGTTGTGTCACTGGTGTGTGTGTGTGTGTGTGTGTGTGTGTCTGTCTGTCTGTATTTACAGGCACTCACCACCATAGTTGGTTTAGGGGGTCTGAGGATTGAACTCAGGGCCCAGTGCATATTCAGTCAGTAAAGGTGCCGGCCATCAAGCCTGACAACCCGTGGTCAATCTTCAAAATCCACATGGCTGAAGAACAGAACAGACTCCTGCAAGTTGGCCCAACTTCCACACACATGCACACACTCACAGAAAAGTAAATAAATAAAACTATAACATTTTTAAAAGAGCAAGACTTTGCTGGAGCATGGGGGGTGGTGGGAAGGCTCATGAGTTTTAAAAAAAAAAAAAAACCAAAGCCTGCAGCCCACGGCCACTTATACTAATATTTTAATAGCAAATATTCTATTCATTGACTTATCTTCAGAAGCATATTGGAGAGCGTCTAAGCCTGGATGTTCTCCTTCTAAGGATGACTGTCTCATTGCCCCAGCCTCGAGAAGCCTGATGTTGCTCAGCATATGAATGCTCTCACAATCACTTGCTGGAATTTCCCTCTTAGGATTATACATTGCAGGGGCATATGGTGGTACACATGTGTAGTTCTAGTGCTTAGAGAGTAGGGCGAGGGTGGCCAAGAAGAGTTTAAGGTCATTCTTATCTACATGGTGAGTCCAAGGACAGCCTGGGCTATGTAAAGCCCTGTCTGTCTGTCTGTCTGTCTATCTATCTATCTATCTATCTATCTATCTATCTATCTATCTATCTATCTATCTGCAGTCTATCTATCTATAAATGAAATTTGTACATGGCTATATGAAGTCCTATTTATAAATAGATAAAAAGTTAATAAATGAAATCTGTGTTACTTCTCCATCTCATCAGGACACCTGTGTAGACTCAAGTCTCTGCAGTTCATAAATCTGTGGTTCACTCTGTTTGTCCTCCCATACTGACTATACTTTTTAATTAGCATTAATTTGTATTTGAATATAATTTCAAAGTTTCCTACCTGAAACTCCCACATACTTTTTATCCAGATCTACAAATCTAGCTAGGTCCTGTGGGTTTTCCTTCTTTCTCCCTCTGTATGTTTCTCTCTTTTTCCATTTCTGATTACGTGGATAGTAACTTAGGAAGGTGATCTGAACACTATAGATTTTTTTTTTTTTTTTTTTTTTTTTTTTTTTTTTT
>NW_022196903.1:66286966-66338066 GCF_008632895.1 Mastomys coucha | reverse complement strand
CAAACTTAGAAATCCACCTGCCTCTGCCTCCCAAGTGCTGGGATTAAAGGCGTGTGCCACCACCGCCCAGACACTTTAAGTTTCTTAAAAAAGAAATGTTTGCTTAAGTAACCAAAATAGAAATATCCAAAAATTAAAAATTTTTTAAAAATCAGGGAAGGAACAGCAGGACCTGGGGAGATAGTTGATTCAGTAGGTAAGAGGGTGTGTAGTGTTAGCATGAAGATCTGAGTTCAGATCCCCAGCCCACACATTAAAAAGGTGGAAGGATGTATCCATGCACATGTTCCTATAACCCCAGGTTACAGCCAGCAGCCTAGCTCAGGCTTCAGGGAGAATAAGTGGGAGTAAGGTGGAAAGTGATGGATCAGGACACCCCTCGTCCTCCTCTGGCCTCAATGCATGCATGGTCATGTGCGTATAACACACAAACAAAAGAAAAGAAAGATGAGCATTTCTCACAGTTCTCTAGCACACAGTAATAACAGCGGAGCTGGCCACATCTTCGTCTTCCATCTGCCCTCCTCCTTCACATTTTCTTGGTGTGACTTCAGCTTCCAGTCAACCCAGGGCCTCAGCCCAGTCATTTCCCTGACTCTCACATAAAGCCAGCCATTTCCTTCTTGGGTTTTTCTTCTTGTTTGGTTGAATAAATGGCCTCATCTAGCTCAGGCTGGCCTCAGACTTGATATGTTCTCTCGGATTGCCATGAACTTCTGACTCTCCTTCCTTGAGTGCTGGGATTACAAGCCTGGGCCACCAGGCTCAGCTTAGTCAGTGAGCAGGATGGAGCCCAGCACTTGATGTGAGCTAGCCCAGCTTGATGTGCTGTCTCCTAGTCCTATCAGGAGCAGGCCCACTGTGTCAATAGGGCCCATGTTAGAGATGTTGGCTTTGGGATTAGCTGGTGCCAGGTGTTTCCATTGTATGTAGGTGCTGCTGTTTTCCCTTAGTCGTTAGCGAGGGCTTTATGGGGAGAGGACTTGAAGGTGTGCATATGCTTTCTCATCAAGTATTTACCCACTGGGTTTAGAAGGCAGTCAAGATATGAGGGCCCTGCATCAGTCCTTCTATTGAGTGGTTCTCAACCTTACCTTACTAATGCTGCAACCACCAACCATAAAATTACTTTCATTGCTGCTTCATAACTGTAATTTTGCTACAGTTATGAATCATAACGCGAGTATCTGTGGTTTCTGATGATCCTTGGCTACCGCAGTGAAAGGGTATGTTGACTCCCAAAAGGGTCATGACCCGCAGGTTGAGAACCATCATTCTGTTTCTTTCTGTGATTGTCCTTTAGTTTCTGTGGCATTCTTACACCTTCACACAGGTAGAATCAACAATGTAGCAGAGCAAATTTGTGCCATTGATAACACAGATAGATAAACTGGTGGTGAGGGCCAGTGTGATGGATAACCTTTCCCTCAGCCTGGTGACCTGATTCTGTCCTCCGGACCCATTTGATGAAAAGACTGAATCTATTTATGCAGATTGTCTGTGACCCCCACATCCATGCCCTGGCGTTCCACTGGTGTTGGCTGGTATGGTTTTGTTATTGATTTGTTTTGAGACAGGATCTCACTCCATAGCCCAGAGATCTAACCTGCCAGCTAAAATGGACTTTAAGCAACAGTGTTAAGCTTGGTGATCAAGAAACAACACTCAGTTCTGTTAAACTGAGTGAGACAAGATACATTCTAACAACAGTTTCGATTGCAAGGGGTTTTAAATGTTCTCCTTTGCTAGCCGGGCTCACAGAGGCCTGTCACCAGGGAGGAGTGCCAAGAGTTTGAAGCCAGTCTGGGCACACAGGAAGGAATAGTAGTACTAACAGCAAGAAGATAAAGTACCGCTCGGTTCCCTGTGTTATCCCTACTAACAACAACAGGGAGGTGGGACCTCTGATCAGGAAGGATTTTAGCCAAAAAATTATAGTCAGAGTCCAACCTGCAAAGCCTTCAAGACAGACAAACCATTGCACACAACGACCCACGGGCACATTCCAGTCCCAGAGCATTTCTCTCGCGCGCTGGCCTGCAGGTTCTTGCCTTATCTATACATTTTTCCTGGCCTGCAGCGTGGTCCTTGCTGTGTGTGTCTTAGGGGCTGGAATGTTTCATTTTGGATTCTGGCGTTGTGCTGATTTAGAGATGTGGTCTCATTCTATAACCCTGATTGGCCTCAATTTCATTTCTTTTTCATTTTTTAAAATTACTCTTATCTGTGTTTGTGTGTGTGTGTGTGTGTGTGTGTGTGTGTGTGTGTGTGTGTGTGTAGAGCACATATGTAGTGCTCAAAAAACAACTCATGGAAGTCAGTTCTCTCCTTCCATCACATGTGCCCTAGGAATCTAAATTAGGCCATCAGGCTTGGAAGCTTTGCCTGTTGAGCTAGCTCTCTGCCCTAACTTCAGCTTCTTAATCCCTTGGGAAGCAGGGGTTACAGGTGTGAATCATCAATCCAAGCTTATTTGGAGTGTTTGTGCCTGAGGCATCAGAGCTGGAACCCAGGCCTTCCAGGGGTCTGCCTCCTTCTCTTGCCCAGTCCACAGCCTCTGTTAGATCCCCAGATGTACCTTGTATACTGCCCACCTGTAGCCACTACACTAGTGTTCCTATGCCAGAATCCCCCCCCCCACCTTTGCTCTGCCGTCATTTATTATGTAAGTCCTCTTCTTTCTCTTCTTTTTGTTTTGTAAGATGGAGTTTCTCTGTGTAGCCCTGGCTGTCCTGGAACTCACTCCGTAGACCAGGCTGGCCTCCAACTCAGAGATCTACCTGCCTCTGCCTCCCAAGTGCTGGGATTAAAGGTGTGTGCCATCACACCTGGCCTGGTTTGTTTTGTTACATCTGTTTAAGTATTGGGGGCCAAGAAGCAGCACGTGTTTTGTGGTATGTTTGTGGAGATCAGAGGACAGCTTCTAGCAATCATTTTGTTCTTCCACCTTGTGAGTTCCTGTGATTAAACTCATGTTGTCATGCTTGGTGACATAAACCTTTACCAGCTGAGCCATCTCACAAGTCCCTCTTGTCTAAATTTTAATTAACTACTTCTTTGCCTGGCTCTTGTGGCATATAAATCTTTCACCCTTATTGTCTGCACCAGCTGGCTCCTTCCAGAATTTTTTTTTTTTTTTTTTTTGCTAAATTTAACATAGACCTGGGTGTAACTAGAAATAATGGGCCAGAAATTGGTGAGGAATCCAGAACTTGGCATCTGGGGAAAGTAAGAGACAGCAGAGCAGAGCAGAATAGCTTCTGACACTGTGTGAAAGTTCTCGTTAAGTAAAGAGGACACTCAGGAAGGGGCCAGGGCTGGCAGTCAAAAGCATTCGCTGCTCTTGCACAGGAACCAGGTTTGGATCACAGCACCTCCACGTGGCTTACAACCATCCTAACTCCAGTTCCAGGAAATCCAATGCCCTCTTCTGACTTCTGTGGACATCAAACTTAAGTAGGCTTACACATAGTTACACATTCATGCACTCAGGCAAACCCTGATACACATAAAATAAATAAATTCTTTTTTTTTTTTTTTTTTGGTTTTCTGAGACAGGGTTTCCCTGGCTGCCCTGGAACTCACTCTAGACCAGGCTGGCCTTGAACTCAGAAATCCGCCTGCCTCTGCCTCCCAAGTGCTGGGATTAAAGGCCTGCGCAGAGTCAGAGGGTAGCAGAGTGCTGATGTGGCGCCTCAGCCCTCCTGACTTCCTCCCAGCCCACAGTTCACCAGCTCTAGCAGACACTGACACCCAGAGGAACGGCCTCTGCTGAACCAACTGCTCCTCCCGTGAACTTCGTGATGTTTCAAAGGAACTGATGTCACTGCAAACATTTTTGGTGTCCATTCTCCCCTGGAGCCCTGCCACTCTCTATCAGCTAACAGATCATGGATGATTGACGAAACTCAATGTTCTGAACAGTGTTAGTTGTCTACTGAAATGTTGGGTGATTTCCTGGGCAGCCATTGTCAAGTCCATGACGCCAGCATGAGTGGCGGCAAAAGGGAAGGGTCTACTCTCCTGAGCCATAAATCCCATGCAGCTGATTTCTGATCAGGTTAAGGGGGAAAAGCAGAGGGCTGGAGAGATGGCTCCAAGGTTAAGAGCACTGGCTGCTCCTCCTGAGTTCAATTCACAGCAACCACATGGTGGCTCACAACCATCCACAATGGAATCTGATTCCCTCTTCTGGTGTGCATGAAAAACTGAGCAATCCTATGCACTAAATAAATAAATAAATAAATCTGTAAAAGAAGAACAACAAGAGGGAGGGGGACTCTTCGGGTGGAGGGTTTTCCATGGCAAGCCCTTAGGAATGATTACTTTTACTTTGGGCTTAAAATATGTCCTGGGGACCCCTTTGCTTTCCTAAGAGCTGGGAGTTTGAAGAGCTTCAAACTTGGAAAAGACTGAAGCAGGTTGCAGTGGTCATAGACCAGCCTAAGTTATATACAGTTAAAGCCTGCCTCGGAAAGGTGAAGAAGCGGGTTTGAGGAGATGGCTCAGCAGATAGTGTGGGGACCAGAGGGCATTGGGAGCCTCAGAACTGACATAAAACCCAGGCAGGTGTGGCAGCCCCATAGGCTTAGCAGATTATAAAGATGGAGGTCTCTAGGGCAAGGAGTTGAGCCAAAATCAGCAAGCTCTGGGTTCAGCAAGAGACCTCAGTAAGTCAAAAGAAGGTCGACGAAAGCCCTCCAGTGTCAGACTCCTTGGGTCTCCATCTGTGTACACGTACACACAAACTTTAAAGTGGATCAAGGAAAGGAGTTGTCAAGATACCTAGGCTGAGAAGGTCCTGGCCCTACCTAGCTTGCTGGAAGGGTTTGGCTTTGTTTCGCATGGTGTATTCCTTGCTGAGCAAGTCGGTGGTGGCTTCTCCATCTTGTACTGAGGTTGTCCACTGAGGCTGTGCAGTCCTGACTCATGGCCCGTGGTCATCAAACTCCTGGGGACAGCAGGAGAGAGAAGTGAGTGAGAACAGAGTGGGAGGTAGCCTCCTAAAAGAACTGGGCAGCTCTAGGACAACAACGTTTACTTCCTGTCCAGCCCCTTGCTGTTCATTTTCTGGACAAGGATGCCCCCTAGTGGTACATAATAATAACCCACAGGTCATTTAGATTTATACCTAGATTTGCAAATTGAACTCAAGTTATGTGTTCTTTGAACAGTAGGAGGGCAACTGAGACGTTTTACTTTATTTATGGAAGCGGGGGTAGTCCAGGCTGGCTTAATTTACTATGTAACAAAGGGTGACCTTTGACCTCTGGTCTTTCTACTTCCTGAGTACAAGTGCCTGGGTTACAGGTTTATGCCACTATATCCAGTTTACATAGAGCTGGGGATCAAACATGGGGCTTCAAGCATGCTAGACAACTGAGCCACACACCCCAGCCTAAGACTTCTCACTATAAAATGACAAAATGAAACAAATAAATATAAATTAAAAACTGAGGCGTGAAGGCTAGAGTGGATGATCATGGGTTTGAAACTAGCCTGGACTATATAATGAGAGGTTGTCGAAAATAAATGACATGGGAAGTTGTTGGCAGGGACTGGCTTAGATGTGTGATTATGTAGCGGTCAGTTTTAGAATCATAGTTTATGCATTTTATCATGGTTTGTGCAATTCTCTTTATTCGTTATATTTCTTTGTGTGTATGTGTGTGGGCATTCTTGAGCCATGATGCTCTTGTGGAGGTCAGAGGATCTACCATGTGGGATCTAGAAATAGAACTCAGGTTATCAGGCGTGCACCTTGGCCCACTGAACATTCTCTGTAATTCAATACCCCTAGTATGTTTATTGTGCCAAAAATCACCCTTTGACAGGCTGTCCCCAATAAACTCATGTACATCCTTTGAACGCACTCACTAGGTTCCTAGAAACCGGATGTCAGAGTTAGTTATTGCTCATGTTCTTTGTTGTGCTATATATTCATAGGTGAAAGCAGCCAGGTGTGGTGGCGCATGCCTTTAGTCCCAGCACTTGGGAGATGGAGGCAGGCTAATCTCCAAGTTTGAGAGCCTACAGAGCAAGTTCCAGGACAGCAAGGGCTACACAAAGAAAAGGGTACTCTTAAAAAAAAAAATACACTTTTTTTTTTTTCAAAAAAGTGAAGGCAGAATTTAAGCTTTAACATTCTTTATGCTGCTACATCTAACAAATACAGAGGAATAGGAAGTTACTCAGTTCAAGGCCTTTTTGCACCACCAAGGCCAGCAGCACACCTCATGATCGGGATGGGCTTTTCCTCTCTGCTCTGCCCATTTCACCTACTGTAAGACTTATAAGCCCAGGAAGCCCCAGGAACTGAGCAGACCAGAGTGTGTGATATGAACAAAGAGGGGCTTCAGGAAGTGACAGAGAGGTCAAAGCGCTCCTCGTCTGTAAAGTCAGAATGTGGTCACATAAACCCGAGAGCTCCTGTCTCCAGGAAGGTAGTCCTCCCCGCCCCACAGAGATCACATAGTCCGTCAGAACTGCACAGCCCACGAGGGCCCTGCTGTACCCGTAAAGGGGGGCTGTGTAGGAGTTAGAGAGGGGGTTCAAGGCCTTCTCTCATCCTCTCCTCGTTTCCTTCTCTCCAAGGCCAGTTGTGAGGGCTGGAATGGGTGTTGCACTGAAAGGATGCCTGCACTCGTTCCCTTAGTGAGTGGCAGCTGGTTGGACACACCGTGTTCCTGCCTCTGTGCCTAGTCCATCTCCTCTCTCTCTCTCTTGCAGTCCAACAAGGTTCCTGTCGTTCAGCACCCTCATCACATGCACCCGCTGACACCTCTCATCACCTACAGCAATGACCACTTCTCCCCTGCGTCCCCTCCCACGCATCTGTCCCCAGAGATCGACCCAAAGACAGGTGAGTGGCCCCTGCTTCAGGCTGTGCTCCCAAAGGGTGGGTGGCTTATCTATGGGATGGGCATACAGAACGTGAACGAATAAGGTCTGGGTTCAAACCTTACCACAGCTCTAAAAAGGTTGACTACCTTGCCAGTTTGCTCTCTAGTTTTTATTTGGTCTGGTGGGGTTTGTTGGTTGGTTGGTTGATTGGTTGGTTGGTTGGTAGATTAGTTGATTGATTGATTTTTTTTTTTTTTTAACCTGTGTCTCCTGCCTCTCCACACTAAAAGGCTATTATAAGGTCCAAAAGTAACAAAACAAGTTAAGTACAGAGCTTAGAACCACTGTAAATTCAGTGTTGTCTAGTCATCTGAGGCTGGCCTCTATAACCAGAATGTGTGCACACTACGCCACACATTTCAAATAAAGCCTTCTGGACCGACTTTAAAATGGCTTTTAAACAGTGGGGGCGGAGCTGGCTTTCTATGTAGAAGGTGATAATAACATGTCTGCCACACCTGTCCATATCTGGAAGCCAAGGTCTTCATGACATTCCTACTGAGTCACTGTAACACTAAGAATTTTCAGAGCCCTCGTTTAGAGAAATAATGATTATTTCAGGGTAGAGAGAAATGACCATAGAGTAAAAACCCAGAGTTTAGAGGCAGGGTGGTTTGTTGGCAGTGTAAGTTTATTATACTGAGAACGAAGCTGGTTTTCTAGAAAGTTTAATAAATGAGGACTTGGGATACTTTTTGTTCTCTGTTGGGTATTCCCTGGACCTTGTAGGAATCCCTGCCCAGTCAACAAAAGAAAGTTACATCCGCAGAGATGGCTTCCGTGTAGCTAGAGAGACGGTGTCTGGGTCCTCCCTCCCTTGGATGCCCTTGAGTTGACTGCCCAGAGCTACTAGAAGGTGAAAGGGGCAGAGATGATGAGAGAGAGACAAGGGCTTTCTACGGTGTGGACAACCTGGGCATGCAGAGGAAGTAGCTCCTGGTGGATGTTATGCAGGTTATGAAGGTTGGGTGAGGGACACATTTGACATTTCTCTCTTTGGAAGCAGGAATCCCCCGACCCCCTCATCCATCTGAGCTATCACCATATTACCCACTGTCTCCAGGAGCTGTCGGACAAATCCCCCACCCCCTCGGCTGGCTCGTCCCACAGTAAGAAAACCCAAAGCCTTTCTTACCCTCATCCCTTCTCCACTGAGCTCTGCCTTTCTGGACTCCAGACATCCTCACTCCCGACTCCTCAGTCTTCCTGCCCGTTTCCTATCATTTCTCGCCAGCCCCCTCCAGCTCGGCTGACCAGAACATCTTCCTCCCTCCTCACCCTCACAGGCAAGGGCAGCCCGTGTACTCACTCCCTCCTGGTGGTTTCCGGCATCCTTACCCTGCCCTCGCCATGAATGCTTCAATGTCCAGGTGAGTCCTAGGGCTGGGGCTGCCAACATGATGTCACAGTCCAGGGATATTAGTGACTGACTGCCACTTCTGTGGCAGCCTGTCACCTATAGGTTAGTGAGCAGGTGTGGTGGCATTCCTTGATACCTACTTCTCTCTGATGAGGGGCTTCCTCTTACCCCACACTTCTTACACCACAACCCCATGGAATGGGCACCCCAGGACCCACTATACACACACACACACACACACACACACACACACACACACACACACATAGCCCAACCTTCCTTCCATATCCCTACTTACCAGACTCTATGGGACAGAGTCATCTTGAACATGACACACTGAAGCCAGAGACTAGGAGGAAATGTGTATCTTCCATAGTAATGCCAGGAAAGGAAACAGGGATTTCTCACAGGTGGCTCTACCTGACAATGGAACCACCAGTGACAGACGACCTGTAGTCCTACAGTAGCCCATGCATGCCTTCTGACCTTCATGCCTTCTGTGTTTTTCATTCTGCCTGCACCCAGCACCAGGCTCGGGTACCCTGTGTGTGTTAGGGAAGGGAATAGCCTCCTTGGGTGTCCCCCCAAAACTGACCACCTAATTCTGCAGGTGACCACCATTTAGGTGGCTCACAGCCCTTGCCTCTCTGTTCTCACTTGTTTCTCCTTGATATGCAGCCTGGTCTCAAGTCGGTTCTCCCCACACATGGTGGCTCCTGCCCATCCTGGTCTGCCCACCTCAGGAATCCCCCACCCTGCCATTGTCTCCCCCATTGTGAAGCAGGAGCCAGCGCCCCCCAGCCTGAGCCCTGCAGTGAGTGCGTAAGTAAGATCCATCAGGATGGAGGGGTGTAAGCAGCTGGCCATTCTGCTCAGCGTGTGCCATGTGGCTTTCTCTCCTGCTGTCACCTTGCAGCCCAAGCCCTGGCTCCTCTTTGATTTTTCTATGGCCCTTCCTTTAAGACCTAATGCATCTGCCCTCATAGGCAGGTTCTTGTGGCTGTGAGGAGCTAAGAAAGCTTTTGGCTTCTCTCCCTACCCTGTCATCCCAATAAAATGTAAGGCCAGGATGGGAGAAAGGTGTTCTCCCAAGGACTCGTGACAGCTGGTGCCAGAGCTGACACCCTGGCATTATCCTCTCTGCTGGAAAGATAGCAGAAAAGCCCACACCACCAGCCACATGGGGAGGGGCTTTCTTCTAGGCCCAGAGGGCCACTCTCTGCCTTCCTTCTTCTCTCCTCTCTTCTCCTCCCTTCCCTTTCCTCCCTCCATCTCCTCCTGCCCTGCCCTGCCCCCCAACCCCTCACCGGGTCTCTGCCCAGATCCTAAAAGCAGTCACACATGGTCACCCAAACAAGAGCGTGCCTCTCTTCCCAGAGGCCCTGGTCAGCTGCCTCAGTGGAGGCAGGCATGAGGGAAGTTGGACGATGGTGATACCTAACCTCTAGCCATGTGCCTCCCCAGGAAATCCCCAGTTACCGTGAAAAAGGAGGAGGAGAAGAAGCCTCACGTGAAAAAGCCTCTGAATGCCTTCATGTTGTATATGAAGGAGATGAGGGCCAAGGTGGTGGCCGAGTGTACCCTGAAGGAAAGTGCAGCCATTAACCAAATCCTGGGAAGAAAGGTAATGCCTACTCCCGTTAAGGCGCGTCCAGGCAGCGGGCCTCAGTGTCTCCCCCTACCCTGATTGCTCTGTATGTCCTCTTCACCCTCTCTCCCTTAGTGGCACAACCTGTCAAGAGAAGAACAGGCCAAATACTATGAGCTTGCCCGGAAAGAACGGCAGCTTCATGCGCAGCTCTACCCAACCTGGTCAGCCCGGGACAACTATGTAAGTGTTCATGCTGTGCCTGCATGCGTGCAGGAACTCTGACCTTGAGAGCAGCATCTTCAGGATGCAGAGGAGAGAGAGCAAGCAACTTTGGCTTGATTCTAGAGGAGAAGCCATGTTTCCTAGAAATAAGAAAGCCAAGTTTGAATTTTTAGGGGCTGTGTCTAGAAACTCTGTGGGACTTGTTGGATTTTTGTATATATGTTTTTATTCTCTCTCTCTCTCTCTCTCTCTCTCTCTCTTTAAGATTTATTTACTATTATATGTAAGTACACTGTAGCTGTCTTCAGACACACCAGAAGAGGGTGTCAAATCTCATTATGGATGGTTGTGAGCCACCATGTGGTTGCTGGGAACTGAACTCAGGACCTTTGGAAGAGCAGTCAGTGTTCTTAACTGCTGAGCCATCTCTCCAGCCCTTATTCTCTCTTCTTTTCTTTTCTTTTTCTTTCTTTCTTTTTTTTAATCTGGTGAGAGGGTTCATAGTAGCTGCATCAAATTTTCAGAGGGATCTGGGACTGCTCAGAAAAGGTCAACAACCAGGCCAGGGTGATAGCTCAGTAGGTGAAATGCCTGCTTAGCAAGAGGTCAAGTGTTAATCTTCAACACTTACATGCAAAACTGGGGCATGGTGGTGTGTACCTAGACTCTCAGCCCTGAACAGGAGAGCAGTCCTTGGGGTTCACTAGCCAGCCAGCCAGCCAGCAGCCAGTCAGCCAACCAGCCTGTTTGGCAAATTCCAGGCCAGTGAAGAAACCATGTCTCCAAAAAATGGTGGAGAATGGTGGACAGTGTCTGAGGAATTACATTGATTGTCCTCTGATCCCCATGTACATTGCATGTACTCACATGCTTGTGTACACACACACACACACACACACATACATACATGTGCACATACACACATATGTGGGGAAGAGGGACAGAAGCTTGTAAAACCACTCTTCTAGGGAGTAAAGGATGCAAGAGACAGACTAGCTTGAACGCCATCAGGATCAAGAAGCTCGGTTGCCCCTACCAGAGGGACTTTCTGAGAAATGAGGGCAGGGTCCCTTTTCCTCCTCTCCCAGGCCAGTTCTCCAGCACCTCACCCAGGGGCAATCAGGAGAGGGGCTGTCATCTGGGTTCTGAGGTAGCCTGGGGTCCTCTTGCCAGTATTATTTGTCCCTATTCATCAGTCCCGTGGCTATTTTTTCAGGGGAAGAAGAAGAAGAGGAAGAGAGAAAAGCAGCTGTCCCAGACACAGTCCCAGCAGCAAATCCAAGAGGCAGAGGGTGAGTCCTGGGCTGGCGCCCCTCACTTCCCCTCCCACTGTCCCAGACATGCTTGCTTCTATTACCTGAGTCTCTGAAGACTCCTTGTTCTTGAGCATCCTCAGCAGGATGGCAGCACTTCCTTTCAGAGAAGACCAAGTAAGAGGCTGAGAACACAGCCACTCAATCCTGGGTCTGACCCCAACACCCTCATAGAAAGCTTTGGAGAGTTTGGAGGGTTCCCCAGTTCCTCTCTTTAAGGTAGCAAGTATTTTAAAGGGGGTGGGGGAGCAATCGTCAGAGCTTCAGCATATCTCAGTGCATCTGAATTGTCCCTTTAGAGTCATGTCCTAAAGTCCATGCATAAGGTAAAAACGGAGCTAGCTGGAGTTATCTCAGAAGTCCCCTTCCAAAGGCGGCATGCTAGAGATAGACATATCGCCCAGATTAGTTACTTTCTCGTTGCCTTGACAAAATACCTGACAAAAGGTGAGTTAAGGAAGCATTTGTTTTGTCTCGAAGCTTGGAGGACACCGTCCATTATGGTGGGAAGGCATGACAGCTGATCACGGCGTGTTCTTGGCCAGCAGACAGAGAGATGAATGTTGCTCCTTACTTGCTTTCTCCTTTCCATGCAGTCTAGGGCCTCTGTCTATATTCAGGCTGGATCCTCCCTGCTCTGTTAAAACTTTATGAAAACATTTTACAGACACACTCAGAAGTGTGTTTCCATGGTAGTGATGATACAGATGGACCATCCCACCACTTATCAATTAATTCACTGGAATAAGGTTTTCCTTGGTTGAACACCAGGAGAACATTATAGTCCATAAACTGTAGATTCAGCTCAGCTGTGAAGGGGTTTAAGGACAAGATGAGGAGGCGATGGGCTTTGAACTTGGCTCTCTGATCAGATTCGGAGTGGGTCTTTGTTTGGGCATTTGGTCTTTGAATTGTGCTTTCTCTGGGCATGGAGTGTTCTTAAGTGTAGTTTTCTAATCCCTGAATCTTTGAAAATTTGCCTAATACCCAGCACCACATAAAACGGGTGGTACTGCGTGAGGCCTGACTGGGATGCATGAGAGCCTGTCTCAGACATAAAAATAACTCAAGGACTGGCGATAACACAGTGGGTAGAGTCTGTGCAAGCATAAAGACCTTCATTCAGAGGCCCAGTACCCATGTAAAAACCACAATGGCAACCTGTTCATCATTAATCTACTAAAAACAACAGGCTTTATATCCAGTGAGAGAATCTGTCTCAAAACATAAGAGGGAGAGTCTGGAAAACTGGCTCAGCAATTAAAAAAAAAGCACTTGCTCACACACACCCATTTGTAAGGCAAATTACAGGGGGTCTAATGTTCTCTTCTTACCACCACAGGTACCATGCAACCACCTAATACACAGACATACATGTAGGCAAAATATCCATACACATAAAACATTTTTTTGTTGTTGTTTTTGTCTTTCGAGACAGGGTTTCTCTGTGTAGCCCTGGCTATCCTGGTCACTCTGTAGACCAGGCTGGCCTTGAACTCAGAAATCTGCCTGCCTCTGCCTCCCAAGTGCTGGGATTAAAGGCATGCACCACCAAGATCAGATCAAAGATCTAAATAGTCCCATATTCCCTGGTTTTTGTTTTGTTTTTTGAGATTTATTTATTTATTGTATGCAAGTACACTGTAGCTGTCTTCAGATACCCCACAAGAGGGCATCAGATCTCATTACAGATGGTTGTGAGCCACCATGTGGTTGTTGGGAACTGAACTCAGGACCTTTGAAAGCAGTCAGTGCTCTTAACTGCTGAGCCATCTCTCCAGCTCCAAGTTTTTTTGTTGTTGTTGTTGTTTTGTTTTTCTTTAAATCTTACATTTCCAATGTGCAGTCACATCTGAATATCCTTTGGACTGGTTTCAAGCCCCACCACACTCCATTTCTCAAATAGCTGATCCCCAGGTGCTTGAGCCTCTTGAGTGAGTGGCCTTATATTTGCATAAAGTTTATGCATATCTTCCATCACCCTATACCAACTCTAGATGCCGTATAATGACCCCCTCACAATGAATGTTGTGGAAATAGGTGGAAGTAGCCGATAGGCTCTGTTTGCTTAGCAAAAAGTACCAAAGGTAACAAACTGCATGTGTTTAGTACAGACAAGATGTTTTCCTTGGATATTTCTCAATGGCTCTCAATTGAACCCACAGGCTGACCCACAGATCCACGAGGCTGTGCTTCCGTGTCTAAACCACTGCTGTTCCTTTGGCCCTTCCACGGCCATCAGCCAATCATACTTCCCTTGTGTTTGTACCTTTAGGTGCTCTGGCCTCTAAGAGCAAGAAGCCATGCATTCAGTACCTGCCCCCTGAGAAGCCTTGTGATAGCCCTGCATCTTCCCACGGCAGCACGCTGGACTCCCCTGCGACTCCCTCCGCAGCCTTGGCATCACCAGCTGCCCCTGCGGCTACCCACTCCGAGCAAGCCCAGCCCCTGTCACTCACCACCAAACCAGAGACCCGGGCCCAGCTGGCTCTCCACTCAGCTGCCTTCCTGTCTGCTAAGGCCGCAGCCAGCAACTCCAGCCAGATGGGCAGCCAGCCCCCACTCCTGTCCAGGCCCTTGCCCTTGGGCTCTATGCCCGCCGCTCTGCTGACCTCTCCCCCTTCTTTCCCAGCTACGCTCCATGCCCACCAGGCCCTTCCCGTGCTACAGGCCCAGCCTCTTTCCTTGGTCACCAAGTCTGCCCATTAAGCTGCCCCCCCATTCTATGCAGGCTGTCTCGGGACTCCAAAGTAGTAATGATTCAGAAGAGAGGAAGGGGGAAACACACAAAGGAAACATTATTGGTCAATATTTGACCACTCTGGACTGTTCTGTAAAGTGACTGGTAAGAGCAGTGCTTTACCAGTGTAGATGTAACCAGTAGCTGATCTTCAGGCATTTTTTTTTTTTTAAAGGAGAAAACAAAACCTGCCCCTCCCCCCAAAAAACATCTTCACAAGAAAGCACTGAAAAGCAGTGTGTTGCTCTCTCCCCTGGCGCTGTGGTGGGTGTACCCGGGCAAGAGATACCTCTCTACCTCTTCTCTTCCTGACTCTCTGCCCTCCTTTTCGTCGCTGGCAGCCCCCACCTGCCCTAGCTTCCCCTCTGTATCTGCTACGAGACCGGGCCTGGAGTTCTACCCTGGCAGGCACCCTTTCCTCCAGGTCAGTCCTGTTCCCTTGCCCAAGTTTTTGTCCTGTGTTCAACGCCAGTTCATGCCAGTTCATGCCCCTTTGTCCTCTGCCCAGTGTAAGGCCGTGGCCATGTGTGATCATGGTTTCCCACCAGCATTCCCATCTCCCTCTTCAGGCCCCAACGGCCCGGCCTCCAGCTTGGGGTGGGGAAAGTGGTCCTTCTGAAACGGTGCCCCCCCCAACTCCTGCATTTAAAGGGACTCAAGGTGCCTACCACTGCCTTTACAAAGTCTGTGTTCCTCTCCACTGCCCAGTCAAGTTCTCTTTCCCACCTCGCAGTCTCAGAGTGACAGGCAGGCCCCAGTTCCCACTGTCTGGCTCCTGTCACCTCCTTGTCTTTGCTAGTACAATCTGCAGAAGCCCAAGACCCTCTGCCCCTTCCCCCAACCACCACCTCACAAGCTTTTTCTGTGTGTATTTCATTTTGTTTTTATGGTTTTTGGAACAATTTAAACTCCCAGTTTATTTTCACGAGAGAAAATAAAATTATAGTTGCAAGACCGTTTCTGGACGTTTCTTTAGACCTTCTGTGGAATCAAGCCACCGCCTTCCTGCCAAGCCCTGGGTTAAATTTTTGCAGGCTACATATTGTGGACTCATATAAAGCTTACCAACCTGGTGTAGAAAAACCCAAGCAACTTCTAATCCTCGCCTCACCCGGGTCGTTTTATTTTTGCCCACATATATGTGTATAGTGTGCCTAGCACCCTCTGAGGTCAGAAGAAGGCTTTGAATCCCCTATAACTGAAGTTATAGAAGAATATACACCATTCTGTGAGTGTTGGGAACCAAATTTAGGTCTTTTGCCAAAACAAATGCTCTCAACCATGAGAGTCATCTCTCTAGCCCTCAACTTCCAATCTTAAAGGGACATATCCCAGTTGATGTTGATCACTAAAGCTCCAAAGTGTCAAAAAAAAAAAAAAACCACCAGTCAATTTTTTTTAATATAATAATTTTGCAATTGATTTAAAGAGGTTTCTAATGTAGAAGTGGTCTGCTTATGATTCGGACCCCCTTTTATTAGAATTGCAAAGGAGCATAGTTTCTGGCCTCGTGGCTGGTGTTATAATGGCTTTCTTGTGATATATAATTTAGTAATTAAGACTTATATTTTGCCTATTCAAAATAACGGGCAGGGCTCGGGGCATATCTCAATGACCTGGCTGTTTGATCCCAACACTGCCAATTTAAAATGATATGTTATTATTGTTGTGTACACAGTAGGGAAATATAAACTATTATGGTGGTCAGAGGACTTGTTGGAGCCAGTTCTACCTTCCAGGGTTGTGTGACAAGTGCCTTTACCCACAGAACATTCCTGTTTTGTTTTCTTTTTTCTTGGATTTTTGAGACAGGGTTTCTCTGTGTAGCCCTGGCTGACCTGGTATTTGGCTCTGTAGACCAGGCTGGCCTCAAACTCACAGATGTCTGCCTTTCTCTGCTTCCCAAGTGCTGGGACTAAAGGCATGCACCACCACCACCACCAGGCCATATTTTTTTTTTAAACAGTAGAAAAATGCATTTAACATCAGTTTGACAATTTAAGGCTAGGGATACAGCCCAATTGCTAGTGCACTTGGCTAGCATGTACAACACCCAAGGGTCAGTCCCCAGCACTACCTAAAACCAGGTGTGTGTGCAGATATCCCAGCATTTGAAAGGTAGAGGCAAGAGGAGCACAAGTTTATTGTCCTCCTTGGTTACATACTAAGTTATAGGCCAGCTTAGGTTACATGAGATCCTGCTTTAAAAAAATATATAGCATTTTAAAGTAGTATTCAGTATATTTACAATACTCAATCAGGATCATTACCTTTCTACAGCCAGGCTGCAAAGATGGTTCAGTACTTAAGAGCACTTTCTGTACAATCTTGGGGACCAGAGTTTGGATCCCAGTATCTACCTTAAGAAGACAACTGACGGGCTGGAGAGATGGCTCAGTGGTTAAGAGCACTGACTGCTCTTCAATCCAAAGGTCCTGAGTTTAAATCCCAGCAACTACATGGTGTCTTACAACCACCTGTAATGGGGTCTCATACACCCTCTTTGGGTGTGTCTGAAGACAGTGATAGTGTACTCCTACACATGAAATAAATTATATATATTTATATATAGGACACTGACCATCAGACACCTGTCACCCCAGCTCCAAAAGAAGCAGACAGAATCACTGTACCTTGCTGGCTTTTCAGCCTAGCGTAGAAAAACTCAAGCCCCAAGTTTAGGAAGAGACATTGCTTCGAAGAGTTAAGCAGAGAATGATTGTGGAGGATGCCTGGCACATACTGGTACGCCCACGCATACACACAGGTGCACATACAGTCATACACATAGACACACACAAATAAACAATAAAATCTTTTTATTTATTTGTTTGACAGAGTCTTACTATGTAGCCCTGGTTGGCCTGGAACTCACTATTTAGACCAGGCTGGCCTTGAGCTCAGAGATACGACTGCCTCTGCCTCTCCAATGCTAGAACTAAAGGTGTGCTATGAAAAACAGCAAAAAGTGGTGTGTGTGTGTGTGTGTGTGTACACGCGTGTGTGTGGAGGGGGGTTCTTAATTGTTATCATTTGTTCTCTGTGTAATGACTATGGCCGGTCAGGTTCCAACACTTTTGAATGGTTTCTATTGCCTAGACTTCAATTTGTTTGCCTTTTGCCTCACAAGGAAATGGTTACCAGGAGACGGTCATATTTGACAGCTAAAGGACAAGGTGTGAGGAACCAGGACAAGATGTAGAACTGGAAACTGTAAAGAGTGACTAAGCCCTGATTCAGAAGGGTAGCTGAATAGCAAGGCACGTAGCTCAGAGCAGTGCTTGCCTAGCATGCACCAAGTGCAAGGCTCAATCTCCAGCCCGGCAGAAACTGGACACAGTGCCCATGTCTATAAACTAGCCCTTGGGAGGTACTGGCAGGACGATCAGAAGTTCAAGGTCATCCCCTGATACTTGTGGAGTTGGAGGCAGCCTGGGATACATGAGAGACTGTTTCAAAAAAACAAAATAGCAAGGCAAGATGGTGCAAGTCTTTAATCTCAGCATTGTGAAGGCAGAGGCAAGAAGAACTGTGAGTTCAGCAAGTTCCAGGTTAGCCAGGGCTACATAGTGAGACTATGTTTAAGAAATAAAAAAGTTGCTGAAGTAACAGAATTATAATCATGCATTACTTGTGTATATATTATGATAGTGCTGGGACTCGAACCCTGGGCTTTATACACAGTTAGCAAACATTCTTTCATTAAGGTACCCACCCCTTCCCTGTCTATTATGTAAGTATAAACCACCTTATGCTTATTCATTCATTTAATATGAAACATCTATTGCAACCATGTTGCAGAGGACCTGGGTTCATTCCCCAGGACCATCTGACTTTCATGAACAATGCTACTATGTACATTCATATACAAGTAAATGTTGGAAGGTTTTTTTTTTAATTCTTTGGGGATACATAACTAGACTGCTATATCACATAAGTAGGTAGCTATTTTGATTTCTTAAGGAAGCTATGAACTTTCTCCTAGCAGCTGTGCCATGTTACATTCCTAATTGAGGGCACTGACATAAAGGTGACCATTCCCATTCTGTTAAGACGTGTCTCTATATACTCCATTGTTAATTGCTGATGGCAGTGAGCTCTGCTAACAGATTCTGGTGTTGTAATCACAATGACCCATTACCAGCCTCCTGTTTGTAAATTCTAAAAATAAGGTCACACTGTTCTTTATCCCTAGACTGTTTAAGAGTTGTATCAGAGGTATCTCACTGCTAAGGTCTAAGCTTTAAAAGTATTAAAAGATCTGTGTCATTATTTTTGATTGGTGGGACACCACCGTCTTACAATACACTGATCCTCTGTAACCTCATCAGTATTTATTTCCTAATTTTTCTTAAATTGTATTTTATTGATTTTTGATTGATATTTCCCTAGTGCTAATGAGATATAGTCTCTTTTTGTGTACTTGTGGGCTAGCTACCCTGGTGTTCAAAAGACTATCCTTCCCCCAGTGAGCTATCCTGAACCCTCATCAAAATGAACTGATGGCAAATGGTCAAGTTTGTTTTTAAACTCTCAATTCTGTTCTGTTCACCGCCATGTCCTTACGCCAGGACCATATTGTCCTACTGACTGAAGGATTGTAGATGTCGGAACGTTGAGGCTGGGGAGATGGATTAGCAACTGAGAGTACTTGCTGGGTTTTCATTTTATTTCTAATTCATAAGTTAACACTTAAAGTACTTAAGTAATAGCCCACAAATAGTGTGAACTAGTTGTGCAGGAATTAAGTATTAAAGAATAACAGTAAGAAGCCAGGTATGTTCACTTATGGAATCCCAGCACTCAGGAAGCAGAGGCAGGATCATGAGGCCAGTATGAACAACTTAGTGAGACCTAGTCTCAACAAACAAACAAACAGAGCCTGAAGAGATGGCTGAACAGTTAAGTACTTATTACCCTTCCAAAAACCCAACTGCAATTGCCAGCATTCACGTAGAAGCTCACAACAGTCTGTTACTCCAGTTTCAGGGGATTGGATACCTCCCCAGCACCAGGTATGCACACAGTAGTACACAGACATACATATAAGCAAAACACCCATACACATAAAAGTTGATAGATAAATAATAATAAATAATAAATAAATAAGTAGATGGCTCAGTCAGTAAAGTGCTTGCCTCACAAGCAGGGGACTGAGTTCCACCCCTCAGAACCCATGTCTCGAAGCACGGAATGTTTGCCTTCCCACTGCTGGAGAGGTGCTGATAGGTGGATCTCTGAGGCTTACTGACCAGCCAGTCTCTAGCATGCTCAACCAGTCCTACGCCAGTGCAAGACGTTGTAAAAGGCAGATTGTGTCTGAGGAATGACATTCAAGGTTGTCCTGTGGCCTACACACACCCATCCACACACACACACCTACCCCACCCCGACACACCCAGGGAAATAAGCATTCATGTGTACACATGCAGGAACTCTTTTCCCTATCACTTTGACAGATTAAGAATTCTCAGTGCTGAGAGAAAAAAGAAACAACTAACACAAATTCTGCTTGAAAAATGCCATAATGCTACCTAATTCTTTGCATGCTGATAAAAATGTGAAAAGGTAAATAATACTCAGTGCTAGTTGAGTTCACCGTGGTCCCCACTGCTCAGGAAGCTGAGGCTCGAGGGTCTCTTGAGTCCAGGAGTTTGAAAGAAGTGTGAGGAGCATGTTGAGAGGAGAGGAACAGCAGGGGATGAAGAGAATGGAAAGAAAAAGAAAAGTTCCCTCTTGTCAGAAGTTTGAGTATCTGTCATCTTAGACGCACGCAATCTAACCACTATCTGATTATAAAGTTACTAGCAGTGAGGAGAATCTGGGTGTCCAATAAAAAAGAAACCTGAACAATTATAATAAACTTTTTTACTGAAACAATTACCAATCATATTTTAAATAATGCAGAGGAAAATGGCTCCTATATTTGTGCTGCAGGCTCACACTTCCATCCTGGCATCTCTCCTCTTGACTATCACAATCATCCTAAGTGAAGATAAGCCAAAGTAATAAGCAAGTGGCCAGAAGCAAATTCATTTCCTATCTGCCAGTCCATCCCACCTGGCTCTCCACTGGTGGTCCCCACCTCAGTGAGAAAGCATCCTCTTTCTCCCTCCCCATCTTCCCTCTGCTTCTTTCCCAATCTATCTCAGAAGAATGTTAGTACCCTTGCCCAGTTCCCTCTCCAGTCTGAACACTTCCCGCCACTCTCCCTGGGTATGTGCAGTACTTGAGATATTGCAACAATCTCCTAAATGATTAACACCAAGACCCTTTTCTCTACTACCCTAGTCAAATCTTTCTGAAACAACCAGAGTAATGTCCAAACACTCTCCAATCGGATTAAACCTTGCCCCTACTTAAAACTTCTCAATGGTTTCTTTTACTGTTTATAGATAAAATACAAATGCAGAGGAGTTCTATGTGATCAGGACTTCTCTCCTCCCCTGCCTGGTAATGTGGACACCAGGTCAGGTTTAATTATTTGCCACTGCCCTCCCCACCCACCCACACCCACACTAAGCCAATATCCTTAAATGTTAGTCAAACATTTGTCTTAAATCAGGCAGACAGAATTTTCTTTTAAAAACAGATTCATTTACCAGTTCACTTCCTCTAGCCAAGGCAGAGTCAACATTCTAAAGGAGGCTTTTTTTCTTTTTCTTTTTCTTTTTCTTTTTTTGAGTTCTGGAGACTGAACCAAGTACCTCTCATGTCAGGGAAGCAGCATTCTACCCGAGCTACCAGTGAAATAACCTGGTAGACTTCTCACACTGCTTGTGATTTTTATTCTCTCCTCAGCATGTAAGAAAAGGGGAGAGGAAGAAAACAGGGGAGAGAGGCTGTGAGGGGCACATTGTGGAGATCTGTATTCAAGTAACAGGAAAAGCACTTGTTTCTGAAGCTATTTGTGCCATGTACTATTTCCTGAAATTTGAAAACTTTCAACCATCCAGGACTAGAGTACACAGTGCACCATGGTAGGGGAATCATGGCAGCAAGAGCTGGAGGGAGCTGGTTACACTGAATCCATCATCAGGAAGCAGAGAGGCATGAATATCGTATATTGTGTTCAGCTTGCTTTCCATTTTATTCTGTCCAGGACTCCAGCCTATGAAATACTAAAGTCCCCATACAGAGGGTCTTCTCATCTCCATTAACCTAACCTAGATAATCCCTGACAGGCATGCCCAGGGAATTCTCTTCATGATGATTCTAAATCCCAACATGGGGACAATCAGAATTAATCATTACAGCAAACATGGACAAATATCTATCTGATATTTATCTGCCTCACCAGATTGCATGCTTTATCTGATTAAAGTCTTCTATATTTAGGTATGTTTGAGACCAAATCTTACTTTGTCCTTCAGACTGGCCTCCAGATTTTGGTTGCTCAAAAGTTGCCTCTGAGGCTAGAGAGATTGCTTAGAGGTTAGGAGCTCTGGCTGTTCTTCTGACCCAGGTGCAATTTCTAGCACCCATATGCTGGCTCAGAACCATCTCTAATGCCAGTTCCAGGGGATCTCATATCTTCCTTGGCTTCCTTTGGCCCCAGACAGGCACATATGAAGAGGTATAATGGGAGGCAAAACAGCCACAAACATAAAATAACAATACATCTTATTTAAAGGATCCTCTGGGCTGGAGAGATGGCTCAGCAGTTAAGAGCACTAACTGCTCTTCCAGAGGTCCTGAGTTCAATTCCTAGCAACCACATGGTGGCTCACAACCATCTGTAATGGGGTCTGATGCCCTCTTCTGGTGTGTGTGAAGACAGTGGCAGTGTACTCACACACATAAAATAAATAATTCTTTAAAAAAAAAAAAAAGATCCTCTATCGTAAACCTCCAGAGTACTGAGGACCATAGAACTTGGCATGGTGGCACACAACTGTAATCTCAGCATTTTCAAGGCAGAGGCAGGAAGGCTGATGCCAAGTCAAGGTCTGCTGTGCTGTGGAGTGAGTTCTAGGCCTGCTATGGCTGCAGAATGAGAACCTGTCTCAAAAATGACAAAGAAAAAAATGAACAGAGTTGTTGAGACTATTTGTTAAATCACTATTTATGAAATACCTAGCCTGGCAACTGTTCATAAATTACTTTAAGCAACTTGTCTAAACAATCCAGCACTACCATAGATGAAGACACAAGAAACAAATGCAAATAGTAACCCACAGCTGAGCAGAGAGCAAGCATATTTAAAAAGTGGATGTATGTTTTACCTACATGTATGTCTGTATACCACGTGTGCAATGCCTGGGGGCCAAAGAGAATGTCAGATCTCCTGAAACTGGAATTATAGAGTGTTGTTAGGTATCTTGTGAGCTCCAGCAATGGAATGTGGGTCCTCTGGAAGAGTGGTCAATGTTCTTAACCACTGAACCACCTCTCTAGACCCTAAAGATGTCAATTGCTGTTGTTTTTCAAGACAAAGTTTCTCTTTGTAACCCTGGCTATCCTGGAACTCACTCTGTAGATCAGGCTGGCCTTGAACTCAGAGATATGCCTGCGTCTGCCTCCTGAGTGCTCAGATTAATGGTGTGTCCCACCATCACCTGGCTCTCTAAAAACTTTATTAAGTATATTTCTTTTAAAATTCTGCTTTGTTGTTTGAATTATTAAGAATGTGTTACTTGCTGGGCTGTGGTGGTGCACGCCTTTAATCCCAGCACTTGGGAGGCAGAGGCAGGTGGATTTCTGAGTTCTAGGCCAGCCTGGTCTACAGAGTGAGTTCCAGGACAGCCAGGGCTATATAGAGAAACCCTGTCTCGAAAAACCAAAAAAAAAAAGTGTTACTTGAGCCAAGTGTGGTGGTGCATGTCTTTAATCCCAGCACTCAGGATGCAGGGGTAGGTGGATATCTGTGAGTGCAAGGCTAGCCTGGTCTACAAAGTGAGTTCTAGGACAGCAGGGCTGTTAAACAGAAGAACCCTGTTTCAAAAAGAAAATATGTGTGTGTGTGTGTGTGTGTGTATTGTTGTGGTGAATGAGACATAGTGTTTGTCTAGTGTGTACAGAACCACGATTTTGATTGCTAATACCACATAAATTGGAGATACAAGCCAGTAATCCAGTAGGGAGATTAGAAATTCAAGGTCTTCCTATTTGGGCAACAAAGTGCCTTACATCCTGGACTGGGGAGATGGCTCAGGACGTGTTGTTCTCCCACAGGAGCAAAGTTCAGTTTCCAACACCCACATAGGTAGTTCGAAACGCTTGAAGCTCTAGCTCTAGGGGATCCGATGTCCTCATCTAGCCTCCAAGAGCACTACACACAGGTGGCAGACACACATACACAAATAAAAATAGTAAACCTTTGATATCTTATTTCTTAAATAAATAAATAGCCCAATAGGGGCGTGGTGAGGCACCTGTAATCCCAAACACTCAGGAGGCAGGAGGTGCCCCCATAGCAATATGGTTTCAAACACATAGAAATTCAATAAAACAAACAAAACCCAAAAACCTTGGTAAATTCAGAGGGCTCTGAGTACTGCCAAGAAAGGGAATAGGGTCGGGATGAAATGTGTTTGTTTCTCGATGGGAAAGAGCTGAAGAGAGTACATTCTTGTGTGAAGTGAGAAAGCACCATCAGCAACGGAGAGGTTAGAAACACGAGCAGAGGCTGCGACAACGAGGCTCCCCGCCCCACGACCCCACATCATAAGCAGCGAGAGGCGACGCAGCACCTGCCGGTCGAAACAGTTTCCGAAGTACGGGGCCAGATGACCAAGAATGAGATTGTGGAGCTCCCCGAAGGAGACCGGAGTGGGGTGGGGGGAGGGATAAAGAGCTGAACCTGATTTCCGGAGCACTACCGGAACGCACAGCCACTGACAGCCCTAGCCCAATAGCCCCACCTCCAGGGCGGGGCTGCGCCGGAAGAGAAACAGTCCGCCGGAAGGGGAGGGACCACGCTCTGGAAAGTCCCGTGCGCCTCTCTCACGTCAGTAGAGGGCGGAAGCGCAGACTCCAGGATGCGGTTCCTGGTGGCGTTGCTCCTGCTGAGTGTCTCGGTGGCGAGTAAGGAAGGACCCCAGCCCAGCCCATCGCACTCTCTCCCTTAGTTTCCCCATTCTTCACCTTGGTGGGTCGTCACGGGAGCTGGCGTCTTTCTTGCCTGACTCGACCCTCCTCTAGCCATCTCAACCCTTCCATTCGGCCATCACCGCTAGGCTCTTAGAAGTCAAGCTCCCTTCTCTTCTCCCAGCCATTTCGTCCGAAGACTTAACTGATTTTTCTGTTTCAGGAGCTCTGCCGTCCGTCCCTAATCCAGACACCCCATCAGGTGAAGAGAGTTCTACGATTCAGCCTTCCAAAGATAACGGCTCCAAAGAGTTCTCCAAGTCCCTGCCTCCTGAGTCTTCTAACCAGGAAAAGACTACGGATCAGAGCCAAAAGTCGGATAAAAAAGGCCAGAACAAGACGACTCCGACAGCAGGTTCCAGTAAGGAATCTAGTCAGCCGACCGTTGCGACCAATGTCAATGTGGGTGATTCCAGAAGGCAGCCCCAGACAGCAGGTGCCAAGTTGAACGAAACTGCACAGGAGCTCTCACCAGTCGACCTCAAACAGGAAAAGTCTGGTCAGAGTTCCACAAAAGATTCAGGCAAGCCCACTGAAGATGACTCTCATAAGCCCACAGGGGGCGATTCAGGCAAGCCCACAGAAGTTGGTTCAAAGAAGCCCACAAAAAATGATTCAGGGAAGCCCACAGAAGTTGGTTCGAAGAAGCCCACAGGGGATGATTTAGGGAAGCCCACAGAAACTGGTTTGAAGAAGCCTACAGGGGATGATTCAGGGAAGCCCACAGAAGTTGATTCGAAGAAGCCCACAAATGATGATTCTGACAAGCCCATCTCCAAAATCTCCTCAGATACGGAGACTCTGAAGACTGACAAAGTCCAGCCAACAGAAAAAGGACAGAAACCAACACTTACTTCCAAAACTGAATCTGGGGAAAAATTGGCAGGGGACTCTGACTTCTCTTTAAAGCCAGAGAGAGGAGATAAGTCTTCAGAACCTATTGAAGATGTGGAAACCAAGGAGATTGAAGAGGGTGATACAGAGCCGGAAGAAGGCTCACCTCTTGAAGAAGAGAATGAAAAGGTGCTGGGCCCTTCCTCCAGTGAGAACCAAGAGGGGACACTTACAGATTCTATGAAGGATGAGAAAGATGACCTTTATAAGGACAGTTCTGGAAACACCAGTGCAGAGAGCAGCCACTTCTTTGCATATCTGGTGACCGCTGCTGTTCTTGTTGCTGTCCTCTATATTGCTTACCACAACAAACGGAAGGTAAGAGGGGACTGGAATTTCCAGAACCCTGAGTTCTTTGTTCATGGACAGCTCTCTGTCACTTCTCTGCCTGTGAGCTCTGAGGATTTTAAGATCATCTTGGTTTTTCCATAGACCCTGCTAGGGGTTACAAAACTGTAAATTTTGTAAATCTTGTGTTTTCATCGTGTGACTTGTTTCCTCTGAGTTCTGCTGTAAAGTTCGAAGTTGGACGTGAATCATGACCTGACCTAATTGTGATGCCCCTCCCATAACTTGGAACTCAGGTCATTCACAGCCTCTGTGAACCTGAGTTCTTGATATGTAGACCTCTTCCCCCTTTTCCATGCTTAAGATAGTTTACCATTTCTAGCTTCTATTCCAGCTGTCTTCCATGTGGAGGCAGGAAGAATATTTTCAGTTACATAGTCTTTAACACCAGAAGTATAAAGCCCAAGGGTGGCTCCTCTGCAACCAACAAGAGTTAGAAGCAAAACTAGAAATTGTACAAATGTACACCTTTGGGGTTAACATGCCACCCATGAAACAACTTTAGAAACAACTCTAATAACGAAATTCTTGTGTTTCCTAATGAGCCATGAGATTTAGAAGACAATTTCAGTAACTTGACTTATTGTAGAGTTCAATTTGTGATAGCCATTGGGTATATGGCTATAAAGAATGAAGAGTGTACATTCTTTATTTTACATCTAAATGTCCATGATGAGAGCAGTAAACTAGAGAAAAGTTGTGGAACAATGTGTGGGAGCAGAGCATGTGTTTGTTGATAGGAAACAATCAGTAATTATGCCCCCTCTCCTTTAAACCTAGAACTCTCTGGCAGAAGAACTGGCAGACCCTTAACTCTATCCCCACAATTAAATCATATAGATTTCCACAGGCTTCGGCCTCCATCTCTTGGTTCCTATTAAGTAGTACAAAGGGTTTTGTTTTAACTAAACCCCTTTTAAATCTTTACAATTTATTACTTTTGTGGTGCTGGAGGTTGAACTCAGGTTACCTGCATGCTAGACTTGCTTGATACAGCATGTGCCTAGTAGCACAAGGCCGTGATTGCACTCCAGCACTGAAAAGAAAGTGTGTGTGTGTGTGTGGGGGGGGTGATTTAAATTGGCCCCTTTGTGAATCTAGGTAACTGCTTCTGATTTCAGGCACTGAAGTACATCATTGCAGAGTCAAATGTTAATTTGTTTTCTTTGCCCTTCTTAGATTATTGCTTTTGCCCTGGAAGGGAAAAGATCCAAAGTCACTCGGAGGCCAAAGGCCAGTGACTACCAACGTTTGAACCTAAAGGTAAGGAAGGAGAATCCAGTTCTAGGAGGGATATGCACCCTCAGGTGGGCCAATTCAGGGGATGCTACAGCCATTGTCCCTAGCTCTTGAAGACTGCAAATAGGACCATCCATACACTGCATATGTATCAACAAAGGTAGAGATAAAAAGGTCTTTCAATACTTTCACATTTGACAGATAAACAAATATGCCTGGAAGTGTGATTTTGTGTGTTTTCTTCCTAAGTTTCCACTCAGAGGCTACACTAGCACCTGGTAGTAACTGTACACTTTTAAACACTTTCTTCACTATTTTAGCTCTGGTCATACAAGTATTGTGATAAACACTGAACATTGTGATAAAAGTCAAGTCTGATTCACTGAGTATGGGATAGAACCTGTCCATCCTCATTTTGGTGGGATCACCAAAGGCTGCTAGACCATACTTTGGGCAGCAAAGCCCTAGATCATAACTCCCTCAAAGCAGATGAGCACAGAAGCACATAGGCCTCAAGTAAACCCACTATGGGCTGGTCCTCCTGATTGTGGCCAGTCTGCCTCTGCCAGGAGAGGAGCCTTTTTTCCTTCCACCAGTAACAGGATCTGAAGAAGGTTCTCTCCACAGGTAATTGTGTAGTCATATTAGGTAACTACATCAGGCACCTGCTCTGTTGGGTTAAGCAACAGGAAGGACAGTGACAAAGAACAGTTGATGACTGAGATGGGAATGGTTCCCAGACGTCCTACAGGGAACAGTTCATAGCAGTATAGAATAACCCACTCAGCTCAGAACATGTGTCATGAATGTAGGTCAACCTCACAGTTAGCTCTAGCTCTGCTACTTTTCTTGATAATTGACTTTAACGATTTTTCCTCTTTAATTTTGTTTTAGTGGGAAGAAAGCAATACACATGAAAATTATTCAGAATAATATAGGGGAGTATAAAGTAGAAGCCAGTAATTCTATCTGCTCACCATCAAATGTGGTGTACCACATGTGTGCCTGGTGCCAGTAGAGGCCAGAAGAGGTAGTTGTATTCCTAGAACTAAGGTTAAGGACAGTTGTGAGCCACTACGTGCGTAGGTGCTAGGAAACAAACTCCACTCCTTTGCAAGAGCAACACGTGTTCTTAAGTGCTTAGTCATCTCTCTGTCTTACTTTTTTAAAAAATCACCCAATGAGTTTCATTAGGGGTTGTTCACAGGAGCATGTGGGCACCTTAGCAGTGGCTACCCTGCTGAAGAAAATACCTCTTACTCTCCTATCAGCAATTAGTTAATTTTGAGATAATCTCTCCCTGTAGCTTAAGACTCATCATATAGTCTTTGCTGGCCTAAAATTCATAATCTTTCTGCTTCAGCCTAAAGTGCTGGTTTTACAGATAATGAACCACTATACTAGCTAAATGTATGACTTTCAGGTACATATTTTATTTATAATTGACTTTAAAACTCACTAATGTGAGCCAGGCGGTGGTGGCACACACCTTTAATCCCAGCGCTTGGGAGGCAGAGACAGGCGGATTTCTGAGTTCGAGGCCAGCCTAGTCTACAGAGTGAGTTCCAGGACAACCAGGGCTACACAGAGAAACCCTGTCTCAAGAAACAAACAAACAAACAAACAAAAAAACTCACTAATGTGACTCATGTACTTTTATTAACTTTTATTATTTATTATTGTTTCATAGTGATGAAGTTTGTCTTACTTTTTCTCTGAAAAAGATGAGTGTTATTAACCAAATGTGTTGTTCTCATTTCAGCTTTGATTTTTATTTTATCTGCAAGAACCTTGTCTTCCCTGCTGATTTGTTTCTGAATCAAGAGAAGTGAAAAGACTGTGACCTCCGCTGGGGTTTGGTGGCAAGTCTGGGCTGGCAGAGATGGGATTGCTTCAGGTTTTGCACCTGCACTTTGATGACATTGTCCTCTGGTGATATTTTATTTACTTTTGTGTTCCCTTTATGCTGATGTGTTCCATCATCCTTTCTTCCTTAGAGTGCAAGTGGAAGGAGCGTGTAGAAACATGGATGTGACCAAAGGAAGACCCCCACCTTAGGCAGGCCACACGATAGTCCACCCTCCCATAGCCTCTTTATCTTTGCAATCCTAGGCACAATCTATAGAGAGGTGCTTTCCAGACAAGATGTAGAAGATGGTTATATGGGATGCTGAGGGGTTGAATATTTAATCTCTAGAGGCCTCAGCTGCAAACCAGAGTAGCAAGTTAAAGAGTGTTGAAGTCTGATCCATCTGATAGTCTATGTATTTCTCTGAAAGTTTGCACTCTAGTTGTACTAGCATAAAAGGGACTCGAGGTTTCTTAAAGTAAAGTCACTGTTTCATGGGATTTAAAAAAAAAAATGTGGTGATGATCATTGAACCAGTGTGTTCTTGCATATAGTCATCCCAATAGGAACTTCCTGGAAAGAGGCAGGTTAGTGCTTTGTGGAAGAAAACACATAGGATGGATTTAGTATGCAGGAAAGAGGTTTTCTACAAATTCAGTTTTGCCTTTATTGCCTGCAGTAGATAGATATTTAGAAACTTACTGCATTCTCCACACTCCTCCTTGCTGTTTAAGATGCCCGGGGAATGAGTAAAATCTTTCCTATCTTGTCATATCTGGTCATGAAAGTGTAAGAAACCAAGTAGGTTCCCTGAGATAACTGAAGATGTCTTGGATTATGCTGTGTCTAGTTTTATTCCAGTCTATGTGGTTATGCCTAAAGAGAGAAAAAGTCTCAGCTAATCTCAGGGATGTAGAAAGAATAAAAAAGAGAAATATGTGAGTCCTGTGCTGTTGGAGAAATCAGTCTAAAGAAAAACTGGTCTTGGAGTTCTTTCCCCATGCTGACTGCTGCTGTAGTTGAAGTAGAAGTTTGTATTCTTGGCAGGTGGCATTCTAGAAATAAGGCCATTGCTACTATTAACTCAACTGTCCACAAAGCTTCTATTACTTCTTCAGCTTTCCTTAATACCTCTTTAGTTCCCCACTTCCATTTTTCTCTTCCTCTTTAGACCTGTTTGTACACCTCTGAATGAACACCTTCCCTTACAGCCAGTATGCATGCCATACCTATCATGTTCTAGTAGGTGTTGCTTCTGTTATTACCTTCCCTCCTCTCCCTGACATTTGCAGATTTGCCTTGGTCTGTTTTCATCCTGTTTCTCAAGGTTACTCAGTTAACAGATCACCAAATTCAACAGCTCATTTTCACAGCTTGTAACACTTGGTAATGATGGATGCTGGGGTCTATGCATTTTGACATTATGGTTGTCTCTTGCAAATTGTCCTTAGCCTTATCTTATGGGAGTGGGGGAAGGGTGCCAAGTCTCTACTGCTTTGACTGTCTCCATAAATCCATCCATTCTTTATCCTCTCTGTGACTCTTATATTTTCTTTGGCCTCCTTCCCAAGAACTCAGTTCTGCTATATGCTAAATAACTCAGCCACATTGTCTGGTTGTCACATAACCAGAGTTTCTCTCTTATACCTATTACGTTCCTCTATCCTTCAGTTTCTTTAATCATCTGAAAACTCCTCACTATAAACTAATAACATTTTTATTACCACAGAAGTCCAATTTGTTTTCTCTTTTTTTAAGAAATTATATCTAGGTATACTATCCATTAATTTTCAGGAACCAGGGGAATTGACCTTACCAGTTTTGGAAACATTGATCATTCCAGAATGTACCCTGGTCTGAAGCTTCTGTCTGAAGTAGTATTCTAGGCTACAGATTCCTACTTGGCTTCACTGTCTGGCACTCTGTCTCTGCCCTCATCATGTCCTTTTTATTCTAGCTTTTCAAGGTTGCTCTATGGTAGGCTGTTCCCCTCCTTTCAGCCTACCCAGGTCCTGTGTTTGGAATATGCATAGTGCTTCTTCCTACATTGAACACACTTGATTGGTTTTTTCCATTTCACATTGATAGCTCTTACTGTCACCCTCATCTTGGAACTTAAGTGTAACATAGTTCTGATGTTCTGTGGTCTCCCCCAAGAAAATTAAGGTCTGAGAGACAGCCATTGGCATTGTTATATCAGCCAGGGACCTTAGGGGTCAAATTTCTTGTTGGAGGTGTAGCTGAAACTGGGGCTCACATAGCTCTTCCTGGCTACTGCTTGCATTGACCTTATCATTGTTGACTTTTGCTCTAGAAGGGCAAGAAGGCAGGCTGACTTTTAGTAGCAAAGATTGACAGTGAGTGGACAGACATGTGAAGGATTGCCAATCTACAAAGCCTCACCCTCTTTGGGCTGCTGGCAGATGTTTCTTGTGCTGACAGCATACAGTGGAATTTGTTTTCACTTGAGAAGTTGCACTGAAGGAAATGGGTCCCACCAAAGAAAAGTTATTTTTAGGACTTTTTTTGTTTGTTTGTTTTTTGAAGGTAGAATACTTGAAGCATATTTCCTAGAGTGTGTGTGGATGATAATGTCCAGCTGAGGTATCTATACCAGGGATTGGGCTGGCATGTAAGAACTATATGAAGCCTCAAGTAGCACTCCTGTAGACTTTTCTGAGCTTGCTTTCCTTCTCAGTGTTTGGCTAAAGGGCAATTTCTTTTTTTTGATTTTTTTTTTTGAGACAGGGTTTCTCTGTGTATCCCTGGCTGCCCTGGAACTCACTCTGTAGACCAGGCTAGCCTTGAACTCAGGAATCCGTCTGTCTCTGCCTCCCAAGTGCTGGGATTAAAGGCGTGCAACACCACCATCCGGCCAAAGGGCAATTTCTTAAGGGGAACCTGCTTGAGGTATAACTGTTAACAGTTTGTTTTCCTGCTATGAATTACAGAAGCCAGTTCCGGACAACAACTAACAAAATGTGCTAACATGTTTTCTCCTAGAAACAGAGGTCTGTACCCTTCAGAGTTCCCCTGGTAGTGATGCTCTTTCTTTTTTCTTCAGGGCATGGTATGCTTTGCACATATCTTGAGCCATTTGAATGCAGAGAAGGGTGTGCCAGACCCTGTGCCATAATTTCTCAAAACTGCTTACTAGGAAGGTTCTGTTTGGCATTGCCTTAAGAAAGCTGTAAAGAGTCAGGTGTGGTGATGCACGCCTTTAACCCCAGCACTCAGGAGGCAGAGGCAGAAGGATCTCTGTGAGTATGAGGCCAGCCTGGTCTAGAATACCAAGTTCAGGCAGCCAAAGTTAACACAGTGATAGCTTGTGTCCCCTCCCCACCCCTACCCCCAAAAAAGGAAAGGAAGAAAAAGAAAAAAGCAGAAAGCTGTAAAGAGATGTTGAAATTTAAATACATCATGATGGCTCAGTTTGTTTAGTTCCATGCTCATGTGTGACTGTAAGTATTTTAGCTTAGAAACTGTAGTTTGGATCTCAGCCTGCATAGCATAGCCAACTACCCATGAAGCTGGCCTCCTCACACTGTTAGGAATTTAATTCAACCTACCATGTGTGTAAGTAAATGAGTGAATGTTGAAATTATTTTCCTTGTCTTGTTTCCCCGGTTAGATTGCCACTGTTAGCCATGTTTTGTATTTTCACCTTTTTTGTAACTTAACTGTAATGGCTTAATTTTATTTTTTTAAAGCTTATTGTGGTATAATAAGTATTTTTCAGTATATTTTACTGAGCTTCTGTAAATGGAATCATAGCGTAGTTTCATGTCATTATTGAATAGAAATCAATAAATTTCAGATATCAAAGCATTGAAACATTACATGTATTAATACTATATTTAAACAGACTAAAATTGGTATGTGTTTAACATAAGTGAAAGGTTTTTAACTTTTATCCACCTTCCCATTTATTCATATAGGTTGAGCATCCCTATTCTGAAATCAAAGCAAGTGTTTTAAATTATAGCATGAACTCATGTGACAGGTCAGAATGCTCTATTTTCAAAATATTACATAAGATGTTGTGCCTAGTCTATACATATGAAACAAATGAATTTGTGGTTTAGTTCTGGGTTCCATTCCCCAAGTTATCTCATGAGTATGCAAATACTACAAAATCTGAAAGAATTCTGACTCCAAGCATTTTAGAAAACAAAACTCCAGTTTTGTTTTGTTTTGTTTTTTGTTTTGTTTTTCAAGACAGGGTTTCTCTATGTAACAGAGCCCTGGCTGCCATAAACTTGCTTCATAAACTAAGCTGCCTTCAAATTCAGAGATCTGTCTGCCTCTGCCTTCTGAGTGCTGGGATTAAAGGCTTGTGCCACCGTTACCCAGCCTAATAACTCAGTTTTAATATGTGCCAGCAACTACAAATGCCATCTCTAGGCTTTGTACACATTAGACTTCCTCTTTGGAGCCCATGTCTCTGCTCCCATTCTCTTGCTGCCAGCCTAGCCATTCTCGAGTCTTGACTAGAGAATCTCAGCTGGCTAGTGTATTAAGACATTTCATTGGCAGTGGTATCTTTTGGTGTGTTCCTTTAGCCCGCTTCTAGCAGGATAAAACTTAAAGCTGAGGTTTTCTTGGGTCTGGCACTTTGAGAGTTGCTACTCCAAGCCCACACTAGTCATCCTTTCCCCTTAACAGTACAGAGCAGCACAACACTATAGTAAGGAGGAGCAAAAAGCTTCAGGGTAGGACTGAACTAACCTATTCCAGTAGCCAGCATCCTCAGATATTCTGTGTGCCTGACCCTAGCTTGGAGTTGGATGTAGGAAACGCATAGGAGCATTCTTCATGAGACATTAAGGCTATGTAGCCCACACTAGGTCTTAAGTAGAAAGCAAGATAAAGAACTCTTGATTTACAACAATTATCAGAAACAAAATGGTTTTTGTTTATATGTGCAAGGAATTGCTGTAGGAGGATAACCTAAGAAGTTGGGGAGGTGCCATTCCTCTGGCTCTTCTCTGAACAGACTACATCTTCTTCTTTTGTGCCCTGACCTTTGAGCCAAGGGCCTGCAGATCTGAGTACAAGTTCCGTTTCAGGATGGCACTGCTGCACAGCAAGGCCCCCTGCAGGGCTCCTATCAGCCCACAGGTGAAGATATCTTGGCCTAGAAAGCAAATGCAGTAACCCATGAATGTCTACCCCTATGAGGATGGGAGTAACAAGGGCTCTTGTGTTCATTCCTCCATATCAAGGCCACCCAAAGAGAGACAGCCTCAGATAGAACCCAGGACAATAGCCAGTCAAGGCAGCCCAGTTCCCTGAGGTATATAGGCTTGAGGATGAGAACAAAAGCCTATACCAGGGAAGCCCAGATTCTTGCAAAGTGAGGCAGTTTACCTGTCAGGTAGAGGTTAGGGATGGGAGTTTGGGCTCTTATGGAAGCCATTGCATGAGGATGCAGACGAGCCAGGTCATGGTCAGCCCCATAGGTAGCTCCTCGAGGTGCAGCCAGATAGTACTGGTTGGTCAGTGGGGATCCTCCAGTCACACTCTCCACCTGAGGAAGCAAAAGGTCAGGGCAAGGGTAAACAAGGGAACTTGCAAAGGCCTGATCCTTCCTTGGGACTCTTGTTACTTTAGGCTTTATCCCTATACCTAAGAAAAGACAGTTAAGGGATGTATTGTCACCTCCAGCACTGTATGTCAGCCCCTACCTTGCCCTCCAGCTGTGGGAATAGTTTCATGATCACCGACATAGAGGCTTCCAGGAAGGCATTTTTGAGGGTCTCATAGTCAATACCCCGCTTGCCCTTCGGCTCCTCCTGCCACTCCTCAAACCATTCAAAGGCCATGGGTACCAGCACAGTCATCGTGGATCGGTCTGCAAGGTATAAGGCCATGTTATTGCTGTTTGGCCCTGCCTTGCCCTACACCCAACTTCCCTGAACTTCAAGCCCTACCTGGGAATCGGTCCTCCCAGGTTGGATCCTTGCTTGAAGGGAAAGCAATGAAGAGAAGGGGAATATGTTCTGGAGCCTTTTCCTTGGGCATAGAGACATAGCGTTCCATCCTGTGGATGAGGGAGGGGGTGTGACTGCCAAATCTCTAGACCTTTTTCCTCAAAGCCACCAGCACTACCCAACCAATGCTTCATCTCCAGGGATTTTCCACAGGGGGGAAATCAGCACGGCTTTGGTGTTGAAAGCCTTTCTAGGAGTCCATTGGAGACTACACCTCTTCCTTCAACACACATCCTTCTTATTCCTAGAACTGAATCAAGAGTTGAAGCAGGGTCTTGTGGGATGAGGCCCCACCCCCTCACATCTTACGCTTTGTCCATGTCTGTGTCAAAATAAACATAGTAGTTGGTAGACTGAAGCTTCAGGTCTTCCTTGGTGCCTTTCAGACAGATGAAAATTGAGAGCATGCTCAAACCAGGCCTCACCATCGCCAGCTGCTTCTTCACATCTGCAGAGAGCCAGTGAGGATTGCTTTGCAGGAGTTATGGCCAGACAACCACTCCCTGCCAGGATAGCCTCAGAATGTTCCCTTTTCTGATCTGCAGCTTGGTCCTCAGCTGCCAGCCAGGATAGAGACCTGGCCATTTTTATAACTATTTCTATAGGATCCTGTCAGGGACCTGCTCTTAAGTCTCTTCCTGGCTATGTGAGATGTAGCCTCAAATTCCTTCCAACTCTACCACCTCTGCTCCATGTCCCCTTAGTCCTAGGTGCTGGCTTCCTGCTGATTCAGAGCAGAGCTAACTCACAGCACCTCTGGACAATTAGGCCATTTCAACCCTCCTCTTTATACCTTTAAATTTGTCTTTAATTATAGATGTTTATGGATAATGGCATGTCTGGATATGCAAGAAGCCAGAAGACAACTGTCTTCTCCTACTCTGGGGATTTAGCAGCAAGGACTTTTTACACTCTGAGCCATCTCGATGACCTTTGTTTGTTGAGGCAGAGTCTCCTGTAGCCAAGGGTGACCTTGAATTTCTTATCTTCCTGCAGCCACCTCCAGAGTGCTAGGATTACAGCCAAATCCACTACAGTTGTCTTACCTGGTTCTAGGTAAATCCAAGGCTGATGCAAGCACTCTAACCAACTGAACTTCATCCCTAGCCTTTGTCTGCCATTTAACTGAGTCTTTTCTATTAAAGCCCTAGTTTCTCTGGCAAAGGAAAGCAAATATATAGGATTTTGTTTCCCAGTCCAGAAGTACACAGTAGACATTTGCATCTGACAAAACAGAGTCCTCAGAGCTCTGCCACTGCCTCTGTGAAGGGCTCCTCTTCCCCTGTAGTCCTAGGTTCCCCAAATATAAATGTTATGTTTCTGATAACACAAACCAGAGATGGACAGCTAGAGGGCTGCCCAAGAAGAGGGGAGCTCACCCAGGCTGGGCTTATAAGCTCCACAGATGAAATATTAGTTCAGAAGAACAGTCTTTTACCTGGCAGATAGCGGACAGTCTCTGGCAACAAGTGCTGATAGGTATTAAACATTCCTGCATTGGAGATGACAATTGGGCAATAGATGTTCACCAGCTCTTGTCCCTTTTTCACGCTGACACCTGCAGGCACAAGAATTTGGCTGAGCTTCTGTGAGCTCTGTGGAAACAAAAAAGACCTATACCCTTCTCTAGATCTCTCAAGGGCTAGGAATATAGCTCAGTTATACTAAGCTTGTCTAACATGTATGAAGCCCTAGGTTCCATGCACCCCTACCCACCGTAAAACAAACAAAATCCAGGAAAGTGTGAAATACATTTCTCTCAAAGCATTAGCTTGTAGTCACGGCATGATGATATATTCCTGTAATCCTAGTATTTAGGAGGCAGAAGCAGGATAATCAGGAATTCTAAAGACAGCCTCAGCTAGCTAGTGAGTTTGAGGCTAGCCTGGACCACATGGAATCCTGCCTCAAAATATTAGTTCTGTCTATAGCCACACTATCCAGATGTCTTCTAGGATAGGCTCTGTTTTCTCAGACCTAGAAGTCCCTCCAGCCAAAGCAGGCCCCAGGCACACTGCAAAGTCACTTAGCCTTTGCCTCAAATGCTTCTGTGCTACCTTCTCTAGCTCTTCCTACCCAAACATTTGGACTTTAGCCATGTCCTGCCATCCCAAGAACACTGGTTCTATGGGGTCCCAGCCCCCCTTCACTGCTGCTAAGTTCCACATCCACAATACTCCCCAGATAACCTTCATGAAACACCAAAGTTTCTGTGATGTACTGTATGTGTGTCCCAACCTCATCTCTGGCCACTCACAGAACCATTATGCCAAACCTGACCTTTTGTAAGAATTGTAGGATTCCGTTATTTTGTGCGGGGTAGGAGTGCTACAGCCCATGTGTGGAGGTCAGAGGACAACTTGCTAGAGTTAGTTCTCTCCTTCCACCATGTAGGCTGTGAGGATCAAATTTAGGTCATCAGGTTTAGTGACTAGAACATTTATCCACTGAGCTCTCTCAGATTCCAGCCTCTTACCTTGCATAAATAGGCTGCCTTCCACTCCAGCCCACTGACCCAACAGCTCAGTGCAGATCTCTTACCACATGCTCTTCCAGCTGAGTCCAGCAGCACACTCTGTACAGTAGCCCTAGTAAGGACAGCACCCCCGGCCCGCTGAATCAAAGGGATGGTATGGAAGGCGATCTCACTGGAACCCCCTCGGGGGTAATACGCTCCTTGTATGTAGTGGTCAACCAGCAGAGCGTGCAAGGAAAAGGTGGTATGGCTGGGGGTTACTCCTACAGAATAAAGAAGAAAAGATGAGCAAGAGTGGTCACTTGGCACCATTCAGGAAGAAACAGGGCTTCCTGTGAAGGACCACATGAGTCCATCCTAGGATCCGAATGTTCCCAAAGGCCCAGGGTTGATAATGAGCTTAGTGGAATATAAATGTACTCCCTGAAAACCATTATGCTTCTAAGACCAAGGAAGTCACTGACACTCTTGGCTTAACAGAAAAATTGACCTTGGGCAGTGTGATAGTACATGCCTACAATCTCACACTCAAAAAGGCTAAACAGTTTGATCATTGATTCAAAACCGTACTGGGCTACAGAGAGATCCAGACCAACCTGAACAAAGTCAGAGGTGTGGGGGATGGGGAGAAAATGCAACTTGGGTGGACTCGATTAGCTGAATGCTCTAACACGAAATGCTCTAACACGAATGAAAGCCTGGACTTGATCTCCAGCAGCACATACACCAGACATGGCGGCACATACCTGTAATCCTAGCACTAGGAAGGTGGAGGCAGAAGGATCAGGAATTTAAAGGCATGCTCAACTATAAGAGTTCAGCCCTTACCTGGAAGACCTTGTCTTCAAAAAGGAAGAGGAAAACAAAAGAGGAGAAGAAGAAAAGATATATTCCAGAAAGTAAATAATAATTTCTACCAGAGTCCAACAGGTGTCAGACTTCTCAGCCCTTATCCACAAACTCCTGCAGGCCTGGGGTCTATTCTGGCTTGTTTCAGTTAGAGAGATGGGAAAGAAAGACCAAAGCTGGGAGAGCAGTAGCTTAGAAAAGCCTGGGCTAGTAGGCACCCACCGTAAGTAGGGAAAATGTAGCTGAGAACGGCCTGGAGCTCAGGGGAAGCCCCAAGCTGCTGCAGGACTTCAGCTAGGCTCTGAGTAGACGCTCGGCAGAATGGAGAAAAACGAGTCAGTAGCCCAAACTTGCTGAGGAGCTGAGTCAGGGGCAATGGGAGGAACTTGAGTAGGATGGCATGAGAGACTCCACGGGACACTACCTGGGGAAGAAAAGGTAAAGTGAGTCTCAGCGCTGGAGCCTAGACACCACTGCAGCAGCCAGCACTGGCTGCAGGCCCAGCAATACTTACTCAGGATTTTTGGACTTGGAAATTTTTAATTCAGGCAGGTATGGCTCCGACCTGTGATCCCAACAGTTTGAGATGCTTAGGCAGGAGGATTGCCATGAGTTCAAAGGCAAGCAGAGTTATACACTGACATACAAGCCAGGACTATATTGGAAGACTATCTTCCCTCACTACAAAACAATAACAGCAAAATGGGCCCTGAGTTTTTCTCATTCTTCACACTCAAATGAGACTATTTGCTCTTCCATTTCCTGCTCCAAAAAGTATTATTTTTTTATATATTTAGAGAGAGTTCTGAATATTCCAATGACCTTGAAGTCCTGAACCTCCTGCTTCTACCTCCCTAATATTGGGATTATAGGCTACACTATCATATGCAATTTATAGGGTGCTTGGGATCTAATTCAGAGTTATATGTGCTAAGCCTAAGCCATATCCTCAGCATTCACATTCCTTCCAATCATCCCAGTCCAGAAACCAGGTGTGATTTCATATGCTCAGCAGAAGCAGGTGGATCTCTGTTGAGTTCCAGACCAGCCAGGGTGCAGCATTGTGAGACTCTACTTCAAATATACAAAAAGTCTGGCTCATCTCAGAAGACATCTAACTCCTCAAAGCCTGACTTACCAAGGGTACCATCTAGAGGCCAGAGTGAAGATAGCAGCTGGGAAGCCAGGCAAGGCACAAGCATACACAAGCGTACACTGGAACCAGGACAGATATGACTATTCCTTCCTGCCTCCCCAACTCAGCCCTCTCCCCCAACCCCACTAATTTCTTCACTAACGAAAAGGCCAATCTTGTTGGAAATCAACTAGGGATGCTGATCATGGTGCATACTACCTTAACCAACTCCATGTACTTGTCAATGACAGCTTCTTCTTTGGGGAACTTCTCCTTAAGTCCCTGGATGTATTCTTTCCTCCCACTATACATGGGGAACTCCTTTCGACCATTGGGCCCTTCTAGTATCATCAAGTCAAAAGGGGAGGCCATGGGAGCCCAATCCAGTTGCCCTTCAGTGATCTGGTCCAAGATAAAACGGCCCATGTTGCCCTCTCGCATGCGTCCAATATAATGAATTCCTGTTAGGAGGTGTAAAGAAAAGGAGATATAAAAGGGATTGGGCCCTGGAAATATGCCAAGTAAGGAAAAGGTTGCTCTGCTTAGCTATGTTCATGTCCAGAGAGGGTTGCCCACCCTTTCTATAGGAAACAATCCAGAACATATACCACCCAATGCTTGCCCAATAACTAGGCCATCAGACAGAAATAGAGGTGCCCAGAGAGGAGTTGGGACCTCCAAAATATTGAAATGCCCCCATATCACTCAAGAATGTGTGTTCCTAGACACCTAAAGACAACCCTTTTCCACGAAAGCCTTACCAGTGTCAAATTCAAGGCCATTTTCCCCAAAGGTATGACAACAGCCACCCGCCTTGGTATGTTGTTCCAGCACAAGGACTCTCTTGCCAGCTTTAGCTAGAATCACAGCTGAGGCCAGTCCTCCAATGCCGCTGCCAATCACCACTGCATCCAGCTTCTCTGGTACTCGACTGACTGAGAAAGCTGTAGAAGGGAGAAGACAGAGAGGATGGGCTTCTCAGACAAGGGCAGGAAAGTGAAGTAAGAGAAGCCAGGGGGCACTTCTCTAGCTTGTACTCTGTAAGAAGTCTCTAAGGCAGCTGGGCATGGTGGTGTACTCCTGTGATCCCAGCACTTGAAAGGTGGATTAGGAGTCCAAGGTCATCCCACAGGAGGCCAGCCTGGCTCATTAGACCCAGCCTCAAAATAAGAGGGAAGAGAGACAGACCTCCCCTCGAGCGTAGTTTACCAAGATGTCTCAAAACATCCTACCAGGGAATACCTCGGACCAGGCAGGTAGATTAAACAGTGATGAGTCTTAACCCCTCCTAGATACTTGAGGGATTTGATACCTTTCAAAGAAAGTAGGAATCAGCTAACTATTGTAGAACAAAACCAGAAAGATGGCAACAGTACAGGTCTGTAACCTCGGTACGGACACTTCTGTGAATACAAGCAAGGAAAGAAAATGCAATAAGGCGCCGGGTGGGGGCTGGGGGTGCTGGTGGCTCAGGAAACTGGGTTTCTTTGGAAGAAGCAAGGTCTATGAATGCCAGCGGAGGTGGAGCAGGCAGAGCTGCTCAGAAGTCACAGCACCAGCCTCAGGAAAGGAGGAAGGCTGCTGTGCCAGGAACCTAAGAGAAGCAAACTGGAAGGCACGGTCAACACAAGACCTGGCTTTTGTTGTTTTCTCCCAGTCTTTTTCCCTTTCCTTCTTTATTTACTCACTTCCATGGGCTTTTTAAGAGACACAGTTTCACTACATATGTAGCCCTAACTGGGCAGGAACTCCCTACATAGAGATCCACCTGCCTTTTCCTCCCCAGCACTGGGATCACAGGAATGTGCCACTATGTCCAGTAAATCTGCTCATTAAAAATCATTGCCCAAGGCCGAGTGTAGGGGTTCACAGCTTTAGTCTTAGCACTCAGGAGGCAGAGACGGGAGGATCTCAGTGAGTTCAAGGCCAGCCTGGCCTATATAGCAATGGCAAGTTCCAGGAAATCCAAAACTATAGAGACACTGTCTCAAACAACTAAAAAAATAAATTAAAAAAAAAAAAAATCACCATCCAAGCCATGGTGGCTCACATCTGTAATCCCACTATCTGTAATCTTGCTGATGATGACTGGAGAATCACTGTGAATTTGAGGCACGACTGGCCTATATAGCAAGTTATAAGCTAGCCTAGGCCTGCCTCTCCCCCAATCCACAAACAATAAGAATAATAAAATAACTGGGTGTTACATCTCTCAGGGAGTAGAGGCACAAGGTTCAAAGTCAGTTCCCCAATAAATAGTGCAGTTGAGGCTAGCCTAACTAAAATTTACGAGTCAGACTCCTGGAGGTCAAAGAGGTGATCCTTGTTTGTTTTCTGAAAGTTTTGCATTCGGGGGTTTTGGTTGTTTGGGGGTTTGTTGTGTGTGTGTTTAGATAGGGTCTCCTGTAGTCCAGGCTGGAATTAAATTGTTGCACCACTATGCCCAGCTCCAACACTTCCTTAAAACGTTGAAAGCCAGACATGTTGGTACATGCTTGTAATCTCATCATGCTGGTGACAGAAGAAGAGGACTGCTCCGGGTTTGAGCCTGGGCTGCAAAGTGAGTTCGAAGCCAGCACCAGTGCAAAAGTGAGACCTGTCTCAAAAACATAAACGTTGGAGGTATTCCACACATATTTTAAAGATGGCGGGTTGATCGGAGAGTGTAGTTCTTATCCCTAACCAGTAGTGAAATTCCGAAGTTTTGAAATCAGGCTTCACTATGAACTGGGACTACATTTTGCCTGTCAAACCGTTAGTTGGAAAAACTTTCTGTACTGCTTCCCTACGTCCCGGAGCATGCACACAGTATAGGAAAAAGTTGGCTCTAGAGCCAAGTAGGGGAAAGGTCTCCTATTCTGTGTAAGCCGTGAGCTAAACAGATTCCAACTGGCGGGACTGGAACTAGGTTGTGCCAACATCTTGGCGTGCCAAGGGTAATGCCTGCACCCTTTCAGAAGCAAAGAACACTAAAACACGGAACCTTCGTGTGCAAGTAAGTTTTCCCAGCACTTTACTAACTGGTGAGACAGAGGCCCGTGCCCTGCATGAGCAGAAGGCCCGAGAGCAGTCCTGAAACCCACAGTCCCTCCAGCTGACCTTGTTTAAGAACTTTCTTCCTAGCCTCCTTGTCGGTCACCAGGGGTTTAGGGGGCCGCTTGACATCCTCGGCGAAGGGGTTCGGAGAACTTCTAGCGAAGAGGCCCGCATAAAACCTGTGGAGGACCACCAGCAGCAGCACGGCCAGCAGCAGAGCAGTGATCCACATGTTGCCGCCAGGGCTCGGAAGACTGAGTCCTTTCTCTCTGAGCTCGGTTTTTATAGCTGAGGCTCCGCCCCTCTAGTTTGTCCTCAGAGGAAAACCAGACGAGGAAGGGCCGAGGCATTTTGACTCACACCCGCGCAAAAGTGATGAAGATTGTCCATCCTCGATCTCCGTATGACCTCTGCGGCGCAGGATTTCAATTGCCTAGTGGGAAATGTAGTTCTAGCGCGAGACAGGCGACACTGCACGCCTGCGCGATGAGAGGATGTGGGACCCCCCCACCCCCACACACACACCGGAACGCTGGAGACGCGTCCGGTGAGCCAGGGGTGGGGGTTGGGGTGGTGAGGGAGGTGAGGGGGACGATGTCGGGTGGAAATGGTGACCGCGGGGCCACACAAGGTTGAAAGTTGCAGGTCTGAGAGAGATCCCGTCTAGGAGGCAGAGAAGACCTGGGTTCTGGTGCCTGTTCTGTGATGGATTTGCCGAAACCTCGGAGGCAATTCATTGCTTTCCTCCCTTCTCCCCTTCCAAGCAGTGAGCAAGTTTCTGTCCCCATACAGCTTCTGTCTGGGTATCTCGATGAGTTGTCGAGACCTGTGCAGGAGCTCTCCAGGCACTCACTGCCCCAGGACTGGCAGCCGCACCCGGGTCCCCGATATTATCCCTAGCTCGATTCCCTAATCTTAACCACTCTTTCGGGGGTCTCAAAGTACAAGCCACCTAGGAACAACCCTCAAGAAAGACTAAGTCAAGGATCATCTTAACTGTGTGTGCATTTGCATTTAAGGACGAACCAGCATCTAAATAAGCTCTCCACAGGGTTTAAGCTCCAGCAGTCTAGATATCCTACCGTCTTGATGTTGCCCTTTGAGGAAAGTAGGTCTGAAATGCCTACTTGACTTAAAAGGGATTTGTTTGTATAGGAGGCCCATTACCTCAAGTGCCCACTGTCAGGACAAATGACTTTATAACTTTGAGTATTTTGTCCATATTTCAGGCCCAGCTGTACTCCAGTCCGGTATGTGAAGCAGGTCATGCTTGTGTGCTACTTGGTTCGTTTTCCCACACAGTTACAGGAAAGCCTTCCCAAGACTTTCTCATACCTACCTGTTACCCTGCCAGGTTAGCTGATGTGTGTGTGTGTGTGTTCTCCTATGCTGTCATTTAGGCCAAGATGGAAGGAAAGAAAAGAGAAGAAGATGCTGAGGTTCCAGAGGGAGAAAGCTAGTTCCTAGGGTGTCTCGGGTAAGATATTGCCACCATCCTTTCTAGATCACAGGCAGCCAGGTGTCTAGTGTGAAAGCTTGTTTGTTACTGGCAGTCTGTCCTTGGGGAATGTAAATCATATTCCCCTAGTGGAGGACTGACTCCATGGAGAGGCCTCCCCACTGTCTTAGTCCTCTAAGTCTGTGAAGTATGATTGTCAGTTGTGTGAGAATCATCCACTCACATTTCCCACCTCAGTATTAAGGTTGAGCCTCGTTTCCTGCCACTAAGTTAGAATCCCAGTCTTTCCACACTGACTCTTTGGTGTGTGGATGTGAGTATGCATGCCCATGTAGGAACAGAAAGACCAGAGGGACTGTAAATTGCCCTATTCTGTCACTCTGTGCCTTATACCTCTGAAGTTGGGTCTTTGACTGACTGAGAAAGTAGGCCCAGCAACCAGCAACCCTTTTGTCTTCATCTACCAGAATGCTAGGGAACCAAACTCAGGTTCTTTTTTTTTTTTTTTTTTTTTTTTTTGGCTTTTCGAGACAGGGTTTCTCTGAATAGCCCTGGCTGGCTGTCCTGGAACTCACTCTGTAGACCAGGCTGGTCTTGAACTCAGAAATCTGCCTGCCTCTGCCTCCCAAGTGCTGGGCCTAAAGGCATGCGCCACCACTGCCCAGCTCAAACTCAGGTTCTTACCCTGAAGCAAGCTCTTATGCCCACTGAGTCATCTTCCCAGCCCCTGTGGTTTTTGTTTTTTATTTTATTTGTTTAGGGGGTGGTTGAGTGGAGTGGTATGTGCCACGGTGCATGTGTGGAGGTCAGAAGACAATTGCTTCTTTCCTTCTACCAATCTCCTAGATCCCCCTGGGGACTGAACTCAGGTCATCAAGCTTGCTGGGAAGCACCTCGACCCACTGAGCCATTTCACCTGCCTTTGTTTTTTGTTTTTTTGGGTTTTTTTTTTTTTTTTTTTGAGACAAAGTCTTGCTTTGTAGTCTCAACTGGTCTGGAACTCTATGTAGATCAGGCTGCTGTCAAATATACAGTGATTCTTCTGCCTCTGCTTCCAGATTTCTAGGAATCTGGGCATTCATTCATGGGGGCATACATCAGCATGTTGAGGATGATCTCTGATGTTTGCTTTTTTCCAGTTGTGGGGACTGAACCCAGATGTCACATGTGGCAAGCAATAGCTTTACCTCTGATCTGTATCCCAGGCCTTGCGTTTTGTTTTGATTCTCACACATCAATCCCTCCCCCTAAGACCTAGAGACACTCGTTCATGATAAGGTTGTCTCCTTGTGACACAGACTTTTGATATGATAGGATCTTTGTCCAGCCCTTTTCCTGAGGCAGGCATCGTGAGATGACAGGACAGGGCTAGTGTGCCTAGCTTTTGTCTCCACCCTTGAGAAGTAGAAGCAAGCCGCAGCCACATAGCAACTATGAGGCCAGGCTGAACAACATCTATAATACCTTTTCTGTATATCTGTGTCCTTATCGAGAAAGAGAGGAAGGGAAGGGATGGAGGGAGAGAGAAAGGAGGGGAGAGAGGAAGGGAAGGATGGAGGTTGGGGGGGGTTAAAGAGATGCTCAGTTAAGAGCATTTGTTGCCCTTGCAGAGGACCAGGATTTGGTTCTCAGCACCCACATGGCAGCTCACAACCATCTGTAACTCCAGCTCTTATGGACATCTGCATATACATGGCAGACACATACACATGAGTACGTGAATGAAAATAATGTTTTGTTTTGTTTTTAAAAATTGGGTGTGGTAGCACATACTTGTAATCCCCAGCATTAGGAAGGTGGATATGGGCAGATCTCTAAAGCTCATTGGCTGGCCATCCCAACTTGCTCATTGGGTTCCAGGGAAATAAAAGAGATCCTGTCTCAAAAAATTAAGGTGAACAGAGCCTGAGGAACAACAGATAACATTGTCCTCTTTACCCGTTCTCACGTACGTGTGTACACCTGTACACACATGAACCCTGAACACACACACATACATGTACACATACAAGAGCTGATCTGGAGATGTAGCTCAGTGGTAGAATATTCACCTGGCATGCATGAAGACCTGGATTTGATCCCCAGCACCAGTACTGCACCATAATTGCACGAACATACACACAGTTTCTCACACACAGAGTTGACCAGTTTGGCTTGGCAAGGTTAGGACATCATCTTGCATTGTGAGTTTTTCTATCATTCTAGGAAACAGGTCCAATATTATAAGAACCACAGCTCCACCCGTGTCTAGGGTCTGAACAAAGCCAATGCAACCACCAGTCAGTCTTACCCCCAGTAAGCCAGCGAGGCCTCAGTGATGTCATGGCCAGAAACAGACTCCACTTCATAAAGCAGTGCCACTGTTTTCTAGACACTGACAATCCACCCCACCCTCAGACCTCTGTATGGTCCCTCCAGTCCCATGGTGTGTGCAGTAAACAGTAGACATCTGGCTAGGTATCTTATTTATTTAGAATTAATTCACAGTTGCTTAAAGATTTTAAAAGTCTTTTGCCTGTTGAACAGAGAGAGGCATGACTGGATGATGAAGCCAGCCCCCACTACCCCATTTCTGTTTTTCCAGACTGAGGCTCCATGGTTCCCAGGGGCTCCTTTCAGGACTCACAGAAACCTTCTGCACCTTGGTGATGGCACAGAGGGACTGTTTTCTTACTTGGAGCCTGAATGACTGCCAAGAAGGAAGGTGAAAGCAGAGCGCTTGTCTCTCCTGGTGGCTTCGGGCCACAGACTGTTGCAGCAAACCCCTTTCAGAGCCCGAGGACGAGGCTCACCTGAACTTGAGTCATGAGTGAAACATCTTGCTCTTTCCTTACCGGGAAAGAATTTCGAGATGGACAGGTAAGTGCGCCTGCTTGGGAAAGAAGAAGGTGCTGGCTTGGGATGTACTGTCAATGAGACAGAGACTGTGGAGTTTTAGAAATATTGTGGGGAAATGATCCTGTATCTTTGTTGTGGGAGATTCTGGGCTGAAAGTATAGATCAGCAGTGAGCCATTGGCTGTAGGTTCCATCTCCAGGATGAGACAGACAGACAGAACAGAGGCAGGAGTGTCTAGGTGGGACACCTGTGATCCTAACACTTGAAAGGTAGAGACAAAAGGATAAGGAATTCAAGCTCATCCCCAGCTACATGATGAGTTCTACGTCAGCCTGAGCTACAGAGACCCTGCTCAGAACAGAAGCCTCATCCACCTGCAGGTGGCACCTTGTTCTCCGAGTAGCTCAGGGAACCACGATTCCTTTTGCTGGGCTCGGGGAGGGAGGCAGCATCTGAAATTCCCCAAGAAATCAGTATGGCATGGACTCACCACTTAACTCCCTGTCCACCACTGGCTTTGGCAGACTGTCTTACTTAGCTTTCAGTTGCTCTGTGATAAACACAATGACCAAAAGCAGCTTGGGGAGGAAAGGGTTTATCTCATCTCACAGCTTACAGTCCATTCCTCTGGGAACTTAGGGAAAGAATCTGGAGGCTGGAGCTGAAACAGAGCCATGGAGGAGCACTGCTTACTGACTTGCTCCTCAGGCTCACATTCAGCCTGCTTCCTTCTATCTCCCTGGACCACCCGACCAGGCACTGCCCACGGTGGCTGGGCCCTCCCTCATCAGTTGTTAGTCAAGAAAGTTTCAGCCAGGCAGGGTGGCACACGTACTTCATCCCAGCACTCAGAAGCCAGGTGGTGAACTCTAGTCCAGCGAGGGATACAAAGTGAGATCCTGTCTCAAAACAACAAGGAGAACAACAGCCTTGTCTAAAGGTCAGCATGACAGAGGCATCTTCTCAGTGGAGGGTCCTCTTCAAAGAGGGCTCTATTTTGTGTCATGTTGACTAACAGCCAAGCAGCACACTGACCACCACCCCAAGGCCCCCTGTTCAGCACAGTCACACTGTAAGTCCACATGAGCCTGGCAGCTAGCCCCACATTCTGGACCTTCCCCTCCATCTTTGCTGGCCAGAAATGGGATTCCAGGGCCAGAATACAGACAAAGCATTTGCTGGGCTCTCCAGGGAGATCCCATGCTCAGAAAAGGACAAGCTGTTCTTTCTTCTAAAGGGAAGTCTCTGGAAGGGGACTGACATGTAGACAGAGAAGGATGAAGTGTTCTTTATATATAACACCAGGAATCACCACATATTACTGAGACAAAATTTCACTTAAAAAAAAAAATTGTAGCTATATTCTGTATCTTGCACTATGCTGTTGCCTATGGAAAACATCAAAGGCATGTCCCCGAATTGCCCTTTGCAGGGAAACTTGGGTTGCATGCAAGGGCTTTGGAAGACTTAAAGAGGGGGCTAGAGAGGAATGGCAAGGTCAATTAGTAGGCTGCGGGGACGTGGGTCTGGCCTGAAATTTCTCCACCTTACCAGACATAAGGGAACACCTCTGTCACCTTAGCACTAAAAAGGAGGAAGAGGCAAGGGGACACATGTCCTCAGCACATGTTATAAGAGCCAGGGCTACGTAATGGAACAATGATTCAAAACAAATAATAGTGGTGAAAATAAACATAAAGTATATTTTATATAAATATAAAAGAAAGAGGTGTATGTGGGGGTTAGTCTCTCTTAAACCCAGAGAAAAGGAAAGCACATTTCCATAGGTCATGTGGAAAATGGGCTGGGGGGAGGCATGCAGTTAGCCCGTAGGTGAAGCAGTGTGTGTATACTGCCTTCTGCAGCCCCTAATACTCCAGACACTAGCACTTCCTAATGGCTGCGTTGCCTCTCACCGAGTGGATATACTTTATGTTCTCAAGTCCACCATTGGTCAACATTTAGTGTTTGTTCAGCTCATGGAAACAGCACTACAGTGAAGGAAAATAAATACATGGCTCTTCAGAAGAAGCTGTGGGTCTACACAGCTTTGTAGTCTACTAGACTACAGTGCAGGCTCAGGGTGTGTACAAGGTGGGAATCTGGGCAAGGATGTCACTCAGTCTGTAGTGTGCTTGTCCCTAATGGATGATACGGTGGTTGTGGGATACAGACCTATAATGCCTATAGACCTAACATTCTGGAGGTAGAGGTAGGAGAACCAGAAGTCCAAGGTCAAATCTTGAGACAGCCTGGAATATGTGAGACCTTGCCTCCAGATTACTATCAAAGGCTGGTAAGTAAGAACACTGACAGGTGTCCAGCCTGGTGAGCCACATACACTCAAGGGTAGACTTGCATGCAGCCCAATACAAAACCCCACTTTTTTTTTTTTTTTGGTTTTTCGAGACAGGGTTTCTCTGTAGCCCTGGCTGTCCTGGAACTCACTCTGTAGACCAGGCTGGCCTTGAACTCAGAAATCCGCCTGACTCTGCCTCCCAAGTGCTGGGCTTAAAGGCATGCGCCACCACCGCCCGGCTTAACCCCACATTTTTTAAGGAAACATTTACAACTTTAGAACATCTTTCTTGCAATTTTCCCTCTTTCTTTCTTTCTTTCTTTCTTTCTTTCTTTCTTTCTTTCTTTCTTTCTTTTTTTCTTTCTTTCTTTCTTCCTTCCTTCCTTCCTTCCTTTCTCTCATAACTTGAATGTGTGGTTCTTGAGTTTGAATTTTGTAGATGACAATGTCTGTTGCAAGGTCAAAGGTTAGAAATTTCAGGATCTGGTGAGTTGTAACCTTTGACCCCTCTAATCAAAAATAATTTTTATCATGCTTTTTGACCTTTGTTAACCTGACTCTGAAAACATTATCTCAGAATAGTTCATATGCCATTTATTTATATGTATTAATCAGGTCTCTCTAGAGAACAGAACTGATACAGTGTATACACGTGCGCACACACACACACACACACTCAGACTTATTAGAGTGGCTTACAGGGTGTGGTCCAGCCAGTCCAGCAGAAAGTCCAAGAATGCAGTGGTCGTTCAGTCCGTGAGTCTTAGCTGGTCTTCACTATACACCAGAATCCCAAGAAAACAGGCTCTAATGCCAGAGGGAAAAAATGTGGATTTGCCAGTGGAAGTGAGGAGGACCAGCAGGCAGGACTAACACTTCCTTCTTCACCACCTTTCTTTAGGCTGCCAGCAGAGGTGTAGGCCAAATTTAAGGTGGTCTTCCCATTTCGAATGATCCAATCAGGAAAAATCCCTCACAGGGGTATGCAGCAGCTCAGGTGTGTTAGTTAATTCTAGATGTAGTCAAGTCGACAACCAAAAATAGTCATCATATTATGTTTTTTTAAAAAATACTTGGGGCTGGAAAGATTGCTCAACAGTTAAGAGCACATGCTGCACTTCCAGAGAACCTAAGTTCACTTCCCAGCACCCATGTCAGCAGGCTTGTGACCAAAGGATCTGCTCCTTCTCCTTGAGTGCCTGCACACACACGACAGACACACACACACACACACACACACACACACACAAGAACAGTTTTAAAGATAATAACGTGCTTTTGAGCTAGGGAGCAGGGTAAAGAGCCTGCTCTGCAACATGAGGACATGGATTTGGATCCCCAGAACACATGTAAAGCCAGCTATGGTGGCCTGTGCCTGTAATCCCTATAGCGGAACTGGAGGTGGAGACTAGAATCCCTGAGGTGCCCCACTAACCTGGCTAGACACGCTGCCTTAAAGCCAGATGGGAAGTGAGGAGAGGTGCTTTAGGTTAGATTCTGATGGGCACACATGTGTCTACATATACTTCACACTTGAATTATTTAAAATGATACTGCCTTTTGTGTAAATCAGGCGTTTCTTCTGGACTTCTTGTGTTTTTTTGGTGTTGTTATTTGGTGTATGTGTGTGTGTGTGTGTGTGTATGTGTGTGTGTGTTGGACCAATCTTGCTTTGTAGCCTAGGCTGGTCCCCAAGGCAGCATCTTCCTATCTCAGCTTGCAAGGTGGCTCACCAATCCCAGTTTGTTTTGTTTGTTTGGTTTATAGATATGGTTGGTTAATTTTTTTGAGACAAAAATCTTGTGTGTTTTTCAAATTTATTTTATTTTATTTTATTTTTAAGATTTATTTATTATTATATGTAAGTACACTGTAGCTTTCTTCAGACACCCCAGAAGAGGGGGTCAGATCGCATTACAGATGGTTGTGAGCCACCATGTGGTTGCAGGATTTGAACTCAGGACCTTTGGAAGAGCAGTTAGTGCTCTTAACCGCTGAGCCATCTCTCCATCTCCCAAATTTATTTTTATTAATCCTTTAAGAATTGTATATATATATACAATATATTTTGATTATATTTGCCTCCTCCTTCTGCCCCTAACTCTTTCTAGAACCACCCCTGACCCCTCTTAAACTCATGACCTCACCTTCACCTAGCAAGTCCAGTGTGTGTTGCTCCAGTATTTGAGGATATGCGGGGAGCCACTGGGGTGCTCAGACCTGCCAGGGCTCACACAGTAGAGAAACTCTCCCTTCCTATCCGTCATGTGTGCTTTTGATTTAGTTTTGTTTTTAACTTACTAGTTTATACGTTTTTTTCCCTACCATGTTAGGCCCACACCTGTGCCTGTGATGTGAGTGGGGATAGATGCTTCTGTGATGTGAGTGGGGACAGTCACACCTGTCCCGCGCTATCTCCCGCCAGCAGGAACAACGCGGCACACACAGGATCCTTCTGCAGTACAAG
>NW_022196903.1:66278080-66284887 GCF_008632895.1 Mastomys coucha | reverse complement strand
ACGGCAAGCCAGATGTCATCGCCATCTTGTAATGGCGATGTGCTTATGAAGTGGCTTCCCACACACACCTGTGCCTGAGATGTGATTGGGGACACTTGTTCAAGGGCTTTGCCATTGCTGTGTGGTTTTACTTCTTTTGTCATTGTGGTTTGTTGTTGTTTTGCTTTTTTATACACTACTAGGAGCAAGGTTTGCTGAGTGAGGGGCTGGGCACAGCGCCTCAATGAGCTTCACTGACATAAGTCTCAAGAACAACCTTCATAAGATTCTTTAGGGCCTGGTGAGATGGCTCAGCAGTAAACCTGCTTGCTGCCAAGCCTGCTGAGCTGAGTTCAAGTCCCCAGACTCACATGGTAGAAGGAGAGACCCAGCTCTTACAAGTTGCACTTAGACCTGCACATACATACACACACATACATGCATGCATACATACATACATACATACATATATACTTACATACGTACATATACATACAGTATTAAATTAAGTAATCCTTTCATAGTTTCTTCCTCCCCTCTTTCTCCCTTTTCTCCCGTTCTTTCTCTTATGGTAGGTCCCCTGGACACATTCGTGCTACATAGTGCTGTACCAGCTGCATACTCACCTTAAGATCAAATGAACCCAATGCCTGAAGCAAAAGCCTGCCTGCACCACCTCCCTCGTAGGAAGTAAGGGCTGAGTGTAGGCCCTTTTGCAGCCTACACTGGCCCTAGATGCCCTACCTCTCACCTCCCAAGTGTACTGCCACTCCTAATGGTTCACCTTTATAATGTTGTAGCTAATTTCTGCAAAGTTTATTTCTTTGTGATTCTAGGAAAAGGTGAAAGATTTAAACTATGGTCTGAGGAAGATTATTAATGCAGAAAATTGACCCTGGGCTGCCTGTTTGTCTTGCAGATAGAAAGTGTCTCTGCTGGGCTCTCTTCATCCTACAAGGACAAGGGCGCACTCATGGCTTTCAGAGGAGTTCCTGTACGTATCACCCACAAGCTGGAGGGCCGTGCTTTGTGCTTATTTACTGTTCAACAAAGCAGATGCCTGTCCCCCACACTACCCAACTGCAACCTCACAGTCAAAGCTTGCCAGGAGCCCCACTTTAAGAATCACTTTTAGCAGTGGTGGCACACGCCTTTAATCCCAGCACTAGGGAGACAGAGGCAGGCGGATCTCTGAGTTCAAGGCCAGCCTGGTCTACAGAGTGAGTTATAGGATGGCCAAGGCTACAAGGGGAAACTCTGCCTTGGGAAAGAAACAAACAAAAGGGAATCCCTGTTAGGCTGGAGGAAGTGGTGCAGGCCTCTAAGTCCAAGCATTTGAGAGTCTGAGGCAAGAAGATAAGAGTTCAAGGCCAGCCTGCACTATATAGCAAGACATTTAGAGCTAGGGTATAGAATGTATGCACTGGGCTCTGAGTCAATCCCCAGCACGTGCACATGTATGCACATATGTGCATGTGCACGTACACACTCACTCACACACACACACACACACACACACACACACAAACTGAGGAAATAGCTCAGTCAGTAAAGTGGTTGCCTTGCCAGCATGAGGTTCTAATCTCTAGAATGCACATAAAGCTAGGCATGGTGGTGTGTGCAATCCTTGCCCCTGCAATCCTAGTGCTGTGCACGCAGAGGCCAGAGAATCTTGGGACTCATCGGGCAGCTGGTCTAGCCAAATCAGGGACCTGGGGAGGTCCCAGTGAGAGTCCCTCTTGCAAAATACAAAGTGGAAATCTGAGAACACCCAAGGTTGCCCTCTGGCCTACATGAGTGTATGTGCATACATGCATACTTTTTTTAAAATCAGTCCATCAGAATAGTCTTCCAGCCTCTGTTTACCAGATATCTCCCAAACAGTGGGTGGGGAGAGCTGTGCAAGGGGAGACATGGGTCCCACCTTCATTCTAAAGGCCGCCTGCCCCTGCAGATCTCAGAGCTGAAGAACCAAGGCATTCTCCAGGCCCTGACCGCAGAAGCTAACGGATGGCAGCCAGGTGGTAAGGACTGAGGAGGGTCCTCAGGGTTTGGGTGAGACCCAGATCAGAGCCTCCAAGAATCCACTTTCCATGGTCTGAATCAGCCTTGCTCTTGCTCTCTCTTTCAGAATTTTGTAGGTTTATCCTTCCCCATCAAAAAATTAGAAGCAACCCTGTGTTAGGAGCTAGGTTATCTGTTGGTGGTTTGCTGTGTGCTTCTGGGCAAGCCATGTAATAATGTCTGATTATAGTGAAAATCTCAAAATTCTATCTATCTGTCTGTCTGTCAGTCTGTCTGTCTGTCGGTCGGTCAGTCAGTCCGTCCGTCTGTCCACCCATCCATCCATCCGTCCTTCCGTCCGTCTATCTACCTACCTACCTACCTACCTACCTACCTACCTACCTACCTACCTACCTATTATTTGTGGGAAGGGGTTTGGGCCAGAGGATGACTTATTGATGTCCCTTTCTTCTGCCTGTGGATCCCAGGGATGAACTCAGGTCATCTGTCTTGGAGTAACTGAGCCATTTCACTGAGCAGTGGAAATATGAACATCTCTCATCATCAAGGACAGTGTAAAAATGAGGCAGCACAGGCTGGGTGTGATGGCGCACACCATTAGCCCCAACACTAAGGAAGCAGAGGCAGGTGCATCTCTGTGAGTTCAAGGCTAGCCTGATCTACAAATCTAGTCCCAGGGCTATTACACAGAGAATCCCAGTCTTAAAAAACAAAACACAACAAACAAAAGAAAATGAAGCAATACAAGTGAGAGGCTCTGGGAAGTCTCCACTCTGCTCTGTGCAAGGTGTTTTCCAGTGCCATATTATCAACTCAGGTCATGTGCTCACTAGTTTATTTTAAAGAAAGATATTCTTATATCTCCAGAACTACCTTGGAGATACATCCTCTGGTTTAAACTCTGGCTCCCTTACGTATGTGGCTTTGAACACATTGCTTAACCTTTCTAGTTATCCTCTCTTCGGCTAGAAAACAAAGATAGGCAGGGGCTGGGGACAGTGGCAGAACGCTGGCCTCACCTGTGCTCTGGATCCCAGCCCAAGCACTCGGAAGGGCCGGCCACAGTGGGAGCAGTAATTGCTCACAGCAGGACCCGTGCCAACAAACGTGGTAAGGATGAAATGACATAGCACGGAGCACACGGCAGTATACTTTGTAGTGAGCACCCAATCACATACACCTTTTTGTATGTTTCTTAAAAAGATGTATTTACTTTATTTTATGTGTGGGTGTTTTGACTGCATGTGTCTGTGTACCACTTTCATTCAATGCCTGCAGAGGTAAGAAGTAGGCATCAGATCCCTGGAACTGGAGTTACAAACAGTAGTGAGGTGAGCTGCTATGTGGATTCTGCAAATCAAACCCAGACCCTCTAGAATAACAGCCAGTGCTCTTAACTAAGCCATCTCTCTAGCCCTTCAATGTATTTATTTGTTTGTTTGTTTGTTTGTTTATTATATGTAAGTACACTGCAGCTGTTTTCAGATACCCCAGAAGAGGGCATCAAATCTCATTATGGATGGTTGTGAGCCACCATATGGTTGCTGGGATTTGAACTCAGGACCTTTGGAAGAACAGTCAGTGCTCTTAAACACTGAGCCATCTCTCCAGCCCACCCTTAATATTTTTTATCTTTAAATGCTACACAACACTTGGATTGTAGCTTGGTTGTAGAGAATTTAGGTCTAGTTTGCCCAAGGCCCTACATTGTTTGGTGTTTTGAAATGCACACACTCACAAGTAAATAAAAGATTACACACACACACACAATATTGCTGCCATGCCTGAGTTAGATTCCCAGGATCCACGTGGTAGAAGAAGAGAGTTTGTCCTTCAATTTCCACATGTGCACTGTGGAAATGGACATTCTCACACATAATAAATAAATGTAATTTAAAAACTTTTGTTTTGTTTTGAGACAGAGTTTCTCTGTGTAGCTGGCTGTCCTGGAACTAGCTCTGTGGACCAGGCTGGCCTGGAACTCAGAGACCCACCTACTTCTGCCTCCCAAGTGCTGTCTCAAAGCAAGCAAGCAAACAAACAAACAAACAAAAAAGTAATGCTCTTGGCTAATTTCCATTTACAGAATGACTGAATCAGTGCTGTTTGTTTGATGGATAAATGGGAGCGGCAAAATAATCGAGTCAACTAAATACTAAAAGAAAGAAAAATAAAAAATGTGAGCTGCATTAGTTATTCTAGAAATAATTTGCTCTACACACACACACACACACACACACACACACTCACCCTCCTGTGGGTCCCATTTCAAGATTGTCTTCAGATCTAGGCAGGAAGGTCAACCTGGCTCCAAGAGGACAGGGAACAGTGCATACAATTTAGTCATCTTTCATACACCAGCTGGATAAGGCTAGCTCAGACCTTGAACTTCCTGTTGCTTAACTGTTGTAATGGCCCTGTCCCTGTGACCAAGGTTTCTTCTGCTCCTGGCTCACAGACACAGTCAAATTGCTTGTAGGTGAAGGGTCACAGGGTTAGAGATAGGCCTATTGATGATAAAGCTGCATGAAGTCAGGGGGTCAAAAGTAAGAAGGCTGATGGTCCACACTTCTCATTTGTTTTTGTTTTCTGGTTTCTGTGTAGCCCTGTCTGTCCTGGAGCTCACTCTGTGAATCAGATTGGCCATAAACTTGCCCCTGCCTCTGCCTTCCTAATGCTGGGATTTCAGGAGTGTGCCATGTAGCTCACACTCTCTCTTTAATTACTTGTTATGCATGTGTGTGTCCATGTCAGTGAATGTCTCCAAGTGCCTGTGAAGGCCAGAAGAGGGTGTTGGATGCTTTGAAGCTAGAGTTACTGGGGACTTTGTGCTGCCAGTATGGGTGCTGGGAACCAAACACAGATCCTTTGGAAGAGCAGCAGGTGCTCTTAGCTGCTGAGCCCTCTCTCCAGGCTCTCCTTTCCTGGAGAGGAGCTGAGGACCAAACCCACAGCCTGCCTCTTGCTATGCAGATGCTCTGAGCCAAGCCCCCAGCCCCTCTTTCTTCTCTTTTTGTTCAGTCACTCTGTCCCTCACTTTTACCTCCCACAGTCTTGTGTGCTAAAGGTTGAACTTTGTTTCTCTACTCATGCAAGACCAAGTTCTATTGACATTAGACAGCTGAGTCTCAGCGTCTGCTACCCTAAGGTTGGAAAGAGCAAGATGGAAGTCCCTTGCAGCTGGATCAGGTTATGACCCTGAATCTATTTGCCCCCATCCTTCAGATTTGCTGGCCCCGGGACCATGGCTGTGTCAATATAGTGAACACTTGTTGAACTCTTACCCCTGGGCTACATACCCATGTTAGAAGTTGCAGGATTGCCTCACGCTCACATCAATCCCATGAGAACTCACAGATGACTGAGTATTTTAGCTAAAAATACAGCTAGTAAGCAGCAGAGATGAACCCTGCCCTCCTCTTCCAGCCAATTTTTCCAGCTGTCATCAGCATTTATGTGTTTTATTTAATCTGCAAGTCTGTTCTATCAATCCAGTTTTCATTACTGCAACAGAGCACCAGAGGCTGGATAATTTTATAGGGAATAGAGGTTTAAGCAAGCATGGTGACACGTGCCTGTGTTTTCAGCACTTGGGAGGTAGAGGTAGGAAGATCAGGAGTTCAAGGTTATTTTTGGCTAAATAGTGAACTCAGGACTACCCAGGGCCGCATGAGACCCTACCTAAGAAACAAAGAAACAGACAACCAGAGGTTCATTGAAGTTCAGTTGTCTCAAGGTCAGAGCTGCATATGGTGTCCTGCCTGTAGTTGTCGTCTGTGCTGTCTACCCTGTAGATTGGTGCAGGGTATCACATGACAAAAGAGAGGGAGCATACGAAGTGTCCCTTCACAGAGCTCAGCCTGCCTCTGTCTTCCAGGTGCTGGGATTAAAGAAGTGCACCATCATGCCTGGCATTTTTAAAAACTGTATGAACCGTGGTTATCATAAAAGCCAGCGTCAGGTCTTCTGGAAAGTACAAAAGATGCACCCAAGCAACAGACCTTCTTTGCTCAAGCTCACTGCAAGTCAAGAGTTCTCCTGCTCAACTAAAGCTTGACTCTATGGCAGACTGAGCAATGACTCCTTTCATATTCTTTTCAATCTTTTTGTTATAAAAAAATTTCCCCACTGCAATTACTGCTTTTGAAAGCAAGGTCTCACTATAGTCTAGGCTGTCCCTCAAACTCACAGTAGTCTTCCTGAGTGCTGGGGTTACAGGCATGAACCACCGTGCCTGCCCGACTTCAGGTCGATAAACCCAAGACTTTAGACTGTCCGTATTATACAAAAGCGGCAATAGTATGCAGAGTCTTGCATCAGAACTCTTGTGCCTCTGGTCGGCACAGTGTGACTTTGTAATACAGGGTTACTTAGACATTTGTGGGAGGGCATTCGATAGTGCTATATTTACAGAGGTGACACAGACACGAAACCAGCAGTCTATACACATACATATTTCACTCACATCCAGCAGTTCAAGATATCCTAGTACTCTAAAGCCAAGCTCCAGGGCTGGCAAGAGAAAGGACTGGCTATGTAAGCCAGAGTTCAAGTCCCAGAACCCACATAAAAGCAGAAGGAGAGACTCGATTTCCAAAAGTTGTCTTTTGACCTCTACATGTGTCACTGCACATATGTGCCACACAAACACAGACACACATCCAATAATGATGACTAACAATGTAAAAGAACTTTTCAAACACTACTCTTTTTTTAAAACTTTTATTGCATTATGATGATTTCCATTTATCTGAATTTGTTAACATTTAAAAACATATTTTAAGTAAATAGAATTAAATCACA
>NW_022196903.1:66267823-66277403 GCF_008632895.1 Mastomys coucha | reverse complement strand
CATCACCAAAGGATTTTACCTCTATCATAGCTAAGCTGAGAGTTGATAGTTCTGCTGCACCAAGAAATACATTGTAGGCTTGATTTTTTAATACAGACTTCCTGCTATGGTCAAAGCTATTTGACTTAGGTGAGTGATTTTATTCTCAGCCCACAGAGAACAGGTTACATTCATTTAAGAAATGGTGTAGGTATTAAGATGGTCTATCCATAAAGTCAATCACCAACTGTCAAACACTACTCTTAAGTATTGCAGTTTCAGCCGGGTGGTGGTGGCACATGCCTTTAAGCCCAGCACTTGGGAGGCAGAGGCAGGTAGATTTCTGAGTTTGAGGCCAGTCTGGTCTACAGAGTGAGTTCCAGGAGAGCCAGGACTACACAGAGAAACCCTGTCTCAAAAAAAAAAAAAAGTATTGCAGTTTCCCACGTCACACCAGAATGGGCACCTTTTACCCAAGTAAAATTCTTTTATGAAAGCCAAAACAAGTTTGAGTATAGTTATTAAATACTTTGGCACTTCAGGTACGTATTCTTCAATTATGTGGTTTGTCTTCTGACTTACGGTCTGAAGCAGCTGGTATATAAAATCTAAAAGGACAGTACAAAAGAAGCAGGCATAACAGGGGTCATGTTTAATGAAAGCAGCATGCCCGGCGAGGTGGCCATGCCTCGAGCGCACCAGTGCTCAGGAGACAAGGTAGGCAGATTGCCCCAGGTTTGAAGATAGCTTGTTTTACATAGAAAGTTCCAGACCAGCCAGGGCTGCATAGGAGAGACCATGTCGATGAATAAATAAACACAGGTAACAGGCAAGGATGAAATGGGGTAGAGATGTAGCTCCCCTGGTAGTGCTCTGTAGACAAGGATGGGTTTGAACTCAGATTCTCCCTACTCATGCCTCCAGAGTGCTGGGACTAAGAGGCCACCATGCACGGCCCTCGAATATACTCTAAGCAGATCTCTGGCCAGTGTTTTCCCAATGGCAGCAGCGCCTAGGCTTCCCACAAAGCTGTTTCCGGGGATGTAGTGACTAAAAGGAGGCAAGGGAATAGTTGAGTGCTGTAGTTAGGAGATAAGTGCTCCTGCAGCTGGATGGGGTGGGCATGCCTCCTGGCACTGGAGGGTGAAGCTCTTGAGTCTAAGGCCAGTCTGGACTACAGAGGGATATTCTGTCTCAGTAACAACACAAGCCAACCATCTAAACAAAACCCCAGGAATGGCTAGCCAGCTTGCTGGTCACAGGGGTGGTTTCTGTTGGGAAGATTGATTGCAGTGGAAATGACACTGCAGTGTCCCATGCTCTGCACAGGGAGGGTGACATGAGAGGATGCTCCCTTGTTTATTCTTTATTTTTTTGTAGGGTGGGTCCTCCCTTCCTTCTTTCTTCTTTCCTTCCGTCCTTCCTTTCTTTATTTCCTTTGAAACAAGGTCTAGCTCAGGCTGTCATGAAACTCACTTTGTAAATGAGGCTGGCCACTCAGAACTCAGAGATTTGCCTGCCTCTGCTTCCCAAAGCCGAGACTGACGGCTTGGGCCCCCATGCCTGGCTCACCTTTTCTTTAGTCATGTTGCAATCCCCCAAATTAAAATACTTTTACCTTTCTGCAACTATTTCCTGGAAAAACCTGATACACCAGGCTTTTATCTAAAATGAGGATACGTTACTTAATTTTTTTTTTTTTTTAAATTTTGAGACTGCAGAGATGGCTCAGAGGTTAATAGTGCTTGTTGCTATCTCTGAGGACTAGAGTTGAGGTGGTTCATACCTACCTAGAACTACAGCTTCAGGAATTCCAACACCCTCTTTTGGCCACTACCAACACCTACATGAATGTATGCATGCACACACATAGGCATACACATAAATAATAAAGAAAGTGTTATTTATTTTTATTTTATTAGGATTTAAAGACAGGGTCTCACCAGGCAGTGGTGGCAAATGCCTTTAATCCCAGCACTTGGGAGGCAGAGGCAGGCAGATTTCTGAGTTAGAGGCCAGCCTGGTCTACAGAGTGAGTTCCAGGACAGCCAGGGCTACACAGAGAAACCCTGTCTCGAAAAAAAACAAAACCAAACCAAAACAACAACAACAACAAAGACAGGGTCTCCTATATCTCCAGCAGCCTCCTGACTCTCTACCTCTCAAATGCTAAGATTCCAGGCATACACCACTGTGCCTGGTGTATACACTATCAGGGACTGAACCAAGAAGTTTATATATCTCAGGCAAGCACTTTACCAACTGAGCCACATCACAAACCCAGAAACCTGACTTTTAAAATTGCATCTTCAGCTTCCTCCGGAATACTCAGTTTCCCATCACTGTCTACCTCTGTGCTAAGGCTGCCTTGGGGATTCCTATGGACACCTCGTGAGCTTTTTCTCTGGTTTTGTCAAAGTGCTTTCTGTGTCCTTCCTGGTTTCTCCAAAGAAGCCACCAGGATTCAGACATGATAACCTGATGTAACCCTTGCCTCCTCCTGAAGGCCACTGGGCCGCTGTGGGGTTGGGTAGGGGCTGTGTGACAGGGCCTTAGGCCTAGAGCTCACAGAGACTCCCTTTCTCATCATTGCAGTTGTGAGTGAAGAGATGCTCAGAGCCCAGGAAGAGTGGGAAGTGGTGGACACCATCCATCCAGACATAGGTAAGCGTGGAAACGATGCTGTCCCACCCAGCTACCAGCAGAAGCCACACCAGCCAGCACACCTATGGCTGGGACTAGAAGACGAGTCCTTGAATGCTCTCATTCTAGTTATTTGACATCGAATAAAATCCTATCCACAAATCCTAAAAGGACATCCTATTACATGAAGTAGAGAAAGAACACCACAGGGTGAGGCCACCATTGTTGCCCACCCTCCACAAGAGAGCCTCGTCAGGGTAGCCCCTGAAGGGGGACAAGGATAGAGGCCCCACCAGGGCAGTGAGGGCCCCTATAGAAGACATCTACTGGCAGTCTCTGAAGGCTGGGGATAATTGGCTCAGGTGCATTTCTGACAAATTTAGAGGGAAAATAGAGACCATCTGGTTCTCACCTAAACTTCACCAAGCCAAGGGGACATGTCACAGTGAAGTGACACCAGCCACCATAACTTGCTGGTGACAAGTTAGTAGCCAGTGCTTGGTTTAGAGGTGACAGTCGGTGGGTGTTTGCTAATAGGACAGCTGCCATCCCGAATCCTTGGGTGTCTTCTCTTTTACCTAGAGAGAAGGGTCAGCTCCCAGCAGCCCGGGCAGCTCATCTCCTTCAGCGAGGCCCTAGAGCACTTCCAGACCATGGACCTTTCCTCTTTCAAGGTACGGCTGCAGGGCAGAACACTTCTGCAGGCTCGGTGGGCACTGGACCCTCTCACCTAAGAAACCCTGAGGTACAGGATCGCAGATAGCCAAAGAACCAGATTTGGTGGCTCATGCCTCCAATCCCAGAGGTAAGGCAAGGAGACTGCCCATGCTTTAGACCAGCTACAAAATGTGCTCCAAGCTAAGAGCATGCAGGTGCCTTGTGGTGGGCAGAAGGTGTTGGCTCCTCTGGAGCTGGAGTTACAGGTGGTTTGTGTTTCAGTGCTGCGAGCTGAACCCAGGGCTTTTGAAAGAGTGAGCACTGTTACCCATGAGCCAGCTCCGAGAACCCATGGTTCACGCAGGGCCCTGCTGACTTTTGTGGAACGGAGCCTGAGGAAATCTGGCAGGCCAGGGATTCAGACCATGTGCAAATACCCCATGTTTTTCCCTCCTAGGGATAGGAATTATGGAGTTAAAGTCCAAGTACCTCTTGGGGAGGCAAGATGGACTGTCAGGGAAGCAGGGTACTGATGATTCATGGCAAATGGAGGGAAATTCCCTGTAGGAGCCAGAAGCTGTTTGTAAATTAAATTTATTTGTTTTTGAAATAAAGTCTCATTATGCAGCCCTGGATGAACTGGAACTCACTATGTTGCCAGGGCTAGTGATAAACTCAAGGCAATTCTTCTGCCTCAGCCTCTCAAGTATAGGCATTATAAGTATAAGCATACACTGCCATACCCAACATAATTTAGAAATTTAGGAAAGATGCTGAGGGCTGGAGAGATAGCTTAGCAGTTAAGAGCACATGCTTTTGCAGAGGGCTGGGTTGCTATCCCAGCACCTATGTGTCACCTCACCCATTATTCTAGTGCCAGGGATTCTACCCGCTCTTCTGCCCACCTCAGCTCCACCTCAGGTTCCAGACATGCACATGGTGTACAGACATACATTGGGTTTTTTTCAGAACTAGCTGTTGACTGACCAGTGGGGCTCAGCACTCATGCACAAAAAATAAAATAAGTCTTTTTAAAAAGATGTGGATACTAAGTATGATGGCACACATGTGTAATTCCAGTACTCAGGAGGCTGAGGCAGAGAGATCTTAAGTTTAAGGCCAGCCTTGGCTACATAGAAATACCTTGTCTCAAAAAGTTGTGTGGGAAAGCATACAAGTGGGTAAGGCTTTTGCCATACAAGCCCTGTGACCTGAGTTCGATCCCCAGAACCCATGTGAAGGTGAGAAGAGAGAGCTGACACCATAGTGTCCTCTGACCTCCATACATACATCTTACACACACACACACACATAATAAAATAATAATAATAATAATAATAATAATAATAATAATAATAATAATAATAATAATAATAATGATAGAGTGGGGTTGGGAGAGGAGCCTGGGGAATAAGCAGACTGGGGGCTTTCATGGGGTGTCTCGAGGGCTTTCATGGGGTGTCTCGAGCAATCTGGAGTAAGTTTAGCAGAATGTGGTTTCAGGTATTCACCTAAAGCCTAGATTATCAGAGAAGCTAAAGAGACAGAAACTGATACAGAAAGCTAGAAGATGCCAAAACCCAGAACCTTGTAAGGCAGGCAGCAGTGACCCTGGCTTTGGAGAGCCCGCATGACGTAGTTTAGGAGGGACATCTGACTCACAAGTGCCCACTGGCCCTAACATCAATGGAAGTGTGGAGGCGCTGATTTCTGGGATTCATATCCTCAGAGAAGTAGATAGCTGTATGAAGGGTGGACACCTGGCTTTTCCCTGACCCGATCAGGCATGACATAGTCATGTGGACACAGCTGAGCCTCACCGGTCAGTTCTGAAAAAGCCCAGGAGACCCAAATGCTGGGAATGTCTCCACCGAAGGACACCGTGCAGAGAGTCTGGAACCTGGGAATGCCTGTTTTTGGAGTCTCACTGCTGCCTCCTGGCCCCTCCTTCTCCATGTCCAAACACTAGCTGACAGACAGTCACTGGTTGATAAAAGTTTGAGTAGATTGTCTGTTCTTTCCTTCTCAGAAAAGAATCCAGCCAACTGTTCCGAGGACTGGGCTCGCCGCCCTCCGTCATTGTCTCTTCGGGCCACCAAAGCTGCACCAGGGTCTTCGGGAAGAAAGAGACTTGGTTCTCACCATTGCTCAGTGTGAGTGCTAGGGGCAGCCCCAGGGCACATGCTCAGGCTCTTGTCCATTCCAGTTGCCATGAGAACAGGAAGGACCTTCTGCCTGGATGACGTAGCATGTCTTGACATCGTTCTGTGTCCCATCCTCCGGGAGGCGTTGGTTCCTCCCTGGGAACAGCCTAGTAGAAAGTGTCCATGTGTTTTGGAGCAGGTGGCCTGGACAGCCAAAACCCAACGCACTGCCGAGTGCTCCAGACTATCTATAAGAAGCTGACTGGCTCCAAGCTTGACTGTGCCCTTCACGGAGACCATTGGGAAGACCTGGGCTTCCAGGGTGAGAGAAAAGCGCCCATCTTGCTTTCCTTGTCTGATTGCCTCCAGAGGGAGAGGCCTTCTTGAGTGAGGATGGACATTTAGGAGAGTACAGAAGACTCGAGGGCCTCAGGAGCAGCGCCCGCGACTGTGCCGAGCATGGCTGAGGGGAAGAAGGGAGGGGTGGAGAGCTTGTCATTTGGAGCTCTGTCACCTGTCAGGAAGCACTTGGTGGCACACATGGGAGTGAGGTCATTTGAATCTGGTTTGCTTGTGCAGTGTGTGTGGTACTCGTCCTCTAGCCCAGGCCTTTGTGGCCTGGTGAGCAGCCTGTCCACTGAGCACCATCCTCAGCCTATACTATTTTCCCCCAAATCTTATCACTACATTTGTAAATAAGAAGCAGCATTACAGGGAGGGCACAGCTATATATACCTTTAATCTCAGGAGGCAGAAGCAGGCAGATATCTGTGAGTTTGAGGCCAGCCTGGTCTACAGAGCAAGTTCCAGGTCAGCCAGGGCTATCATAGTTTTCTACAGTGTAACAAATTTCCACACATTTGACTAGGAGATGTAGCTTAGTTGTTAGGGCACTCACTTAGCATGCATGAAGCCCTGCGTTCAATCCCCAGCACCCCATAAAATAACACAGTCTCCTACACATACACTTCCAGTACTGGAGAAATGGAAGCAGTAGGTCAGACGTACATTATATCAGCTGCATAGCAGGTTGGAGGCCAGCCTGGATGTTGCCATGTGTTGTGTTCCTAGATTCTGAGGTTCAGAGTGTGGTCATCTTTGGAAGTAAGAAATATTCTGACCATCATAACTCTCAGGTACCTGGGCCCTCAATGAGAAGGAAGAAGAGGAAGAGGAGGAGAAGGAGGAGGAGGAGGAGAAGGAGGAGGACAAAGGGGAAGAGGAGGAGGAGGAAAAGGAGGAGGAGGAAGAGGAGGAAGGAGAGGAGGGGGAAGAAGAGGAGGAGGAGGAAGAGGAGGAGAAAGAAGAAGAGGAGGAAGAAGAAGAGGAAGGGGAGGAGGAGGAAGAGGAAGAGGAGGAGAAAGAGGAGGAGGAGGAAGAAGAGGAGGGGGAAGAGGAAGAGGAGGAGGAGGAAGAAGAGGAAGGGGAAGAGGAGGAGGAGGAGGAGGAGGAGGAGGAGAAGGAGGGCCACGTGCATCTCTGTGGTGTTTGGTTGGAATTAGGTATCTAAGTTGGGTGTGTCTTACTGGGTTGCCCTTATCCTAACTATTTGACTAGAGAGCCAGCCTTTCTGGAATCTTTATGGTCTACTCTTACTGTTTTCGGTTGCTATCACAAAGTACTTAAACTGGGTAATGTATAGACAATAGCAGCTTATTTGGCTCATGATTCTGATGGCGTGATACCTAAGAGCAGGACTCCAGACTCCCCTCGACATGAGTTGAGGGCCTTCTTACCATGCCATAACATGGTGGAGATACAGGAGAAAGGGCAGGCCTGTGTCTATTGGAGACTCTCCTCCTGTTTTATCTGTCAGCTGGCTATACAGACAACAATGACTTTAAATGTCCCATCCTCCTGCCTCTACCTCTCAAGTTCTGGCAAAACCAACATGTTGACAAACATGCCCAGTTTATAATGCACCTAGGAACTCGTGCATGGTGGGCAAACATGCTGCCTGCTAAGCTCTACCCTACCCCCTATCTTTGTGAAGGTTATGCTGGTATTGCATGGGAAAAGGACTACAGAAGGCCATGGGAATGGAAGAAAACTGCTGTCAGGGCACTCCTGAAGGATGGGCATGTTTGGTTCCATAGAGCCCCTCGGAGCTGTGTCCAGAAGTAGGCACATGCAGGACTCTCTTCCCCATCTAACTCAGCAGAGCCAGTATCAGGGAAGCGTTCCAGCTATGTCCTGGGAGCTCAAGGGATCAGGACAGATTTCTTGCTCACTGTTACACCCTGGTTTTTGCCACAGGAGCAAACCCAGCCACAGACCTCAGGGGGGTAGGCTTCCTGGCCCTCCTGCACCTACTCTACCTGGTGATGGACTCAAAGACATTGCTGATGGCCCAGGAGATCTTCCGCCTGTCTCATCACCATATCCAGGTAGGGTTCTGGTGGGAAGACAAAGGGAAAAGCTGGGCTGAGGGCCTAAGCAGCCAGGACTGCACAGTTCCATGTCTGGTGGCAGAGACGAGCTAGCCTGAGCAGTCAGGACTGCACAGTTCCATGTCTAGTGGCAGAGACGAGCTAGCCTGAGCAGCCAGGACTGCACAGTTCCATGTCTGGTGGCAGAGACGAGCTAGCCTGAGCAGCCAGGACTGCACAGTTCCATGTCTAGTGGCAGAGATGAGCTAGGAGTGGCTTTTCCATCAGATGCCTTGGAATCTGGGCTCTGCCATTCACTAGCTGTTGGTCTTCAGCAAATTCCTGAATCACTCAGAACTTTGATCTCCTTACCTGCATGATGGAAATCATAACGTCTTGTTTTCACTTCTTTTCTGTTGCTGTGGTAAAGCTAGTGAGGGAGGGAGGAAGAGTTTGGTTTTGCTCACAGTTTGAGGCTCCAGGACATGAATGGCAGGGAGCCACCGCAGCTGGAGCATGGGAGGCAGCTGGTCACGTTGCACCACAATCCAGAAACAAAGCAAAAACTGCAAGAATGTTAAGTGTCCAGCTTGCTTTGTCCATTTCATATGGTTCTTGATTCCCCCTGCCCACAGTTAAGATGTGAGTCTCCTTATCAACAACATAATAGAGATAATCTGTTGTTACATGCCCAAAGGCCCATATCCCAGGCGATTTTAGACAATGGCATTTGTCAACATTAACCATCATGACTGTTAGCTCACTGGGCATATCCAGTTGTCTATGATCAGATGCACTAGGCACACAGAGGGCTTGCTGCTTCCAGTATTGGTAGCTTCTTTCTTGGTCTTATCATCAGCCCAGTGATTTTTTTGGTAACCCCTTAGCATCCCCTGTCCTTTGGAAATAGGTCTGATGGTTTTCCCATGTAGTGAAAGATAGTATTCCCTCCAAAGAAGATGGATGTGGCCTGCTTCCTCCCATTTATCTCCCCTAATTCCTGGGGCCAGCAATTAATTCATTCGGTGAACAAAGATCTATTCAAAATCTCCACCCACCCTCATAGATGTGTTTTATGATACTTGGGCTGAGTCAGAGAATGAAACAGACCAGCAAAGACGACAAGACAATAGACTGAATGAATTCCAGAATCCATTAGAAGGTGGTAAGCACTAAGAAAGGCATTAAGTAAGGTAGGGACACAGTGTTTAGTGGTGGGGTTAGGGTGGCTCTCGGGAGATAAACGGAGCCTAGAAGAAGGTGGCATGTTGGCCAGGCCTGTGTCTAGGGTGCCAGGTGTTCCAGAGGGTGCAGCAGAAGCAAAGGTCACAAGAAAGGGAGCATTCTGGGAATGCGTAGAAGGAATGTGACACACAGTGTTAGAAGAGGTTGCCAAGGAAGCAGGCCAGAGAGCAGGATTCCAGGTCCGTCCCTGAGTTGCATCAGGTGCAGCTGCTCAGAGCTTCGAACAGCATAATACGTGCCAACTCACAGGCCTCTTATCAGCTGCTAGGTGAAGCATAATTTCTAGTCCCTTGTGACCATCCAAGCGGGGGAGTGGGTTGGAACAGAGAGATGAAATAGTGGCTCTAAGAGAGTGGGAGCAGCGTGGGTTTGATGCAGTGGACATAGGGTAGACAGGAGCAGCCTGGGTTTGATGCAGTGTACATAGGGTTAGGATTTAGGGCAAGGAGGAAGTCAGTGTTTTTTTTTTTCATTGTAATAAGGCTATATTTCAATGACCCTCACATCACCAAAGGATTTTATCTCCATCGTAGCTAAGCTGAG
>NW_022196903.1:66265197-66265484 GCF_008632895.1 Mastomys coucha | reverse complement strand
GCTGCAGAGCTTGTGCCCAAGGTCTGCTCAGAACACTAACCCAGACAGACCAGAAGGAACAGGAGTCAATAGGCTGGCTGCTTACTTCTGATCCTGGGTGTGTCAGAGCATCTGGGAGTAGAGCTTCCTCTGATTTTTTTTTTAACTAAGGACAACTAGGAAAAAAAGAGGCATGGTGGTGTATATCTTTAATCCCAGCACTCAGGAGGCAGAGGCAGGAGGATCTCTGTGACTCTGAGGCAGCATGGACTACATACAGGTCAGCTAAGACTATATAGTATGGCTCT
>NW_022196903.1:66235516-66265187 GCF_008632895.1 Mastomys coucha | reverse complement strand
AGAAACAAAAACAAAAAAACAGAGGTACCATAAAGAAAAAGTGAAGGCTAGAGAGGTAGCTCAGTGGTTAAGAACACTGACTGCTCTTCTAGATAGAGAACCCAGGTTTAATTCCCAGCACCTACATGATGGTTCACAATGTTATGTGCCTCCAATTCCAGGGCATCTGACATTCTCTTCTGCTCTCCTCAAGCACCAGTCTTCTATGTGGTACACAGACATGCACGCAAGCAAACCACTATACACATAAAAAAATTAATAAAAATAAGTGTACATTCTGAGCTTGGTATGGTGGCACAGGACTAATCCCTGCAAGGCCTCACATAGTGACTTCCAGGGGTTGGAAATGTAGCTGTGAAAGACCACATACCTAGCAGCCCAGGGTACTGCGTTCAATCCCTAGTACATACCTAGCAGGCTCAGGGTACTGGGTTCAATCCCTAGTAGTACCATAGAATCAAGACCTCTCGTGAGTTGCATACCAGCCTGGGCTACATACCAAATTCAAGGCAAGCCTAGGCTATATAGCTAGAAAGAGAAAGAAAGGAAAAAAGAGAGGGGAGGTAGGGGGAGGGAATGAGAAAGAGACAGAAGGGGAGAAGAGAAGGATGATGCTGGAGAGGTAGCCTCTTCTGTGGGTCACAGGAACCTGCACTGTCAGCATCCCTGCAGGCAATTCTGAGAACTGGTCAGTGGTGGAAATCATGCTCTCAGTCCCAAAGGTGGAGTGGGATAGCCTGGAACAAGTGAGAAGGCTTTCATAGTTACATGACGGGGTGGGGTAGGGGGACAGGAGTCCAGGAGACAGAAACACCCCAGAAGCCACAGTGAGGAGGAGATAGCATTGACCTTGACATGGGCCAGGTGGGGCTGGTCAGAGGGTCAGACCTAAGGATGCTGGGCTGGCACTGGGAACTGCAACTGGGACATTTTTAGCAGATGTTAGAGACAAAGAGCCCTGACTTAAGTTTAAAAGGGAGTAGGGTGGGAGGAATAATTAGTAAAGAAAGAGATGTTTTTCAGAGATTTCACCACAAAGGGGAGCCAGGAAGGGTGACTGGACTGAAGGGATTCTGTCATGCCAAGTATCTGGGGGGAGTGTGTGTGTGTATATTCTTGTTTATATTTTGTTTTTTGTTTTTAAGATTTTATTTTTACTTGGGGCTGGAGAGATGGCTCAGCAGTTAAGAGCACAGACTGCTCTTCCAGAGGACCTGGGTTTGATTTCCAGCACTCACTGGCAGCTTGTAACTGTCTGTAATCCAGCTCCAAGGTTTGACACCCTCACATAGGCATATATGCACGCAAAACACCAGTGCACATAAAAATCATTAAAAAGATTTTTACTTTTACTTATGTATATGTGTGCACACATGTGTGCAGGTGCCATGGAGCCCAGAAGAGGGCATAGGATCCCCTGGAGGTGGCTCTGAGCTGCCTGATGTGGGTGCTGGGACCAAACTCCAAGCCTTTGCAAGAGCAGCCAGTGCACTTAACCTCCAAGCCTCTTCTCCAGCCCCTATTTTGCTTTGTTTTGTTCTTAATTTTTGAGTCAGCATTTCCCTCTGTTGTCCAAGCCGTCTTGGAACTCACTGGGTAGCCTAGATTGTCCTTAAATACATAGTGATCCTCCTGCTCCAGCCTCTCTGGTGGTAAGATCACATGTGCCTTATATGACAAGTAGCTGTTTTTTATGAAATTTCAAATTACAGAAACATTATACTGAGTTCGAGGCCAGCCTGGTCTACAAAGTGAGTTCCAGGACAGCCAGGGCTATACAGAGAAACCCTGTCTCGAAAAAACAAAACCAAACCAAACCAAAACCAAACAAAAAACAAAACAAATAAACAAAAAAAAGAAACATTATAAGTGGGAATATTGTGAGATAACAGACATTATCATCAGAGCCTTGGGGTTTGAGACACAGCTCAGTTGGTAGAGGGGTTACCTAGCGTGCACAAAGCCCTGCGTTCAGTTCCGTTCTAGCCAGAGAATGATCTGTGGCACACATATTCCCAGTTTTGAATGAGTGAGTTTATTAAGCATATAACAAGCACTGGTAAAAGGATAAATATCAAGGAGCAGATGAGTGTTCATCAAATCAGGCAGTTACCACATCCAGCAGAAATGGGGGGATTCTGCCCAAATAAATAGTCAAGCTGAGGTGCCAGCCGGAGAGTCCTGGGCAAAGCAGGGCGGTTTCCCCACGGGGAAGCTTCTCCTTCCCACTGCAGGCGGTTTTATGCTGTGAGTTAACAGAAGTGACCTCTGAGGAAATCTGTCTTTAATGCCCTTACTTATTAGCTGTTCTCCCTCCACCCTCTTACAGGATTAGGGGGCCAGCCTGGCCCAGGACACCTGACATAAACAGGCTTGAATCTGAGTCAGGGAACTCTTGTTCTCCAGAGCCAGCTGACAACAAGCACAAACAGCACATGACAGTTTGCCAATATAATTTATATTAGAGATCCCCAGGGCCTGACATGTTAGGACATACTTACAAATTCAAGGTCATCCTAAGCCTCACAGCAAGTTCAAAGCCACCCTGGGGTACAGGGAACCCTTTATTTACTTACTTATCTAGTGACAGTAAACATTTGTATAACTACTTTTAAAACATTTATTTATTTTATATATATGAGAACTCTAGCTGCATATACACCAGCATGTTAGAAGAGGACGTCAGATCCCAGTTACAGATGGTTGTGAGCCACCGTGTGGTTGCTGGGAATTGAACTCAGAACCTCTGGAAGAGCAGACAGTGTTTTTAACCGCTGCGCAATTTGAGCACTTAGGAGGTAGAGGTCAGGTCACAAGTTGGGTCATCCTCAGCTACACAGTGACTTGGAAGCCAGCCTTGAATACCTGAGACCATGTCTTTAAAAAAAAAAAAATGCTGGAAGCTTGCAGTAGGGAATGGGGAGAATGGGGAGAATGGGGAGAATGGTTTACAAGCAAGAGTACCACCATCCCTCCACATTTACATATACTCCAGCCCCAGAGAGAGGAGTGCTGCAAGAAAGGACCATCAATGCCACACAGCACTGCCTGGAAACTATGTCCCCAGCAGAGCGCCAAGTCCACAAATAGAGTGAATATTTATTCACAGGAACATTTGCTGGTAATTGGAAGCTTATTGTGAAGCCATGGGTGTCTCACATTGAGCACAACACTTGTGCCAGGAACACAGTGGCACATTTGGGAAGTGGGGGAAAGGTAAAAGATAGGACCAGACCAAGGGTTGCACAGAGCTTTATTAGGCTTGGAGCACAGGAAAACAGTCATGACGCTGGAGTGGGGGGTGGGAGGGGTGTATAGTAACCACCGGAAGAAGTGCAAAGAACCAAATGAAACTAGATGAGATCATGCATTGATCAGGTAACGGAGGCAGGAAAATCAGTGGTTCAAGGCCACCCTCAATTACATGGTACATTCCAGGCCAGCCTGGGCTACATGAGACCCCCGTTTCAAAAATAAGATTGGCCCTGGTATTTTGGAGATAAATAAGCAGAAGTGTTGTGATAGTTGCGTGTGTGTTGCTGGGACAAGTTACCTGACCAAGGCAGCGTCAGGGAGGACTTCTTTGACTCACATGGTCATGTGGTATCACACTCAGGGAGCGGAGGACAATGAGAGCTCGGCTCCATTTCTCCTCTTCTTTCAGTCTGGGACACTAGACCATGGATGGTGCCACCAGTGTTTAGGGTGGATCCCTGTCAGTTAACCTAATGTATGTCTGTGTATGTGCATGTGAGTGCAAGTGCCTGTCGAGCTGTAGGCCTCTGATCCCTGGGGAACTAAAGTTACAGGTGGCTGTGAGCCCAGGCAGCTTCCAAACCCATAGCCTTCAGTGACCCTCTAGCCTCACCCTTTGAAGCAGTTAACACGTGTATACTATAGCACCACGTGTAGCTAGTGATCCTACATGAAGCCTGATCAGGTAGGAGGCCTGCTGAGTTTAAGACCACCTTGGGTTCTTAAAAGCCAAACAAAACAGGCTGTAGAGATGGCTCAGCAGTTAAGAGCATTGATTGTTCTATCTAAGGTCCTGAGTTCAATTCCAAGCAACCACATGGTGGCTCACAACCATCTTGTAATGGGGTCCAATGCCCTCTTCTGGTGTGTCTGAAGACAGCTACAGTGTACTTATATACATGAAATAAATAAACTTAAAAAAAAAAACACAAATGAAACAAGAAAAAAACAAATGTGAAATTTGACCTCTACTCCTCCAGTCCTCCTAAACCTGGAGTCTTCCAGATGCAGTCTTTGGGACACGTTCAACCATAGCCGCTTCTGTGTACGCCTACAAAGATGGCTGAGGGCCATGGAGATGGCTTAGCAGGTACCCCAGTGACTTGAATTTGAACCCCAGCCTCCACATAGTAGAAAGAGAGAATTGACTACTACAAACTGTCCTCTGACCTTCACACATGTGCCATGGCATGTGCACATGTACACACACACACACACACACACACACACACACACGCGTGTGTGTGTATAAATGAATATAATTAAGAAAAAATTTTAGGACTAGAGAAATGACTCAGCAATTAAGAGCACTGGCTACTCTTCCAGAGGACCCAGGTTGATTTCCAGCACCCAAATGGCACCTGATAACTGTCTTTAACTCCGGTCCCAGGAGATTGGCACCTTATTTTGACCTACCAGGCATACATATGGTACACAGATATACATACAGGCAACCTAACCATACATATAAAATTAAAAATAATTTTTTCAAAAAGAAAAAATGTAAGAGAGAGTGTAGCTTTCAGGTGCCTGTGGTGCCCCCTGTTGAAAGAGAATTGACTCAGACTTGCAAGTGCTCAGAGACCACAGCTGCTGCGCTCCCCAGATCGCAGAAGGGCTTTTAGCCCTTTATCCTGAAAAGTAGCTAAGACCTCTGGGAGAAGTGGGACCTATCAGCCTCCTTTAACGAAGCACCTTGCAGCAACGCTGACAGTGACTGGCTAGCTTTCAGGGGGTATCTCTTCATCGTAGTATTCTGTCCTTTGAGAGTCCTGTCCCAGCACAGAGCAGATGCTCAGAAGTATTAGGATGAGTCCACACCTGCCAGTGGTCCACACACAGGGACTCCCAGCCAGCAGCCCAGTCCACAGGTAGGTGATAATAAGGTGCCAATCTCCACTCCTGGAGTGTGTTAGCATATGTCACACCCCAGAATCTGGAGTGAGGCCAGCCAACCCTCAAGAGATGCTTGGATCATCCTGCTTTGGTATTCAAAAATAGTTAGGTCCAAAGGAAAGGCATGAAGGCAAATGAAAATGCAAAAATGGCCAAGAGGAACAGGAGTGTGAGGCCAGCTTGGTCTACAAAGCAAGTTTCAACCCAGCCAGGGCTATACAGTGAGAGCCTGTGTCAAAACGCTTGCGATGGGATATAGTTGAGTTGGTACAGTACTTGCTTAGCATTCACGACGCCCTAGATTTGATCCCCAACATCACATAAACTGGGCATGGTGGTACATGACTGTAATCCCAGTATTGGCAGGAAGAAGAATGAGGTCAGAGTTCAAAGTCAAGGGTTGGTGAGATGGCTCAGCAGTTAAGAGCACTGGCTGCTGGGCTGGCTGAGATGGCTCAGCGGGTAAGAGTGCTCTTCAGACTGCTCTTCCAAAGGTCCTGAGTTCAAATTCCAGTAACCACCTGTAATAAGATCTGACGGCCTCTTCTGGTGCGTCTGAAAGCAGCTACAGTGTACTTATTTATAATAACAAATAAATCTTTGGGTCAGAGTAAGCAGGGACAGAATGAATGAGTGGGTTTGACTGGAGTGAGCAGAGGTCCTAAAATTCAATTCCCAAAAACCACATGAAGGCTCACAACCATCTGTATATCTACAGTGTACTCATATACATAAAATAAATAAATCTTTAAGGGCTGGAGAGATGGCTCAGCAGTTAAGAGCACTGATTGCTCTTCCAAAGGTCCTGAGTTCAAATCCCAGCAACCACATGCTGGCTTACAACCATCCATAATGAGATCTGACACCCTCTTCTGGTACGTGTGAAGACAGCTACAGTGAATTACACTGGGGTGAGCGGGGCCAGAGTGAGTGGGGCCGGCAGAGGTCCTGCCTGAGTTCAATTCCCAGAGCCACACAGATGATAGCTCACGGCCATCTGTACAGCTACAGTGTATTCATACACATAAAATAAATAAATCTTTAAAAAAAGAAAAAGTAAAAAAAAAGAGCACTGGCTGCTCTTGAGAGAAACCAGGTTCAATTCCCAGCACCCACATGTCAGCTCACAACTGTCTGTAGCTTCACTCCCAGGGGATCTGACAACCTCTCCTGGACTCCCCTGGCACTAGGTACACATGTGGTACATACATGCAGGCAAACACTCATAGCCATACACAATCAATCAGTAGTTCAAGATCAAACCGTGGCTGCAAAGAATTTGAATCAAACATGGGATCTGTGAAAAACTGTCTTTTAAAAAAGGGGGGGAAAGGGGGAATTGGATGCAGGTCTGGCTTGGAGCCACCTCCTGTGGACTCCTAGATTCCAGACCTTATGTAAGGTGGGACACAGAGACAGTAAGAGCATCTGCCGCCTCTGTGGGTTTAGTTTAGTTCCTGCCAGTCACATGAGGCAGAGCTGGCCAGCCCCTGACTTTTGTTCCTCCATTCCAGCAATTCCCCTTCTGTTTGATGTCTCTGAACATCACCCGCATTGCCATCCAGGCCCTGAGGGAAGAGTGTCTCTCCAGGTGAGTCCCCAGTGGATCAGGGAGTGACCCCAGGAGAACCTGGGGTCCATTCCCATCCATTCCTCAGGCCTTCTCCACAGCTCTGTTACCTGCTGGTTCCCAGAGCTGGACAACAACTCCATGCACCAGCCACCTCCCCTCACTGACCTACCCAAGTGCCAGGCTGGCGGGGCGGGTGTGGCAGTGCAGGGCAGGGGTGGGGTGCAGGCTTCCTGAGGTGACCCAGTAGGCCAGGTAAGAGGGCATTGGTGTGTCGGGTTCATTTGTGGCTAAGCAGGTTTACTTCCTCTGTCCGGAAGGGAGTGCAATCGTCAGCGGACGGTCATCCCAGTGGTGAACAGCTTCTATGCAGCCACTTTCCTTCACCTGGCACGCATGTGGAGGACCCAGAAGAAGACTATCTTCGACTCAGGCTTTGTCCTCAAAGGTTGGCACTTTCTCCTGTGTCCAGGGCCAGAGAGCGCAGGGTAGAATACTCCATCTCCCCCTCCTTCTCCCCTCCCACCCACCCTCAGCACACCCTGGGGCTTTCTCCTTTCTCTGCCACCCCTCTCCCCCTCCACTCTGTCCATCACATACTTCTGTTCCCTCACTTGCTTGTTTGTTGTTTGTGCGTTGAAGCACAATCACTCTATGAGATCCTGGCTGGCCTGGAACTTGCCGTGTAGACCCATGTTGGCCTCGAACTTATGACAGTCCATCTCCCTCTGCTTCCTGAGTTCAAAGATCACAGGCACACGCCACCATGCCAGGCTGTGTCTGATGGCTGTATATGTCTGATGATTGCTTTTGTTTAGATTTTTGAGATGGAGTCTCTCACTGTAACCAGGTGACAGCCCTGCATCCGCCTTCCTTGTGTTGGGATTACAGTCTGAGCCATCATGCGTGGCTCTTGATCACATCAAACAACAGCAAAAACCTCACATCTTCTGATCCAAAAATTTAGCTTGCTCGGCAGAGTGCAGGCAGAGCTCTCTGTGAGTTCAAGGCCAGTCTGGTTTACATGAGTTTCAGACAAGCCAGGGCTACATAGTGAAACCCCGTCTCATAAAAACAATAGAACAGAACTGAAAAATGGTTCAGTGGTTAAGATAGCTCACTGCTCTTGCAGAGGACCCCATTAGGTTCCCAGCACCCATGGCTAGCAGCTCACATTTGCCTGAAACTCTGGCTCCAGGGACATTCTACTACAGCTCTGGCCTCTGCAGGCATCCACACTCACACCCACATACCCACAATATACAGACTTTAAGAAATGATAAAAATAAATCTTGAAAACATACCATCAGTAAAAGCCCAGGCTGGGGATGTGGCTCCATTGTGAGGGCACCTGCCTGGCTTTCAGGAGCCCCTGAGCTCAGTCCCCAGCAATACGTAAATTGTGTGTGGTAGCACACGCTTGTAATCTCAGCAATGAGTAGGTGCAGACACAGGTTAAAGGTTAAAGGTCAACAGGAGAAGTGTCTCAAAAACAAAAGCAGAGCCATGGAAGGCAGCGCTGGGGAGACGGCTCAGCAGTTCAGAGCACTGGCTGCTCTTCCAGAGGACTGGCTTCTAACACCAACGCAGCAGCTCACAGCCATCTATAGCTCCTGTTCCAGGAGATGCCCTGGTGCCCTCTTCTAAGCTCCTCAGGCATCAGGCACACCTGTGGCATACAAACATACACTCAAGGAAAACCTCATACATATAAAAATAAATAAAAATAATACATATAAAATAAATAAATATCTTAAACACTGAAAGCCGTGGAAGCCAAGGCCCGGCGGTTGGACTGTTTCTGCAGAGTCCTGTGTCACAGCAGAGAAGTGGCCCCTTGCTGGGCAGTGGTGGCTCATGCCTTTAATCCCAGCACTTGGGAGGCAGAGGCAGGCGGATTTCTGAGTTCGAGGCCAGCCTGGTCTACAGAGTGAGTTCCAGGACAGCCAGGGCTACATGGAGAAACTTTGTCTCAAAAAAAAAAACCCCAAAAACCAAAAACAAAAAACAAAAAAAGAAGAAGTGGCGCCTGGGCTCTGTCTGGTTTTGCCATTTGGCCATCTTTGATGACTGTTCTATCTTTAAAGGATAGGGGTAGCAGCAGGATGTGGTGATGCCTTTAATCCCAGCACTCAGAAGACAGAGGCAGGCAGATCTCTGTGAGTTCAAGGCCAGCCTGGCCTACAGAATGAGTTCCAGTATAGTCTGGGCTATACAGAAAAACCCTGTCTACAAACAAACAAACAAACAAGGACAGGGTTTGGCGATGTCCACAAAGCCATTGGACTTGTCAGTGGATTTGTGTGCCATCCCGAGATCCCAAAGCCTTCAGTTCCCTCATCTCCTCTGTTCCAGACGTGGAAGCAGTGGCCAAGAAGAGCCCAAAACGACTTCTCAAGACCCTGGACTACTGCCTAGCCCAGGTATCAAAGGGACAGGCCTCCTTCTTGGAGACACAGAAGTGCCCTGGGTCACAGGGACCTCACTCCAAGGATCTCACTTTTACAGGCGTGTGCGACCTGCAGTCTCACTCCGAGAGTGCAGGGTTGATCTGACCCACCGTGGAGAGGCCATCCCTAGAAAGACAGGCTGGGTCTCTGGAGCTTCCTGAACTAAAGAACCGTGTTTGACCCAAAGCCCTTCCTGCCTCTGCAGGGGAGACTAGGAAGCTTCCAGGTGTGTGTAGTGATGCCCACGCCCACGATTCTACACCAGCATAGCACATTCAGGCAGCTAAAATTACCCTCCATGCCATCTTCAAAGCAAGGAGACCTCTGTCATTCCCAGCTGGACTCCAGGTCACAGGGTTGGACTCCTGATACCTCAGTGGAAGTGAACAGACCATACGGACGGACAGCCCTATCTGAACTGTCTACACATCTGCACCCAGAGGGAGAGACCCTGGAAGCAACAGCTGTCCCCAGTGTCTGTGGCTGGAATTGGAAGGACAGAGACAGCAATATCTTCAGCCAGCAGGGGGCAGCACAACACAGAAAAAGTGACTGATAGGCAGGCCCCTCTCTTCCTCCAGCCACTCACTGTTTTCAAGACACTTGTTCCCACCTTCTCTTTCCCCTCCCTCTCCTTTGCCCACCATTGTTTGCAATCTAGAAACGGGCACTCAGCTGGCTAGACTAGCCCTTGAGCACCCTGCCCCCACCGCCCACAGGCTGGAGCGCCTATGGAGACCACTGCCTACCTACCCTGGCTGAGAGGTGAAGTGAACTCCCTCACGCACCGGCCGGTTTAGAATAAAGGAATTGTTATAATCTCTGGTGCTTTCTCCCAGAATGCCGTTCTTTCAGGGCCTTCCTGTACCCCATGGTCTGAGCACCAGACTGAGCCAGGCAGGTTAAAGTGCCTAGGGTTTAGTAGGGGATGCAGACTCCTGTCTGCATCCTACTCCATGGCTCCACGCCACCTGAGTTCCCCGGCTGCACCTGCAGGCCCGATGGCTTTCTTTTTCTGTATCATTACTGGTTGTGTGTATGACATGGCATGTGGGCCACACACATGATAAAGCAAGTGTGAGGAGGTCAAAGGCCAGCTTTGTGAAGTTGCTTCTCTCCTAACACCTTCAAGTTCTAGGGATGAAAAGCAGGTCATCAGGCTTCGGCGGAAGCTTCTTACCTGCTCAGCCATCTTGCACATCCGGATCTGGAGATGTCTGATAAGCATGGTGCTCTTGTTAAGGCTGACCAGTGTGGTGTCCACCCCAGGGTCTTCCTGCTTTTGCTTCTGGACCTGGCTGTTGCTCCCTCATGCCAGCCGCCTGCTTCCCCCCACCGCCCAAAAGCCTCAGGCCCCCTAGGTTCCTCCCATTGTCCCTCAAATGGAGCTGTTAAAGCCTGTGTCCATCTCTACCTCTGTTTCAGGCCACACCAAATCCAGTGCAGAGACAAACAGGCCTCCCATGGTGCTTGTGACATGCCCCGCAATTGGCCTTTCATCATATTTACAGGGTCTCAATTAGAATGCTTTATTACCACGTCACTTCCCCCAGCCCCCATATTCAGTGACCAGCAGAGAGGCCAGGAAGGCAGCTCAGGCCTGAGTCAGTTTGGTGCTTCCTTCCCTACCATGTGTTCCCTTGCTTGAGCCTGCAAGGCTGAAAGAACAGGATCCCAGCCTATCAGGGCCCAAGCCTCATGGACCCTAGGAGCATCTGGCTGGAAGGGGCCAGCATCCCCAGGAGGAACCCTTCATCCAGATCAGGGAGCACACAGCTCTAGGATAACCCAGAAATCAGTTCTACTGATAAGGTTCACTTGAGGGCTGAGGTGGAGTTAGGAGGCCTCTGAGAGTAGCTGAAAAACTGTGTGCTTTTCATGGGTGTAGCAGAGACAGCTCTCCATGGGAGACCTTAAAGTACTCCGTAAATCTAAAACTGTCAGAGTTACTGAATGAGTGCACGCCTTCCTCTCTCCCTGGCATGTACTCCTGTGTGGCCAATCAGGCTAGAAAGTTCCAGGTCATACCAAAGAGGGGGTCATAGAGGAGCTCACCTTCCCTTGCTTCTTAGCACAAAACCAGCAAGATGGATTTGATCAGACTTCCTGGTTTTGTGTGGGCCAGAAGAATCCAGTATGTGACAGCTCAGAAGTCACACCATCCCTTAGGACACAGGAGGGGTGGCTCAGGGTGGCTGCTGTTAGGACCTCTGGTCTGAGCTCACCAAGACACCACACACTGTCAGGTGTTTGGGGGGTAGTCTTTGTGACACATTCCCCCTCCCCTCTCTAGCTAGTTTGTTTTGGGACAGGGTTCCATATAGCCTTGGCTGACCTTGGACTCACTCTATCGCAATCCTCCTGCCTCTGCCTCAGAAGTATCAGGATTACAGACATCTCTTCTCCCCAGCACATGCACTCTGTCCTCATTAACAGGCTATACCATGCCATTAACAAGAAACAGAACAGGGCTGTGACCAGGGAGAACAACCAAGGATCAGAAGCAGAGCCGCTCCTCTATAAACCAGGGCTTTTTACACACACATGCACGCACACATGGGAGCACACACATAGATGCAGGGCCTCTCCCCTATAGATGGGTACTTTACATACAAATACACACATACACACAAACACAGAGGCCTTGGGCTGATCAGCCAAACACAAAACTCACTTGAATGAGGAACAATAGCTAGCCTGTTCTAGAGTTGTAACACATTCCATTCCTTTCCTGGGTGAGTGTCATCATTTAAAACTGCCCTGGAGGTGTTTGTTGGAGTGTCTGAGGAAATACTGGCTTGAACAGAAATCTATCCCAAGTCACAGCCACTGCCTTCTCTCAGCTGGGAATGGGAGACTTGAAAGTGATGCTGAGGCCTGGCACTGTGCCACCTTCCTATTGGGTTCTTCTGGGCATGGTGGGGTTGGCCAGCAGCTTGACGGGGAGTCCTGGTCACGCAGAGCCAGTGCTGGACTCCTGGGAGCTATGGACTTGCCGTGTATGTTCTACTCACCCCTCAGCATGGAGATGAGCCTGAGTGAACAAGGTAGGACTAAAACCAGCTGGGGGCACAGGAAGAGAGCTGGAGGGAAGAGAGCCTGGAATGGAATGTGTCCTTTATTGAGCATCCAGAGGGCACCTCAGTGCTGACTCAGCAGCCAGAGGGGAAACAAGCAGGCAGGGGTAGGAGGCAGGAGAGCAAGGGTAGGGACACTACCCCCCACCCTCACTTCCAGTTCTTGAAGAATTGCTTGAAGATGGGACTCTCTCGGCCCTGGGGCAGAATCTCCACCTGCAGTGGGAGAAAAGCTCAGCTCACAGGCTGCCCACCCCTGCTTCCTCACAGAGGAAGGGGTGGGGAAGGAAAGGACACCAGTGACGGGGGTGGGAATGGGGGGGGCTAAGCAGCAAGGACTTGGATAGGTCCCAACTGAGAGAAACTGCAGCTGTGCCGCCAGCTTTGTCTCCGGAGAGAATGCTCCTTTGTGACTCAATACCTATCATGCCCCACAGTTAGGTTGTCCTGCTACACCAGAGACTACGATGGTCTACCGTGGTACAGCATTTTCCTCTGCATGCCATTAGCCAAAAGGTCTGCATCATCAAGTGACCTGTGGTCACTAATATCACTTGCACTGTGGTTTTTGGATACCCAACACACACATACACTTTTGTGGGTCTTCCTAGATGATTATGGGGGAAAAAATCCTCTAAGGGGATATCTGGCCTGTTGTGATTTAGGAGAGAAAAAGACCACTTTACTCTATAAATATACCACCCACCTCACAAATATTCATAAATTTGTCTTCAATATCCACAATGCAGAACCCAGGGAGGAGCTCCCCACCTCGGGGGTAATGCACTCCAATCTCTCTTTGGAGTATTCCTTGGCTTGAATTTACTAAAAAAAACTTCTGCTCAGACTATCTGTCTTTTAACTGAATTCTCTCATTCAAGAAGACAAGAGCCCTGTAACACCGGGTGAGAGGAAGCAAGCAGTGTGGGCCTGTCCTGGGAAGGCAGGAGACACTGCTTCAAGGATCGGGGCGCTCAGTTTGGCAGATGCCACCAAGTAGACATCATCTTTCCTAGAACTGCCTCCTGGGCATGGTGACTCACCTGTAATCTCAGCACTTGAGAGGCTGAGACAGGAGAACCGCTGTGAGTTCAAGGCCAGCCAGGCCATACATAGTGAATTCTAAGCTAATCTGGGCAACAGAGAGAGACATTGTCTCAAAAAAGGGGAAGGAGGAGCTGAGAACGCAGCTCAGTTGGTGGCACAAGGAAAGCCCTGGGTTCAGTTCCCAGCACCCAGTAAACCAGATGAGGTGGCACACATTCATAGTCCTAGAAACTGGAAAGTACAGGCAAGATCAGAAGTTCAAGGGCATCCTTGGCTATATAGAGAAGCCAAGCCTGGGCTTCATGAAACCCTGGGAGAGAGAGAGGCAGAATGAGAATGACTTGTGCATGGTGAAGACAGCCAGCTACCGAGTGACACGCTCTGTCCTGCAGGCTCCCAGGAGTCTTTCTGGAAATAGGTTTTGTCTTGTTTTTGTTTTTTGTTTTGGTTGTTGTTTTAATGCTGAAGGACTGAAAAGGCCTTTTGACCTAACAGGTCTGAAGGCTGGCATGTCTACACCCAGCTCCTGAGCTGTCCTGGTCTTGTTGTCAATCTGGGAGTAGGGAGCCACAGGAAGAGTCCCAGAAGGAGGTGGGGGACATGGTCCTGTCCTCACCTGAGTGTTTGGGGAATATCTCATTCGAGAGATGAAGCCATCAGCCACTTGGAGGGCCGCCTGCCGCTCCTTCTCATTAGCTTTTCTCCCTGGAACACAGGAAAGGAGATTTCAAAATGAGAAGAGAGTGGGTGGGGCTGACTGGAAAGGGCTTGCCCAGCATTCCTGAAGCTCTGCGTTGTTCTGTCCCTAGCACCACAGAAAACCACCTGCAAGCTCCACACTCGCACTCAGGAAGTGGAGGCAGGAGGATGAGAACTTGAAGGTCGCCTTCACATCTTCAGATACATAGGGAGCTTCAAAGTTAGGCTGGGCTGCATGAGGCATGGGGGTGTGGGACAGGTGCATACTCCAGGCTCCATCCCATTTTTTCTTGAAGAAACTTAAAGGGTCCACAGTTTTTAAAACAAATGTACCCAGAGTACCCAAGAATGCTGAGGGGGGTCCCTGGGGTATGAAGTCAGCCACTTAATACTTCAGAGCTAGCATCTCTAAGCCAAGATTAAGTAAATAAATAATAAATAGGCAAAATAAAACTTCTCCTCCTGGATCAGCAGACTCTTCTAGCTCTGATCAAGACATCTTTTAGGAAGGATGAGCTTCGTCCTAGATATCAAACTGGAAGGCCAGAGGGCTGGAGCAATGGTTCGGTGCTCCGGGGCACTTGCTTCTCTTGCAGAGGACCTGAGTTCGATTCCCAGCACCCACATGCCACACTCACAGCCACTTTGTAATTCCAGTTCTAAAGGATCCAATGCTGTCTGCTGGCTTCTAAGGACACTGTGCTCATATGGTTCTGACATGCATGCATGCATGAAATACACACATAAATACACATAAAAAATAAAAAATAAACTCTAGGGCCAGGGCCTCTCTTCCCTGGAGCCCCTTACCTTTTGTGTGTGAGCAGTGTTACAAGAGCACTGTCTAGCCTGGAAGGGGTGGTGCACGCCTTTAATTCCCAACACTTGGGAGGCAGAGGCAGGCGGATTTCTGAGTTCGAGGCCAGCCTGGTCTACAAAGTGAGTTCCAGCACAGCCAGAGCTACACAGAGGAACCCTGTCTCAGGGGGGTGGGGGTTGGGGAGAAGAGAGAACACTGTCCTGTTATCAGACCTTTTGTGTGAAGCTAAAGAGAACGCAGAGTGCAGTTTCTTCTAGAGGTGAATGGACTTCCACGAGGCCAAAGGCTAACATGCTTGCTAACAAGATGCTTATAAACCTGAAGACCACCCGGAAGCCACCCAGTGATGCTGGCAGCCACTCGGACACAAACCACACTTCAAGCTGAGGCATTCTGACAAACAGAGCCAGGCATGGTGGTTGCTCTGGCCAGTGTTAAAAGTCCTGGGAACTACAAAGCGTCTGTGTCCTTCCTCTGTAACCAACCCACTTGTCTGCCAGCTTCCCAAGCTTGCTGCCCCAGTTTCCTTTCTATAACAATTCCTCTCCTGGGGACTACAGACATTCACGTAGGCCTCTGGAATCTCATCATAGGCTCCACGGTGTACGACACCTCTGCAGGAAAGAAAAGGCAGCCCCTGTGCAAAGGATGTAGCTGGTGGTAGAGCATTCGTCTAGCATGCCCTGGGTTCCATCCATTCCCCAGCACCAGAGAAAATCAGGCATCATCGTGCACAACTCCTTCCCAGATGGAGACAGGAAGATCAGGAGTTCAAAGTCCTCCTTGGCTACATTAAGTCAGAGGCCAGCCTGGGCTACATGAGACCTTGTCTCAAGAAACAAAGGGCAAGGGTTAGGAAGATGGCTCAGTGGTTGACAGCCCTTGCTGCTCTTGTGAACAACTAGAGTTCGGTTCCAAGAGTGTACATCAGGAGGCTCAAAACTGCTTTTTAACTTTAGCTCCAACATATCCACTCCCCTCTGGCCCTTGGTACCGACAAATGTGTGTGAAAGAGAGCACCTGTGAATACACACAAAAGTAAAAAAAAAAAAAAAAAAAAAAAAAAAAAAAAAAAAAAAAGTAAATCTAAACAAAACAACAACAAAAACCAAACCCAGAACCTCAGCTGAAGGAACAGACTGCCCAGACCTTCCTGGGAGCCGGCAAAAGCAAGCAGGCTCCCGGGGTCATTCTGTCCCCAGATTTCCATGGTTAAAGCAAGCATCCAGGCTCCTGCACATGGCAGCCTTTCTTCTTACAGCAGATACAATCTCCTGAAAATCCACAGCCTGCAAGTGTACCACACACTGCATAAAGCACCTACTAAGCGCATCTAAAATTGAATTCTATTACCTTTAACGAAGGACCTCAAGATCAGGCACCCCCTAAGGCCTGGAAATGGGCCAAGAGTTCTCAGAACCCCACAGGCATGCCCTGGGAACGTGTTAAACGTACAGGTGCTCAGGCTCCAACCCAGACCTGATGAATCTGAATGTCTGGGATGGGCCTAGCCATGTACTAAACAGGCCCTTGAAGTTCTGAGATCAGCTGAAGTTTTCAAAAATGGCTAAGCCCACTGGATTCAGAGCAGCTGTGGTGCCCTTGGGCTCACACAGAGAAGCCACACATACCCTTCCAGATGTAGATTTTGCCACACAGCCCGTTGTCCAGAACAAAGCAGTCATCTGGAATTAGCAGTTCAGAGGCAAAAGGGCTAGAGTCAGCCACCTTGGTCAGGTTCATCTGTCCAGTGGCGTCAGAGACCTGGAGAGGAAGGAGAGTTCCCAGTGTGACACACACACACTTCAGTCCTCACCCGAAATGAAGGGATGGGTCACCCAGTTGTCTCTCCCAACAGTTCTGAGAAACGGGCAGAAAGACACCTCTCAGCCCCTCACCCCCCCAAAAAAATCAAGCTCTAGACAGACCCTCTCTTGTCTATCACTGCAGTCCAAAGGCCACAAACCCCCAAGGGGAAGAAGTAAATTGCACTTTACAAGTAACTGCTCAGGGTTCAAATCAAGACAATCTCAGAATTAGCTTCCCACCTTCACCAGGGAGCTGGAAGTGAATACCATCTACCTTCTCAGAGGGCCGTCCTTCCCACCCACCTCTCCTCCAACCTCTGCGAACCCTACCTGGTTCCTGGCCTAGCCTTCCCACAGCCTCTTCCCTTCACCTCTGTACCCTGGCCTCCTGCAGATGCTCTGTGCAGGATCTCACGCCAGGCTAATCCCCAGCAGGCCTGCGGTGCCCACCTTATACAGGGCTGCAGCCTGGGCGTTGGTCTGGTCAGCTGTAATGTCTTCCTCAGGGTTGCCCTCCTTCAGAGCAGGCTTGGGGCCCAGAACCTGCAGAGCCAGGCAGGATTACTGGGGCTTCTGCATCCAAATTTCCCAGGTCACCACATGCGGGCCACCTGTGTCCCGCACTGTCCAGGGAAAAGCGATGGTCCCAGCCCACCCACCCAACAGTCTCTTGCCCCAAGGCAGTACCCTTTATCCATCCCCAGAACACAAAGGTACCCCATGAGCTAGTCACAGGGCTGAGCAGGAACCCAGACACCCCTCCACCCCTGCCACTCCTTTGTCAGCCATCTTCATGCTCCCAGCTTATCGCTGTCTCTCTTGGCCATATCCAAACAGCACCTTCCAGCAGCCCACCCCAATGTCCCCAACCTGAATCATCTCTGCTGGCTCCTCTCCATCAGTGATGATTTCCACCTGGGCCTTGCCCTGCCTCTCGCTGTCCCTGATGGCCAGGGCCAGGTCCCTCGCCTTGTTGCGCTCCAGGATGTTGGACTTTGCACCACACCAGGCAAAGATGTTCTGCAAAGAAGCCAGACAGGTTCATCACAGCCAGCTGTCTTTGTCCTGCCCACCACTGGGACACTGTCCCCACAGGCAGACAACCATGCCGGGAGTGATGGCCCAGGCTTCAGTACTCAAGAGGCAGAGGCAGGTAGATGTCTTTGTTTGAGAGCTGGTCTACATAATGGGTTCCAGGACAGCCAGGGCTACACAATGAGACTGTCTCTGTCTCTCTGTCTCTCCCCCCTCTGTCTCTCTGTCTCTCTGTCTCTCTCTCTCTTTCTGTCTCTCTCTCAAAAAAAAAAAAATATAAAATCCCAAGACGTCACTTTCTGGGCTGAAGAAACGACTCAAGGGTTAAAAGCACTCTCTGCTCTGCTCTTCCTAGAGACCCAGGTTCAATTCCCAGAACCCACAAAGTAGCTCACAACTGCCTATAGCTCCACTTTCAGGGATCCAATGCCATCTCTGAATTTCAAGGGCACTGGGCACATATGTAGTACCCATATATACATGCAAGCAAAACATTCATACACATAAAGAAAACAAAACCTTAGAATGCTTCTTGCCCTAATGCCATCTCTGCATCATGTGTTTTTCCTCCATATCACTGACCACCATATATTTTACCTTTTTTATCTTGTTTATAAATTATCTCCTGAGGCTGGAGAGGTGGCCCAGTGGTCAAGAGTATAAACTGGGGCTGGAGAGATAGCTCAGCGGTTAAGAGCACTGACTGCTCTTCTGAAGGTCCTGAGTTCAAATCCCAGCAACCACATGGTGGCTCACAACCATCTGTAATGAGATCTGACACCCTGAAGACAGCTAGCTACAGTGTACTTATATATAATAAAATAAATAAATCTTTAAAAAAAAAAAAAAAAAAGAGTATAAACTGCTCTTCTAAGAGGACCTGAATTCTGTTCTGAGCACCCACAATGGGCAGTTTACAACTGCTTGTAACTCCAACTCTGGCGCCATCTTCTGGCCTCTGCTGATATCTGCATTCACATGTACTTTCCCCCCTCCCCCACCACAGACACGAACAACATATAATTTTTTAAAATATAATCAAATTTAAAAACATTTTTCAAAAAAATTAAGGGGCTGGAGAAATGGCTCAGCAGTTAAGAGCACTGACTGCTCTTCCTAAGGTCCTGAATTCAAATCCCAGCAACCACATGGTGGCTTACAACCATCTGTAATGGAATCTGATGCCCTCTTCTGGTGTGCCTGAAGACAGCTATAGTGTACTTATATATAATAAATAAATACATCTTTTTTAAAAATTAAAAAAGAAGCCAGGCAGTGGTGGCACACACCTTTAATCCCAGCACTTGGGAGGCAGAGGCAGGTGGATTTCTGAGTTCAAGGCCAGCCTGGTCTACAGAGTGAGTTCCAGGACAGCCAGGGCTACACAGAGAAACCCTGTCTCAAAACTCCAAAAAAAAAAAAAGAAAAAAAAAAAGAAATTAAACATGTTTTTTTAAAAAGTTTAAAGCTTTCTGTTGAGTCACATTTATATAAAGTATACCCTGGGCTACATGCAACCAAGGGCCACAGGTTGGACATGCCTGAATCCGTACAGGAGGAAGCACCAAGTTACGTACAGGAATGAGACCGCTGTACCTATGAAGCTGGAGCATCTGAGGACTGCACTGTCTGTGTGGCTGGGGAATAAGCCCCGTGGACCCCTAAGTGCTGACTGGATGGGTATATCTTCTCATGGATGGGCTAGGTGGCCAGAACATGGTCCTAGCACCTCAGCTCTTCCTCCCCAGCCTCCCAACCTGTCATCTCGGCCACACCCACCTGACCCAGGTCCAGGATGAAGCAGTCCCCCGTGTTGAAGCTGTCCCAGCTCAGAGCCCTCTCCGTCGCACGGATGTTCTTCTTCCCTTTAACCTGGTAGAGCTTCCTGATGGCTGCTGGGGTGGCGCCCGAGGTTGTCTTGTGAAATGCCGACTCCACACCACCTTCCTGCAGCCCAGAAGACTGGCCTGAGTGGCCTCCTTAGGCAACCCTGAGCCCTCTACCACTCATTGCTCTGGGAGACGCAAGTGGAGACCAATCCCCAAGTGTGTCCAGGCTTTCCACAGGACAAAATCCAGCCAGAGACACAAGTTGGTTGGGAGAGAAGCCCAGGCAATGAGGACTTGGAGGTGGAGCTCACCCGGTACTTCAGGCCTCGTGGGAAGTAGCTCATGAAGAGGTCGGACTCATTCCCTTGAACCTCACGGTGCTGCACTGGCCGCTCCCCCAGCAGGGTGTTGAGATGCACAGCCAGCACAGCACAGGCCCCCTGCTCATCTCGGGATGACTGCTGGCCTAGGGAGAATGGGAGGGGAGAGACAAAGTCCCTAAAATCCACCACCACCTCCATCCCTGCCCTAGCCAAACCCACACCATTCCAACCCCTGTACCTATCCACAGGTGCAGATGGGAGGCCTCTTCTGGGCCATTGTGAAGCACTAGGTAGGAATCCCCAGAGAAAAAGACGCCATGGTTGTCTCGTGCTATGGGCACCGGCTTCAGCTTCTCCACACGCCATATATGTAGGCCTGGGTCTTGAACTGAGGCTGGGAATGGAGAGCCACTGTGGGAAGAAATGGCTGCTAGTAGACCCCATGAGGAGTGGGCTCAAGCACAGAGACTTGAGCAGGCCTAGAGACTGAGGTCTGGGTATAGTGAGAGCAGGGAGGAGGGAGGGGCAGCCCTTGGAAGTAGAGGTGGGAGAAGCCAAGGTGGGGCACACTGCCTACCTCTGAGGGATGGGTGTGTACATGCTGTTTTCAGACCTGAAAAGAGAAGCCATGATCGTCCCAAGGGTCCTAACAACAGCTCTCCAGTGATCTGGTAGTCAAGTTTTTTAGGTAGCCTTAGGTTGTCCTCTCAGTCTGTAGGAAGCTAAGCGTGGCCTGGGGCTGAGGCAACGCTCAGTAGGTAAAAAGCCCTTGCATGGCAGGTGTGAGGACCAGAGTTCGAATCCTCAGAATCCACATAAAAGAAAAGGCCACTTATGACAGCACACAGAGCTGTAACCCCAGCCCTTAGGAGTTGGAGGCACATGGTGCAGAAGCTCAAACACATCCAGCCTCCAGGATAGCCTGAGTCACATGAAACCCCATCCTTTTTTTTTTTTTTTTTGAAGATTTACTTACTTATTATATGTAAGTACACTGTAGCTGTCTTCAGACACCCCAGAAGAGGGCATCAGATATCATTACGGATGTTTGTGAGCCACCAAGTGGTTGTTGGGATTTGAACTCAGGACCTCTGGAAGAGCAGTCAGTGCTCTTAACCACTGAGCCATCTCTCCACCCCGAAACCCTGTCTTAAAACAACAAAAAATACCAGGCATAGTATTGCATACCTGCCATACCGGCATTCCAGGGGCAGAAGCAGAATCAGAAACTCAGAGCTATCCTTAGCTACATAGTAAATTCAAAGACATCCTAGGCTATAAGACACACTGTCTCAAAAGAAAAAGAAAGGAAGAAAAACAAGGGGTGGGGGGTGCTGAAGAGATGGTTCAGTGGTCAATTGAACTCTGTGTTCAATTCCCAGCAACCACATGGTGACTCACATCTGTAATGGGATCCAATGCCTCTTCTGGTATGTCTGAAGACAGCTACAGTGTACTCATATAAAATAAATAAATAAATATTCTTTAAAAAAGAAAGAGAAGAAAAGAAGGGGCCAGTGACCCAGCTCTGTGGGCAAAGGCGCTAACTGTGCAAGTCTGATAAACTGAGTTCGATCCCCAGAACCCAGTAAAGGTGAAGGGAGGGAGCAGCCGCCACACGGTGGTCCTCACAGCCCACATTCACCCACATACAGAAGCATCTAGATACCCAAGCACCCATATTAACAAACATTTTATTTATTTTTTATTTATTTTGGTTTTTCAAGACAGGGTTTCTCTGTGTAGTCCAGGCTGTCTTGGAACTCACTCTTTAGACCAGGCTGGCCTTGAACTCAGAAATCCACCAGCCTCTGCCTCCCAAGTGCTGGGATTAAAGGTATGCACCACCACTGCCCAGCTCAAAAACTTTATTTTAATATTAAAAAAAAAAATCTTGGGGCTGGAGAGATGGCTCAGTGGTTAAGAGCACTGGCTGCTCTTTCAGAGGACCAGAGTTCAATTCCCAGCAACCACATGGCAGCTGACAACTGTCTGTAACTTAACACAGACACACATGCAGGCAAAATACCTGTACATAAAATAAAAATAAACAAATCATTTTTTAAAATCTTAATTAAACAGTGGAGGAAGGACTGGAGATGTGGCTCAGCTAGCAGAGTGCTTGCCTTGCACGCATGAAGTCCTGGGTTCAACCCCTAGTCCTGCATAAACTGGGCATGACTTCTCATGCCTCTAATCCCAGCACTTGGGAGGCCAAAGCAAGGGCTCAAGATCATCATCAAAGAAACTGATACCAGCCTGGGATCCCTGGGACCCTGTGAGAAGAGAGAGAACTGGGGCCTTTAACCCTAGCACTCAGAAGCAGAGGCAGGTGGATCTCTGCAAATTCAAGGCCAGCCAAATTCAAGGCCAGCCAGGCTAGCCAGGAAGAGGGAGAGAGAAGGAACATGGGGACCCTTAAGCAGAATCTTTTATTCTTTAAGTCAAACTAAAAACAAAACCTTCCTAGGATGCTCTCCTTCCCCACCAACTCTCTCCCAGGGGAACTGCACTTGTTCTGGGTATCACCTATCCCCTTATGTTCTCAGCATCTTCCAGAATGACAAATGCCACCTTCGTTTTGGAAATCAAGAGAAAATATTTCCCAGGTAAAAGAAATTGTAGTAAAGCGCGCACACCTTTAATCCTAGCACTTGGGAGGCAGAGGCAGGTGGATTTCTGAGTTCGAGGCCAGCCTGGTTTACACAGTGAGTTCCAGGACAGCCAGGACTACACAGAGAAACCCTGTCTTGAAAAAGAAATTGTAGTAAAGAGAGAATGCAAAAGGCAAGCTATTGTCTGGTTCTGTTAGATGTACCAGCCTTGTTTTATAACTTCAGAAAAACGTAATCATAACAATTCACCCTCCCTTTTATTTGTTCCTGTCAGGAGCTGGCTTCTCTTTTGACATCCACATGTTCTGTGGTACATGCATGTGTGCTTGAGTGTACATGTACACACACTAAAGTAATAAATAAGTAAACACATAAATAAATGTGAAAAAAAGGTTGGCTTTTCCTTTGACCATGTGAGTTCTGGGGGTCAAATGCAGGCAGCCCCCCTTAATTAGCTACAAGCGCTCCCTTACTGTACACTGAGCTATGTCTCAGGCCTATTTTTTCGTTTTGTTTTGTTGTTTGTTTTAAGGCTTAAAAGGCAGAGAGCATATGTCATCGGCATTTAATTCAGTGGGCATGCTTTCCACTCAAGTTCAAAGCGAATGCTACAGACTGCTCTGTAGGACCTGAAGAGATTCTCAGTGGCTGGGTCAGAGTAGGGAAGAGCAGGAGACAGAGCCCTGGGGAAGGATGCGCCAAGGGGAATCACCCCTTTCAGTTTCATGATGAACCTCCTAAACAGAGGAAGGAATTTTTTCAGCATGACACTTCCCGAAGGGAGGGAACTCCATGGGGTGTGTCCACATCCTCCCCCACCCCCAACCCTGCCACCCTGCTAGGGGCAGCCCAGCCTGTGACTCAGGAATTGATGAATAGTCTGCCCTAAACCCAAGCTCAGGAACAAGACAGACTGAGCCCACAGCTTCACTGTTTTCAGTTCTGCGTTACCAAATGAGAAATTAGGCCAGAACTCAAAAGCATGTGTTTTTTTCCTCCACTCCAAGTCACTGCAGGGCTCTGATGTTAACTGTATGCACACCGTGGCATGTGCACACACACACATACACAAACAAATAAATAAATGTTTAAAAAAAAAAACCATAGCCTGGCACCTTACAAAGGTGCAAAGACTCTGGCTAAACCCCATCACGCCATTCGAACTTTCTGGACCATTCTATGTACTCCCTTGTCAAATCCGGTTTCTGCCAAAGATCCTTGAAAAGTCAGTTCAGCTGCAAGTCCCCATAATCCCTAACCCATCATGCTTTATTCAGATCTGGTTCCACCACCTGCACCATCTCGCACATGAACATGACGTCTGATCATCCACACCATCTTCAGCAAGAATGCTGTTAGGTTAGTCTGAGGGAACCTCCCAGCCCCCTGGCACTTCCTTCTAGTAATTTTCCATGCACTGACCCTCGGTGAGCTCTAGACGGTCTTGTTTGCTCACAGTACTTTGGGTCTTAGGACTAGTCTTTCTCCCACACTGCAAGGCCCCAGTATTGTGGTCCCTATACTTTATAGTGACGGTCCTGTTAAAGCCTTCCTTATGGTATCAAATATCAAGGAGTAAGTTTTTTCCTTTTATTTCTTTTTTTCTTTCCGCACAGGGTCTCTTGTAGCCTTAAGCTGGCCTTGAATTCACTAGGTAGCCAAGGATACTTTGAACTTCTGATCCTCCTGCCTTCGCCCCCTCCCCATGTTGGATCACCAGCAGGTTTGGTTTCCGCATAGCTAGAGATCAAATCCAGGTCTGTATGCGTGCCAGACAGAACTCTACCACCAGCTACATCCCCAGCCCTTAAGTTTTTCTTCAACAGTATCCGTGCAGACAGAGGCCTGCAGAATCTGCCTCCATAGGCTACAAGTGTTTGGAATAGATGCTCAAAGCGATCCTTAGTGCTGTGAGGTCTGAGAACAGCTTAGTCTAACACCTGCTGCACTGGAGCCGTGGGGAGGCTGGAGGGGAGGGCTTTAAAACCCTGAGGAAGCTAGGCAGGCCGGCACAAACCTTGTAATCCCCATTAATTGATATGTATCAGAAGTTCAAGGCCATCCTGGGATGCTGAGTGTGTTCAAGGCCTGCGCAACAGAATGTGGCCAATCTCAAGACAAAAAGTAGAAAGAGGGCCAAGGTTAGAGTTCAGGGGCACAGTGCTTGCCTAGCATGCATGAGTTCCAGGTTCAATCCCAGCTCCCGAGGGCAGAGTCGGGTGCACTGGGGGACACTGAGCTAGCTAAAACCGGCTGCACAGATGGAGGCTGGGTAGCAGAGCCCGAGAGAAGCTCCAGGTTCTGACTGAGGCTCCGGCTGCCCCTCCCATCAGCTTGAGGTCCTGCCTGCTTTCAGGCTTTCCTGGGGAAGGGTCTTCCATTCCTGTCTCCTCGTTTCCGCCCTTTGACCTGGTCCTCTGTCTCCTTAAGTTCCCACAGTGTACAGGTAACGGCCCCTCCATCCCTGTAGGTGCATGGCATCCCTAGCTATCTGCGGTATAATTGGGCACTCAGTAGGCTCAGCAGCTCCTGTGAGAGTTTTTTCCCAGCCCCGTCACATCAGCCTCTGCTTGCAGGCTTAGAGCACATCTCACCAAGACTTGTGCTAACAACTGCAGGCCACACCTGCTACCCCATCACAAGCATCCATGACCGAGTCTCTTCACTTCCATTCCTTCAAGATCTGTTCAGGGGGGGCTCAGCATGAAGAACAGTCCACGCCTGATGGTCTACTTAGAAGGTTCAGGAAGTGGGGAGCCATCAGACCCAATGAAACCACAGACCAACTTCCTGCCCATCAGACTGTCACATAATCACAGACTAGCACGAGAAGAAGCTTTGGCGCCCAGATAGTCCTTAGAACACACGAAAGAGTCCTCTTCTGTGGCTCGCTTCACCATCCTCCTCTTGAATGCTTCTGGGGATGGGATACTCACTACCTCATAGGCAGCCTCTTCTAGGTCTTTGTCTGGGAACCAGACACAGAGCCGCGGGGGCGTAGCTGGAAAAAAATGCTCTACCACTGAGCTGCATCACAGCTGGCCTACTCTGCTAAAGACTCCCTGTTTCCCACTGTGCCACAACGTGATGGGTGTCAGGGACCGGCTTTCTCCCTGAGGCAAGACAACACCTTTGGAGCAGGAGGCTGGGTTTGCCTCTGGGCCTTTGGGCACACCTGACTGTGCCCGAGAATGCGCCTGATGGCTCTCATTTGCTGAGCTCCAGTTATCAGACTAGATGAAGCCAACGGGGAACATCCAGGCAAAGCCTGGAGCAGCCTTGAAGCAGAAAGCCAGAGGGCAAAGAGGCCCATCAGACTGTCCTGAGCAGTGGGGGAGGATGTGCGCCCTGCTGGCTAGTTCTGGCTACAATACCCTTTAAGGACGAACTGGGGGCTTGGAAGTGCGGTCCACTCCTACCTCCAACAAAATGTTTGATCCTATCAATGACCTAATTGTGCACCAGTGACCCAGTACAGAGGAAAACTGGGGCTATTTCTGCCCTCTTGGACCCTGACTCTCAACAGGTCACTTCCCCTCACAGTCTGCCCCATTAGTGTGAGCTGAAATAGCAGCTGCCCTAGAGAGGAAATGGTGTGTTAACACAAGAAAGCCCAAGACTTTCTGGACTGTGACCCATGTTCCTTAGAAGTGGGAGCAGCAGTGGCTCTGAACCTGCAGAACAGTCCTCTTCCCCCACAGGCCAAAGCAGATCCCACTCCCCACACCCCATCTACCTCCATCTCTCTCCACACTGGTCTCTAGCTGACCCTCTAACTGGGGCTGGCTGAATGTCCCTCAAGTAGCTGAACCTACCTCCAGTCCAGTTGTCTGGGCCCGGGATAGTGCTATCTTGGGGACAGACACCGCCAGGTCTGAATTCACCTCCTGACAGGCTGATGGCCTCTGCGGATCTCACAGAAGGTCTGACACCACCTCCTATGGACCAGGATGAGCCCAGACCCTTCATTCAGCTCCTCCCCTGCAGCTGGAGCGCATCCCACCCAGGCCTCTTCAGCCTCTGCAGCTGCAAAACTACAGATACTGACCTGAGCCTGACATATGCCTGGGGACACCATTCCCACCTGCTCACGGATCCTAGCGGCCAGCCCTCACCTATCCACCCATGAGAGTCCTAGCTAGCCCTTCTCTTCAGAGCCCTTCCCAATTTTACCTCTCCACAGGCCTTTTCTTCTCAAACTCTTGTCTCAGCCTGCCCCACGCTAGCTTCTCAGCTAGCTTCTCACTTCCCTCTTCTCCGCTTGGCTGCCCCACCCACCTGCCCCACCCATGGGGAGGCTCAATACTCAGAGGTCTAAGGACTCAGGAAAGCAAGCTCCAAGACTGAGCCACACTGATGGAAGGCTGCTGTTTCTCAGACGTGGCCACTGGGAGGTTAAAGCCTTACAAGGTCTCATCACCGAGGCCTTCAGGCAAGGTAGACTGTGAACAATTTAAAGAGTCAGACCTGCAAGGAAAGCCCCTAGCCCAGACAGAGGCCTGAGTCTGCTCAGACCCTGATGTGGCTGGTTAGTCACATTTCCTGGGTTGGGTCACTGGCCCTAAACTACTTTTTCCTCTTCTCCCTGACCTGTTGCCTCTTTGCCGGAGTACATGTGATGATGATCTTCTCCTTTTCCCTCCTCCTCTTCCTCCTCATTCTCCCCACCTCCTTCTCCTTCTTCCTCCCCTCCCCCTCTTCCTCCCTTCTCGTCTTCTTCCTCCTCTTGGTTTTTCTTTTTCTTTCTTTCTTTCTTTCTTTCTTTTTTTTTTTTTTTTTTTTTTTTTTTTTTTTGATTTTTCAAGACAGAGTTTCTCTGTATAGCCCTGGCTGTCCTGGAACTCACTCTGTAGACCAGGCTGGACTCAGAAATCCACCCGCCTCTGCCTCCCAAGTGCTGGGATTAAAGGCATGTGCCAACCCCGCCCTGCTATCCTCTTGGTTTTTTGAGACAGGGTTTCTCTGTGTAGCCTTGGCTGTCCTGGAACTTTCTCTGTAGACCAGGCTATTTTTGAGGCAAAGTTCCAAGAGAGTGTTTGGGGTCCTGACACATTCTGGTTGGGTTTAGGGGCGTGCATGTATGTATGTGCGTGTGTTCATTTTGATGTTTTGTTTTTGAGACAAGCTCTCATGTAGTCAGGCTAGCCTCTAAAGGCAGCTCAAACTGCCCTTGAACTCTTGATCCTCCTGACTCCCGAATGCGGAGATCACAAAAGTGCACCACCATGGCCAACTGTTGTTTGATTGTTTCACTGAAACAGTCCCACTTTGGAACCTAGGCTACTATGAAACTCAATCTGTAGCCCAGATTGACTTCAACTCTATGACCATCCTCCTTCCTGCCTTTGCTTCCTGAGCACTAGGGATCACATGTACTGAGGCCCTGGTGCATGACACATGAAGTCTCTCTATGCCCCAGTTCTCAAAAGACTAACCCCTTAGCTGGTCATGGTGGTTCTTGCCTTTAATCCCAGCACTCGGGAGGCAGAGGTAGGTGGAGCTCTTAAGTTCCAGGACAGAAGGCTTATGGTTTCAAACTCAACCCAAAGCAACCACCTCTCCCTTCACACAGTCACAGGACCATAATATATAATCAATCTGGCCTAACTTGCTGGCCCCAGGAAGGCCTTACCCTGGGACACAGCCCAAAGTCACATAGGAAGCAGGATGCTTAGTCAAGGAGGCTCTTATTCCCTCCTGAATCCCTAGGTCAGCAGTTCTCAACCTCCCTAATGCTGTGACCCTTTAATACAGTTCCTCATGTTGTGGTGACCCCAACCATAACATTATCTTCATTCTACTTCATAACTGTCATCTGCTACTGTTATAACTCATAATGTAAATACTTTAGAGATAAAGCTTTATCAAATGGTTCATGACTCACAGGTTGAGAGGTTCAGGAATGTATGTACCCAAAGGGCAGCTACAGTTGGGTGGCTCAATGTCCAGGGACCCTGACAGGCCCGTCCTGGAAGAATGTCAGTCTGCAGTCAGATCCATATAGGGCTTAGTGTTCAGAGTGAAGGCCGTGGCCCTAGGACTACTACAACAGGACCAGAAGCAAGCCCTGCTAATTATCCAACCATTAAGCCACTCTAACCTATCTGGGCTGGTTGCTAAGGGAAATCCTGGAGAAAACACAGTACTGAGTGGATACGGGGAGTTGGTATTTGCTTGTTCATTTGAGACTGAGCCTGAAGACATAGCTCAAGCTGGCCTCATAGCTCATTTGTGATCCTCCTGCTTCCATCTGAGGGCTGGTAATACAGGTGTGCACCCCCATGCCATCTAGATGGATGCAGTCTGTGTGCTAAAATACCATCAGAGCAAGAAGTAACTGTTTTCTCAGCATTAAATGCAGTCACCGGGATGGCTCAATGAGTAAAAGTACTATGCAATGATGACTACAGTTCAGTCCCCAGAACCTACAATAAAAGGACAAAATGGTTCCTGAAAGATGCCCTCCGGGATGGTGGATATGGCTCAGAGGTCAAGAACAACTGATGCTCGTCCAGAAGACTCGAGTCTTGTACCCAGAAGCCATGTCTAGCACCTCACAGTGGCCTACAACTCCTGCTCTAGGGGATCTGAATCTGCACTCACCTTTGTATATGCAGATAGATACACTACGCTGATGAATTTTGTCAACCTGGCACAAATCTAGACATATCTGGATAGAGGGTTTTCTAATTGAGAAAACGTCTCTGTAAGATTTAGCCTGTGGCAAGTCTGTGGCGTATCACCTTGATTACTGAGCAATATGGGAGGGTCTAGCTCACTGTGGGCAGTGCACACATCCTTGAGCAAGGTGGTCCTGGATGTTATAAGCAGACTGAGGCTAGGCAGTGGTGGCACACGCCTTTAATCCCAGCACTTGGGAGGCAGAGGCAGGTGGATTTCTGAGTTCGAGGCCAGCCTGGTCTACAGAGTGAGTTCCAGGACAGCCAGGGCTACACAGAGAAACCCTATCTTGAAAAAAAAAAAAGAAAAAAAAAAACAGAAAGCAGACTGAGCAAGCCATAAGAAACAAGTAAGCAGCACTCCTCCATGCCTTCTACATTAGCTCCTGCCCCCAGGTTCCTGCCCTGGCTTCCCTCAGTGAACTCTGTCACCTAGAAGTATAAAATGAAACAAACCCTTCTTCTCCAAGTTGCTTTTGATCATGGTCTTTTATCACAGCAAGAGAAATCCTAGTACACACACACACACACACACACACACACACACACATACACACACACCTATCA
>NW_022196903.1:66227465-66234463 GCF_008632895.1 Mastomys coucha | reverse complement strand
GTGTAGTCTGTTTGTCAAAGCCGAATCCCGTGCCCACCTGGCCAGAATCCCTTGTCCCGCGGAATAGGCACCCCGCAAGAAACCCAGTCCGTGGTAGAGAGATGGCTCCATGGCTGCTCCTTCAGAGCCTCAGGCTCCGTTCCTAGCACCCACACAGAGCCTTTCAACTGTCTGCAACTCCAGTCCCAAGGAATCTAATGCTCTCTTCTGGTCACCTCAAGTACCAGCTATGCACATTGTATACAGACATTTATACATGCAGACAAGACACCCAGGTACATTAAATAAGTAAGTAAATAAAAAAAACACAGCTTTTAGCTGCCGTCCAAGTTTCTCCATAGTCAAACGACAGTCTTGAAACCAGGGTAGTCTGAGCTGAGAGCCTAGCAAGGCCTTGCCCCTGACAGAACCACAGGCTTGGTAGAAAGGCTACTGGTTGGTCTTAGCGGAGAGTGAGGGTTTGTGCCTTTAATCCCAGCACTTGGGAGGCAGAGGCAAGTGGGTCTCTATGAGTTCAAGGCCAGACTGGTCTACAGAGCGAGTTCTAGGATAGCCAGGACTACACAGAGTCAGCCTTTAGGACCGGGGATATATATATATATCAGTTAATAGGCTGTTCACATAACATCATGAAGCCCTGAGATGGATCACAGTAGGAATAAAGACAAAGAAGACCAGGTAGATGGCTCAGCCAGTGAAGACACTACTTCCAAGCCTGAAGACCTGAGCCCGACATGGTATAGGAGCCGAGACTCTGAAGGTGCAGTGGCGGGGCATGCCTACAGTCCCAGCTCTTGGAGGTAGAGGCAAGAAGACCAAAAGTTCAAAATTATCCTTGGCTACATACAGAGTGTGTGTGGAAGTGGACTTACTGCTTACCAGCTGAGCTTTCTCAGGTCAGTGATGCAACTCCTCGGAGCCTCCTGAGTCCAATCTGTAAACTGGGCACACAGTATAAATATGAAGGTCAAACAGGATGTTACAATTAATGTGCAAATAAAGACTGTTAGGTAAATATGAAGTCTTTTTTTTTCTCCCCCTGAGACAGGGTTTCTCTGTGTAGCCTTGGCTGTCCTGGAACGTACTCTGTAGACCAGGCTGGCCTCGAACTCAGAAATCTGCCTCCCTCTGCCTCTCAAGTGCTGGGATTAAAGGCGTGTGCCACCACCGCCTGGCGAAGTCTTTTTTTTAGAAATTACATTTATTTATTCATCTACTTATTCTGGAGGAGGCGTGGCATGTACATACCAAGGCTTGAAGACAAATTGGTTCTGTCCTTCTATCACATGGGTCCTGGGAACCAGATGCAAGTCTTTGGGCTTGGTGGCAAGTGACTTTACTAGCTGAGCCATCTCATGGACTGTTTCTCCTTTCTTTAGTCTGCCACTCGTGCATGTCAGCAGTGACTTACAGGCTGCTGAGATGACTAACTAGCGGCTCTGGTAAAAGGGCCCAGCACATGCTGGAGCAGTCCCCATTCCTTCCCAAGCTTCGTGGTATGTCAGAAGGAAGGAAGTTAAAACCAGGGATCACCTTCCCTCCGTCTGTGAGTACTCAGATCCTTGGGTCCTAGAGGCAGAACCTAGGTGGCCCTTAGGTCGAGAACCTATGCACACACCAGGAAACAACGATGAATGAAAACCATTGTTCACTACATTTGAGGGTCCTCTTACCAAGGGAAGAAAATTTTACTTAAAAAAAAGGGGGGGGGGTTGGGGCGGGAGTGATGATTCAGTGTGGTTAAGAGAACTCTCAGCTTTTCCTAATTTCAGTTCCCAGAACTCACATCAGGCCACTCAAACCCTCTATCAGTCCAGCTCCAAGGCGTCTGATGCCGTTCTAGCCTCCACCTGCACAAACCCACACTTAGACACACAAAATACACAGGATTTAGAGAGAGAGAGAGAGAGAGACAGAGACAGAGACAGAGACAGAGAGACAGAGACAGAGAGACAGAGAGAGAGAGACAGAGACAGACAGAGAGAGGAAGGAAGGAAGGAAAGAAAGGGAAGGAGGGAGGGGCAGAGAGAGAAAGGGAGGGAGGGAGGGAGGGAGAAGAAAGGCTTGCGGAGTGTGGGTAATCTTAAGTACAGTGGTGCACATCTGTAATTCCAACACTTGGAAAACGGAGGCAGGAGAATCACAGGCAATGTAGTGAATTTAAAGAAGTCTGGGCCACGTGAGACACCGTTTCAAAAAAAAAAAAAAGCCACCAAACCAACAGAAAGTTAAAAAGGAAAACGTGGAACTTGTTTCTTTTTAAGACTCAGGTTGTTTTCCCCACCCCCACCACGCTTCTGTTCTGCCCTACCTCCAATTCCCTGCTTCAAGTTTGTTCCCTCGAGAGAAAGGGAAAGTGCTTTGACGGCTTTACCTGCCTGATCTCACCTACGATCAAAAAGCCAGTACAGCTTTCACCCCTAGGAGCCCGGAAGGTGTGGGGAAGACAGGGACACAAAGTTAAAGTAAGATCCCTGGACCACGGAGAACCCTGGGGTACATGACTTACTTGCTCCAGGGGGTTCCTGGCTCTGGACAAAGTTGTTTTGCTGGAAACCACGCCTCCACCCCCCTCGGAGAAGTGAGTCACCCAAAAGGGCCAAGTGGCAGGGGCTGGCTGGGGGCGTTCCCTTCCCTTTGCTGCTCCAGAGACTTAGCATTGTAGGGACCCCAGGGGCCAGTAAAGCTAAGGTTCCCTATACTACGGAAAACGGGCTGAGGAGGGCAGACAGCTTTCACCTCCCACACAATCCATGGATCCTCGGTCTCCATCCGGGTACCAACCTCTGCTGTTCCTTGTAGCACCCACTTAGTACTTGGTGCCCTCTTTTATCTTTCTTTTGTTTCGCTTTTGTTTTTGAGACAGGTTCTCTCTGTTTAAAAGTCCTGGAGCTTGCTCTGTAGACCAGTATGGCCTCGAACTTTCAGATATCATCCTGCCTCTGCTGAGATTCAAGGTGGGCGGCTAGTACTTTGTGCCTTTAGTGTGATCTCTGGCTGGGGATGCAGCTCAGTGGAGTGTTTTCTAGCGTGCAGGAAGCTGGGTTTGATTCCCAGCACCACACGCACTTCTGGGCATGCTTGTAATCCCAGCACTTGGAGGATCACATACACACAAGTCAATAAATAAGTGTAATTTCTAACAAAATTGATCTTCCATTCTCACACCCATCACCATTATTCCTACTTAGATGAATTCTCAGGGAGGACCAGAAGAGAGCCAGGAATGTAATCCAGGCCTGATCTGCATCAATATGCCCTTCTACCCTTCTCTAATTCAAAAGCAAACAGACCAGCCAGTGTCTGCACCGCAGTCTGGCTGGGTCCGGATCTTAGCACACAAACCCACTCAGGACTCAGTCCTGAAAGCCGCTTTGTCTTTTGAGAAGCAACTTTGCAAAGGCCAAGGAGAATTCAGTTCTCTGAGGTCCACTGACTGCTTTTGAAAGAATTTACACCCTGACTTTGTTCCTGGGCAGCTGGGCAGTCCAGCATACCCTGGCGAGATGGCTCAGTACCAGCTTTTTTTTTTTTAGACAAGGTTTTATTGTATCTGCCAGGAGTGTTCTATGTAGGACAGCAGGGAACTCACAGAGCTCTGCCTGCCTCAGCTCCATGAGTGCTGGAATTACAGGCATGTACCACTACACCTAGCTTAGTTTTCTAGTTTTGACAGATGCAACACCCATGTAACCTTCATCCCTACCAAGAGGCCAAACAGAAAATTCTGTCACGGGAGTGGGTTTTTTTTGTGTCTCCCTCACCAACCACACGGTTCGTACATGCAGCTCAGGGACAATGACAAGTCTTCCTTATAACTCCAGCAACCAGCACTTAGGAGGTAATAACAATGAAAAAAAAAATTCCAATTTTTAAGACAAGTTCCTATATAGCACTGGCTGACTCAAACTCCCTATATAGCCTTAGATGACCTTGAACTTCTGATCTCTGATAAAGGCTGAACTCTCCAGGTACCTGTCCTTGGGACCTTAAAGAAATAACAAATTCAAAGAAGATTAAGGCCCCACGTTTAAATCATAGAAAAGGTAATCAGAGGTCACAGACAGTTATGGTCAGCCATAAAATTAGTTCCTGATAACCCCACAAAAGACACTCTCTAATCCCCCTCCCAGCTTCAGTTTTGTCCCACACTCCCATTCACCCTTCAAGCAATTCCTAACTACACTGTATATAAACCCAGTGTTTCCCTGAACTTGTCATCACATACATCATAGGTGGGGGGGCTTGTGATCCGAGTCAAGACTCAAAATAATAAAAAGATTCTTTTGCCAGCTGCAGCGGACTTCAAAATTCTTGGGCTCATCTTGGTTTCCCTTGGACTCAGGGCATAACACCTGTATGTATGCACATACATACCTAGAGCCTAAGGAGGTCAGAAGAGGACAGGTCCCCTGGAACTGGAGGTAGAGAAGGTATGAGCCCAGATGTGGGTGCTGGAACCTGAACGCAGGTCCTCTGCAAGAGTAACAAATCCTTCCCGCGGAGTCATCTCTCTAGCCTCTCTACCTCATTTTTTGAGATGAGGTATCTTATAGAACCTGGAGCTCTGTTTCAGCTAACCAGGCTGGCCAGCGAGACACCATCACCCTCCACCTCTTCACCCGACTTTAGAATTACAAGTGTGGGCTGCAAACCTAGCTATTACATGAGTGGTAGGGATCTAAATCATGCTTTCAGATTTGTGCAATAAGCATTTTACCCACTGAGCCATTTCCACATATGCCTCTCTTATTGTTCTTTTTTGAAGCAGAGTGTCATATAATCCAGGTTGGCCTGGAACTCTCTCTGTATCAGAGAATGACCTTGAACTCTTGATGCTTCTGCCTTAGCCTCCTACATGCTGGGATTGCAGCCAGGGACCACCACACCACTCCCGAATCTTTGTTCTCTCTCTCTCTCTCTCTCTCTCTCTCTCTCTCTCTCTCTTTTTTTTTTTTTTTTTTTTTTTTTTTTTTTTTTTTTTTTTTTGGTTTTTGGAGACAGGGTTTCTCTGTATAGCCCTGGCTGTCCTGGAATTCACTCTGTAGACCAGGCTGGCCTCAAACTCAGAAACCCACCTGCCTCTGCCTCCCAAGTGCTGGGATTAAAGGAGTGCCCCACAACCACCCGGCTAAATTTTTTATTTTATGTGGATAGGTGTTTTATATGCACACGTGTGCCTGGTGCCTGCAGAGGCCAGAAGAGGGCATCAAAATCCCAATGATTGGAGCTACAGACAGTTGTAAGCTGCCATGGGGTGCTGGAACTTGAATCCAGGTCCTCTGCAAGAGCAGCAGATGAGTGCTCTTAACTGCTAAGCCATCTCCCCAGCTCCATTTTTTGTTTTAATTTTGAGACAAGGTGTCATACTGTAGCCCAGACAGACTTCAAACTCACTGTAATCCTCCTGACTCAGTCTCTGAAGTGCTAGGATTACAAACAGGAGCTACTACACCCAGCCTGACATGTGATCCTCTCTGAGCCGTAGCTCCCCACCAGTGAGATGAAGGCTTAGTTTAGGAGACTCTCCTGGCTCCTCTGACTCCAGTCAGAGGCACAGTGCAGAGTAAGTAATGAGATGAGGTAGCCAAGCGTAGGGAATAGTTTAGCAAATTAGGATTCCTTGTTGTCTGGGCTATGTGCACACTCTTATCTCACAATGTGCTCAGAAGCTGGGGACCTGAAGATAGTATGTACACCTCTTTCCAACCCACTGTACCCAGCAACCCTAGGCAACCTAGGACCCCCCCCCCACCTGCATGGTTTACAGTTTATTAAATATCCTCAGCCCCACACAAACCCATTTATTTGGTTATTGGGGTACATTGTGTGAAGGTGTGCCTTTGTATATTCAGTTGTTAATTCTGTACCAGCAGAGAGCTAAATGCTGGCATGATCTTGGTATTGCACTTCTATGGCCCCTCCCCCACCTCATAGTTTGTAAATATTCCTCCTTCCTTACCTGCTTAAGGTAATCTAGAACTGTATCTGATTGGCTGTAATAAAGAGCTGATGGCAAATAGTTGGGCAAGAAGTGGAGGGCAGATCTTCCAGAGATGGTGATGCTGGGAGAAGAATCAGAAGCCGGATATTTGCCGGGGAATTAGAGGTGAATAGACAGACGGTCCAGAGATTACAAAGCCTCTGTGTCGTTAGTGATATCACTGGTGGGTGTGAGAAAGTCCTCAGAGCAAACTGTGGGAACTAAGGAGAGGGTAAAGTGTTTACTGCATAAGCACGAGCACTTCAGTTCAGTCCCCAGCACTCAAGTAAAAAGCTGGTGCCAGGGGCTGGAGCGATGGCTCAGCGGTTAAGAGCAGTGAATGCTCTTCCAGAGGTTCTGAGTTCAATTCCCAGCAATCACATGGTGGCTCACAAAACATCTGATGCCCTCGTCTGGTGTGTCTGAAGAGAGCTACAGTGTATATACATAAAATAAAGTAAATAAATCTTTAAAAAAAAAAAGAAAGAAAGGAAGGAAGGAAGGAAGGAAGAAAGAAAGAAAGAAAGAAAGAAAGAAAAAAAGAAAGAAAGAAAGAGAGAAAAAGAAAAAGCTGGTGCCAGTGAGTGTCTCTCATCCTAGCACTGGGGAGGACACAGGAGTCTAGCCAAAGTAATGAGCTCATACCCGAAAAGGTAGAAAGCCAAAGAGGAAGACATTAAGACGGACTTCTGGCCTTCAAATGCCTACACTAAACACACACACACACTCACACACACACACACTCACACATACACTCACACACACACACTCACACGCTCACACACACACTCACACACACACACACTCACACTCACACACACACACTCACAAACATGCAAATACACAGTGTTAACCCCAAAGATTCAATCACCAGCCCAGATCATCATGACCAAATTAATGCAAATGATTAATTAAAGCAAGTTTTTAAAACTCATGTACACAGGCTGCCTCCTGCTAAGGCTGGGTTCAAGAGGTTAGCACTGGACATGAGGAAGACAAGTTTGTTTTCCAAGAC
>NW_022196903.1:66188477-66227340 GCF_008632895.1 Mastomys coucha | reverse complement strand
TCGAACTCAGAAATCTGCCTGCCTCTGCCTCCCAAGTGCTGGGATTAAAGGCCTGCACTACCACTGCCCAGCTTGAAGACAAGTTTTTATAGGTCAGGGGTAGGGAGTTTTCATATGAGGGATTTGGCAAAGTAGAAAAGGTTACAGAAATAGAACATAAGCATAAGAAGTTAGTTATAATGACCTCGGGGGAAAAAGACATAATTACAAGGTGGTCAGTAACAACAGATAGCTGTAACAATCATTTTGAAACAAAGAAGGGTTCCAAGATGGTTATTAACTTTTTGTAACAAAGACATGATTGTCATTCCTGGAACAGGCATTTGTAGTTAGAACAGAATTTGTACTTAAGGTTACAGGTGGAGCCTAGTTCAATTCTTGAGAAAAAGAGGATTAATTACAAACAGGAATGAACCTAGTTTGTGTTTACTATAAGATAGCTTTTTTTGTTTTGTTTTGTTTTGTTTTTTTTCAGACAGGGTTTCTCTGTGTAGCCTTGGCTGTCCTAGAACTCACTCTGTAGACCAGGCTGGCCTCGAACTCAGAAATCCACCTGCCTCTGCCTCCCAAGTGCTGGGATTAAAGGCATGGGCCACCACCGCCCAGCATAAGATAGCTTTTAAGCCTAAAATGGGGCCAGGATGGTTCTTCAAGAACAAGGTATGTCTCGCTAATTTCTCAATGATTCAAGCCTTCCTTGGAGAAGTAGTTAACAAATTCGTGAAATTAATATTTATCACAAAATCCTATAAGATAATGGACTTGTGTATATAATCCATCCTGGGCAAGAATGTTCATTATTTCAGGATACCATTAAGCACAGAACAGAAAGACCTCGGAGCCTTGACCTAATTCATTTTTGCCAGACAGGGACTCCAGGATAAGGCCTTACTGGAGAAAGGCTGGATTGTATTGGAGAATGTCCCTCCTAGAGCGTCTTCCACCCAGAGTCTGGTCCTTCAGTTTACCCATTGGTCACAAACAGGGTCCCTGGGAAGGCCAGGACTGGACACCACCGGTGCCGAGAGAGAAAGCCTGCGAACTACAAGTCCCAGCAGGCAGTGGGCTGCAGGATGTGACCTATGCTGTCGTAGTCAAAGCACTGGTTCAGAGGGACGTCCAGGGAGAAGTCAGACATACCAATATACGCACACACAACCCCGCAACACATGCTCCAGTCCTGCTCTCACCAACTACAATCCCAGCAGGCAGCAGGACGCTAGGTGGGGCCTAGAGTCTGATCTTTTCCCCCGGAAGTGGAATCGGGCAGGTGTGGCGCGTTCCTTGTGGGGAGGGGCTTCTGGCAGCGGAGTAAAGGCTGCTGGTGCAGCGTCCGTGGGTGCCCACAGTAGGCACACATTGCGCCTCCTTGATTCTGATTCCATTACCTGGTCTAACGCCTTGCACAGGGGAGAAGGAGCAGCCCAGACCTTGAATGGGGGCTGAGCTTGTTAGGGCCCTTGTATGGCTTGCGAGTCTCTGGAGAAACCCAGGAAAGGCGTGGGTCCTCCTTGTCCCCTGATTGTAGGTCCCAGAGATTGAGGTCCTGATTCTAGGCATCAGGATGAGAGGCTACTAGGGGGCGGGGGGCAATAACCAAGACATTGTGATCTAAGCATCCACCCTTTCAAAAGCCTCTGCCCACAACGCAGGTGTCACAACTCTTGTCCGAACATCCCAGGTTGCCCAGAGAGCCTCTGGGGTGAGGAAGAAGGGACTTACCCAAACCCCTCAGTGCAAACCGAGCTAGGTGGGATGAGCTGCGCCGAGGCCCCCACTTCCTCCACCTCCGCCTAGGGCACCTCTCTCCTGAAGTCTCTTCTCATCTGATTTCAGGCTCCCAAGTGGAGACTCAGGTTACTCTGTATTGGGAGCACTGACACCGCAGTGGCCAGGAATACGTGGACGTTCTGTCTCCGACCCCATTTTTAATTTTTACACTTTTCTGTGTTCCCACATGCCTGATGGTCAACGTAGATCCAGAAGTACACCGCCTCTGAAGGTATAGCCATGACCCTGTTAAGAAAGATTTTACCCTTCAGCAGCTTGGTTAAGATCAGCTACTTCCTGGAACATGAGTCTTGAAAGGATTAGAAACAACTGCAGAGTGAACATAACCGAGAGCCAGGCCATGTGAGAAGAGTGGAGAAGGGAAAGTCGGGAGACCAAGATGCCAAAAAGGCAGGAAAGAACCGATGCAGACAAGCCGGCTGGATAATGAAGCAAAGAGCAGCGGGAGGAGGGGCAGCTCCGCCCAGTCCCTGGGCTGGAGAAGTGTAGGGTAAGGAGTTGGGTAAGCCAGTCTGGAGGACAGTAACAGGTAGGGACTAAGGGCTGCTGGGAGAACCCAGAGGCCAGTCCGAGTTGATATGTTAAATAGGCGTCTCATTTGGCCTTTCAGCCTGGGCTTGAGACCTATCAGATGGTTTAAGATCAGTGGCAGAGTACTCACCTGGCCCGTGTGAAACCTGAGGTCAATCCCCAATATTACCTGGAGGGTGGAGTAGGGCAGAAGGATGAATCAAGTAGATATTGTAATTCTAAATTCTTTAAAGATTATGAAGAAGTACAGATGAAGTAGCCTTCTAAAAGTGCCCCCAAATTAAATCAAAAGTATTGTCAAAATAAAATGCTTGTGACATAAAGAATTCCTTTAGTGGGCTGGAGATGGCTCAGTTGTTCAGATGTTCAGAGCACTTGCTGCTCTTCTAGAGGACTGGAGTTTGTTTCTCAGCTGAGCACTCATGTTGGCCTGCTCATGGTAGCCTGTAAGTCCAGCTCCTGGGTGATACACACCCTCTTCCGGCCTCCATGTGCGCTCGCAGACTACATATACATAAGAATAAAACATCTTTTTAAAAAAGCATTCCTTTAGGATTTTTATATTTCTTCTTTTTCTCCTCCTCCCCCCGCCCCCACACACTTTGGTGTTTCAAGATAGATATTTTTCTCTGTAACAGTCCAGGCTGGACTGGAAATCACTCTAGACCAGGCCTACCTCTGCCTCCAGAGTGCTGGGATTAAAGGCATAAGTCACCACTCCCAGGTCTTTTGTTTTTAACCACTGAAATGTTTCGTATATAGGTCACTGGTCACTTTCTTTCTTGGTTGTTTCTTTGAACAGGGTCTCACTCTGCGACCTAGGCTCGCCTGAACTTTATGTAATTCAGGCTGACCTTGTGGTAATCAGCTCACCTCAGCCTTGCCTATGTCACGCTAGCTGGCTCTTGCTTCCAGATCTCCCCTGTCTCTGCCTCTCACCTCGCTCGAAGAAACAGTAGAATCATACCTGTTACCACACCTAGCCTTTCTTGTTTTTTTGTGTTTTTTTTTTGTTTTTGTTTTGTTTTTTTTTGAGACAGTTTCTCTTTATAACCCTGCTGTCCTGGAACTATGTAGTTCAGGCTGGCCTCAAACTCACAGAGCTCTGCCTGCCTCTGCCTCCCAAGTGTTGGGATTAAAGGCATATACAAGGCATGTGCCATCAGGTCTGGCCACATCCGGCTTTATATGAACTCTGGGGATCTAGACTCAGGTCTTCATACTTGTACATAGGTGCTTTACCCACTGAGCCACCTCCCCAGCATATTTTTGTGTATTACATATATGTATTTGTGTGAGTGTGTGTGCACAGGCACAGGTCCACACACACATACTATGGCACCTGTCTATGTAGAGGTCAGAGGACACCTATTGGAATTAATCCAAAATTTTCTGAGCCTGGTCATCAGGGAATTTCAGGACAGTGGTTATAACTTTGGCCATGGTCTTAGTCTCCCGACCCATCATATATTCAAACAGTACTTTTTGCAAATATTCAAACTCAGTAGGTTCTCCGAAGAGTGAGACCTCAGTGTGGTACAAATTGCCACCTTTGTAAGGTGTTCCCACAGTTGCTGCACATACATTCTTTTCGTATCTTTTCAGACAGTCTTCTAAATTATGGACCTGCTCTCTCAACTCCTGCTCCTTCAACTTGGAGTTGCTGATCAGAGTGGATCTAGGGAATCTAACTCAGGAATCGCAAACCAGGCATTACAAGCCTGTAATCCCAGAATTTGGGGGTCGGAGGCAGAAGCATCAGGAGATTCAAGGTCACCTTTGATAATGTAGTGAATTTGAGGGCAGCCTGACATAAAACCCTGTTTAAAAATAAAAGGAATCCAGGTATCCATTATTTGACTAGTGTAGTCTATCGTCCCTCCATTTTATGTATTTTATTCATTTTATAATTATAAATTCATGAGAAAAGAATCAATTTCATTGGTATGAATTCAGCCAGGTGTGGTGGTACATGCCTGCAATCTCAGTACTCAGGAGGATCTGAATTCAAGGCCTCCTTGGCATAAAGAGACCCTGGGGCAGGGGGGAGGAGAAGGGAGAGGGCATGGGCTGAGGTGTGTGTGTGTGTGTGTGTGTGTGTGTGTTATGTGTGTGTGTTCTCGCAGCTGCAGTTGCTGCATCTTAGGAGTGACAAATAATATTCAATTAAAAAAAATTGAAATTAGACCTTTGAACTCATCTCTGTCTCCCAAGTACTGGGATTACCATGCCTAGCTGGAGAGACGTTTTCTTTAGGTTTGGAGGCAGACATTTATCATTTGGTAGAAGGCAGCATTTCTGAGCGAGCTGTATTTCAGAATCAAGAACCAGATCTGGACTCCTGGCAGCTACGACTTTGGGCTGGGGTGTCGTCTAGCGGGATCCTGTGGATAAAGATCATTTATGGGTGAGTGTTTTGTTTGCATATCTGTGTGCACCACATAGGTACTTGGTGCCCAGGGAAGTCAGAAGAGGATGTTGGATCTAGAAATGGAGTTATGTACAGTTGTGAACTATGAGATAAGAATTGACAGCCTGGTCTACAGAGTGAGTTCCAGGATAGCCAGGGATACACAGAGAAACCCTGTCTCGAAAAACTAACAAACAAACAAAAGAATTGAACTTGAGTCCTCTGCAAGAGCAACAAGTATTCTTAACCCATGAACCACCCTCCCTACCTCTCCAGTCCCCCCTCCACCCCTAGAAGTCTTATTGGAATGCAAGCTTCTGCATTTTGATAGGATTCTTGAATCGTAAAAACTTGTGTGATTTGCCAGGTGCCAAAAGTCATTTGACAATGACTGTGTTTGCTTTCTAAATATCCAGCCTTTAGGGTATAGCTGGACTTTACCTACTTTATGGATTTTTGTTTGTTTGTTTGTTTTTTGAGACAGGGTTTCTCTGTGTAGCCCTGGCTGTCCTGGAACTCACTCTGTAGACCAGGCTGGCCTCAACTTCAGAAATCCGCCTGCCTCTGCCTCCCAAGTGCTGAGATTAAAGGCATGTGCCACCACTGCCCAGCGCCTTATGGGTTCTTTTTCCCACCCTTTATCCCTCCCTCTCCTCCCCAGTTTCACTCCCTGTCACTAGATAGGAGAGAAGGAATGATAGAAGGGAGAGAGAAAGAGATCCTTGAATCTATTTTTTCCTTTTATTTCTTCTTTGAGCACTACTAACAAACCGCAACCAACCTCCCTGAATGACCACCAACCACGCACCCCACCGAGTAGGGTGCAAGCATTTATTTACCCTCTGAAAAATTCCAAAGGTTACACAATTGCAGAAACTATTTGCAGCTGGCAAAACCACTCCTCTGCTAAAGCAGGAGGCAAATCATAGTCACTGTGAAGCAGCCTCATTGCCCACACCTGGGACTAAAACAAAAATGTATGCTTATAATAGTTCTGTGGGGGTTTTTGTTTTGGTTTAGCTTTTTTGGTTTTTCAAGACAGGGTTTTTCTGTATAGCCTGGCTGTCCTGGAACTCACTCTGTAGACCAGGCTGGCCTTGAACTCAGAAATCTGCCTGCCTCTACCTCCCAAGTGCTGGGATTAAATGTATGCGTCACCACTGCTGGGCTTTCTGTGATTTTGTTTTTTGTTTGTTTGTTTGTTTTTTAAAGAAACCAAAATGCCAGAATTCTCAATACAATCGGGTTCAGTTAAAACTACGGGCAGTGTTATTAGGTGGTTACTGGGAATGTGATGGGTGCGAGATTTCCCCCTCTAAGGGACTTTCCTTTATTTGCATTCTTGATAATGAAGGCCTGCAGATTCAGATGACCTACTTCCTCTGTCGGCCTCACCATCCTGTGAATTAAGCTACAGACTGTCATTCTTCTCATTACCACCAGGGGTCACCCCCTCCTGTGAAACGCTTCTCAAATGGTCATGGAAACAAGCAAGGGGACTGTGGGCTTTGGCCTCAGGCCCAGCATCTGTGTTTTCCGTGTTTGTCTGTGTTCGTTTGGCAAAATGTAGGCAGGGTAATTTCAGGACCCTCCATGCCGGCGGAGGAAGGATGTGGGTTGGAGAAGCATCCTCGACCCACTGTGTCTGGAGTCTCGTAAGGGGAAGGGTCAGGTCAGTATGGTTCGGCCTAGTAGAGAGAGAACAAGGAGGCTGGGATGAGATGCTTGGCTGACAAGTTCTGAACTGCAGACAGACTCCTAAGCAGGATCATTTGATACCTGTGGGACAATGGGAGAGGTGGAGAGGGAGAGGGGTGTGCCGTGCCTGGAAAGCGGGGTGGGGGAGAATAATAGCCCCCCCAAGATAAACAGGAGAAAGAATCCTGGGGAGTGGGAAAGGTTGGTTAAAGTAACCAGGAGAAGATGAGCCTTCAGTTCTCTGTGTTTACCAAGGGGACTGCTGTCCCAGGTAAGCAGAATCCAGACAGGACATGATATCTACCCTTTAGGCCTAGTGGTTGGTGGTGGGCAGGAGAGTAGCAAGATATGGGCCTTTCAAGGTTTGCAGAGCTGAGGGCTTTGCACAGAATGAGTAACCACTAGCTATGCCCTACAGAAGATAGCAACCAGGAGCCTGCCATGTGCCAAGGTGTGAGCCAGGTGCTAGGGGTTCTGGCTATGAACCCTACAGAACCCAGGGCTGCCATTTATAGAGCTTACCTCAGCACCCTGGAGGCGGTACAGTCTAGCTCTGGAACAAGCCTGTGAGCTTAATTACCGTGGAAGCCTTCAGCGTAGGGGTTGGGGGGGGGGGGGAGCTGCCGGAGAACGGTCTCCTGAGCCGTGGCCTGCAGGCAGAGAGGACAAGACAGGGTGTTCCAGGGAAAGAATAGCCAGCGGGCAGCCGCAGGTAAGGTGACTTTGCTCCACCACCCCCTGCCTCATCCTGGCTTCCTGAATACTGGGCCTTCTCCTGTCTGAGCAAAGTCTGGGCTAGTGGACCAAACTGGGAGAGAACTAAGACAAAGTGAGGCCAGCATGATGGTGAACACACAGAATCACAGCACTTGAGAGGCAAAGGCAAGAGGACTGAATGATTAAGGCCAGCCTGGGCTACATAAGACTTTCTTGGTGTGTGTGTGTGTATGTCTGTATGTCTGTCTGTATGTATGTATGCCACAATGTGTGCCTGGTGCCTAAGGAGGCCAGAAGAAGATGTCCTGGAACTAGCATTACAGACAATTATAAGCCAACATGTGGGTGTTGAGGAGTCGAACCCAGGTCTTCTGGAAAAGCAGCCTGTGCTCTTAGCCGCTAAACTACCTCTCCTGCTCTGAGACTCTGTTTCAAACACATAAGAACACACACACATACACAAAAGCCCAAACAAACAAACAAACAAAAAGAGCAATATTCTGAGGATGAAAGGCCCCAGAAAAAGAGGTGAAGTGGAGGCAGAGGGGCTGAGTTCTGGCAGGAAAGGCATTTGAAAAGACATGGGGCCTTTTTTAAAAAAAGACTAAAAACATGCTTATTAAGCAGGCAGGGGTGGCTCACATCTTTAATCCCAGCACTTAGGAGGCAGAGGCAGGCAGATCTCTGGATCTCTGTGTGTTTAAGGCCAGCCTGCTCTACAGAGTGAGTTATAGCAGCTAGAGCTACATAGAGAAACCTTGTCTCAAAAGACAAACAATAACAACAAACTGTGCTTATTAGACATGTTTGTGTGTGTTGCAGCACATGCATGTGGAGGTCAGAGGTCAGAGGACAACTTGCTGAAGTCAGTTCTCTCCTTGGGTCCCAGAGATCCGACCTGGATCATCAGCGCCTTTACTCATTGGCCCAAGATTTTTTTAAAAAAAGGTTTATTTGCATTCTTTTAAAGTGTATGTAGGTGGTGGTGGGGTATGTGCAGGTAGCTGCAGAGGCCAGAGGTGTTAGATCTCTGCAGCCAGAGTTACAGGAGCTGCCTGATTTGGGTCCATGGAATCCATCTCAGGTCCTTTGGAAGGACAGTATGTGCTCTTAACCACTTAGCCATGTGCCTAGTTCCATCAACATTTTAAAACAGTGTGATGTATGTAATCAAGAGGCTTTCTCTTTTTTCTCATTTAGAGAAAGTGTAGGAGAGTTGAGACATTCTCATATACACTTGGATGGCTTTACCTTTCCATGTAGCCCAGGTTGGCCTGGAATTCCTGATCCTCCTGCCTCTACTTACCAAGTGTCAATTTCAGTTGTACACTACCATGCCTCACCCTATTCCCTTATTGCTTTGTTTTGTTTGAGACAAAGTCTCATGTAGCCAAGGCTGGCCTAAAACTCATGATATAGCTAAGAATAACCTTGACCTTATAGACCTGATTTTATATGATTCTGGGAATCAAATCCATCCCCTTCTGTTTTCCCCTGTTTTAAGAATGTCTTCTCTTAAGCCTCTCTGGGCTAGATGGTTTACTAGCCTAGCTGGTATCAGTAAGCTCCAAGTTGAGGGAAAGACCATATCTCAAACAAAACAGAACAAAACAAAACAACCGTCACCACCACCATACCAAAAATCTCTAAGCTGGCATAGCAGTTCAGATGAATTAATTGTTGCTCCTGCAGGGACCTGAGTTCAGCTTCCAGCACTTACATTGAGTGACTCACAACAGCCTGTAAGTCCAGTTCCAGGAAATCCAGGGTGCCTCCAAGGGCAGCTACAACATGTTCACACACACAGACATATACAAACATGCTTACACAAATCTTCCTAAAGATTTGTTTTAGATGTATGAGTGTTTCACCTACATGTATGTAAGTGCATCACATGTGTGCAATACTGGAAGAGGTCAGAAGAGGGTGCTGGGCACCCTGGAACTGTAGTCACAGATGGTTGTGAGCTGAAAAAGAAGCGAATCTTCTTCACTATTGATCCATCTCTCCAGTCTCCAAATAAATCCTTTTAAAACTTAAGGGGGCTGGAGAGATGGCTCAGTGGTTAAGAGCACTGACTACTCTTCCAGGGGTCCTGAGTTCAATTCTCAGCAACCACATGGTGGCTCATAGCTCTCTGTAATGGGATCCGATGCCCTCTTCGGGTGTGTCTGAAGACAGCTACAGTGTACTCATATACGTAACTCATATACAAAAACTTGAAGAGTAATGGAAGAAGACACCAGATGTAACCTTAGATCTCTACATGTGTGTGGACACATGCTGCACCACACACATGCAGAAACACATATGCAGGTGTACACACACACAGGGACATACTACAAACACTCCTTCGCTTTTATGTTGTATTCTTCAAGGCTTACTAAATTAAGCCTCTTCCAACGTAAGCATTCTAGAAGCGTGGGGAAGCCTAGTGTTAGTGAGCCACTGGGAAACAATGAAGGAGCCAGGACTGCAGAACTCAGTAGGTCCCAGTCTTAGAAGGCATAAGAAGCATGTGTTCATTAAAGGAGTTGTGTGGACTCATTCCGGGCTTCAAGCACAGCAGGGACATAGCCGGATCTTGGTTGAGCTGAGGATCCTACAGGGCAGGGCAAGGCAGAGCAGGGCAGCTGAGTGGCATATTGACTCAACACCCTGCAGGGCAGAGGCAAGCAGGGTGGCACCATCAGTTCACTTTAATCCAGAGGCACAGAGAAGCCTTCTCCATTCTCCATGCATCCACCTCAACCGTGCAGAATCTGACCAAACCTTGGCAAGTGCGCCCTGGAGAAAAACTAGGGGTCAAACCCCACTGTACCCTGAGGCCTCCTGTCCACTTTCTGGAGTCATGGGGGCTGGGTTTGCCAGCAGTCTCTGAGGCTGCAGTGATAAATGATCATGTGCCAGAGAGGAGCAGGGAACACAGACTCCCTAGGGAGTTGTCCCTTTGTCTATTGACCATCAGACGTCATCAGGGAAGTCAGCTGAGTCATGGGCCTGGGAGGACAAAGGTGTGGGAGGGAAAGAGGCCTCAGCTTGTGCTAAGCCAGCTTCTGTGGCCCCCCCCCGCTCTCTGATGCAGACCACATCCCTCTGGGACTGTCTTTGGCATCAGCTTGAGCCCAGTTCAGTGGGCCACCGTCTTTCCATCTGGAAGAATTTAAGAGTCTGACTTGATCACCTGTTGTGGTACTGGATCCTTACCCAATGATCTGGCTTCGGGCTGGCTCCCTACCTCCAGGGCCCTGTCTTTTCCTAGATCATTGGCTTCTTTCTTTCTTCCTTCCTTCCTTCCTTTCTCTCTCTCTTTCTTTCTTTCTTTCTTTCTTTCTTTCTTTCTTTCTTTCTTTCTTTAAAGATTTATTTATTTATTATATGTAAGTACACCGTAGCTGTCTTTAGACACTCTAGAAGAGGGTGTCAGATCTCGTTATGGATGGTTATGAGCCACCATGTGGTTGCTGGGATTTGAACTCAGGACCTTCGGAAGAGCAGTTGGTGCTCTTAACCGCTGAGCCATCTCACCAGGCCGATCATTGGTTTCTTTAGGTTGAAAATCCACATCACTTTGTCCTCTTCTCCTATGCTTATTGTTTGACCTCTATTTTGTTTTGAGGCAGTGTCTTATGTGTCCTGACCTTGAACTTGCTCTGTAGCAGAGGGTAGTCTAGAATCTCCTGTTTCCATTTACCAATACCTGGGGTTATGTGGCTCTATTTAAAACTCTGACTTTAAAAAAAACAACAACAAAAGAGCACATCTGGGTGCGGTAGTATCCACCTTTAATCCTAACTCCCAGGAGACAGAGACAGGTAGATCAAGGCCAGCCTGGTCTACATCATGAGTTCCAGGTCATCCAGAGCTAAAATAGTGAGATTCTGTCTAAAACGGTAACAACAGTTGACCTGAACTGACTGAGGCGCCCAGCGGGAGGACTGGGAATGAGGACTAAAGAAGACAAAAGCAGTAGCTGGGTCAGGAGGTCTCTCCTAACCTGGTCGCCAATGCCAAGCAAGTGAGAGTGGGCCAAGGTCAGCAGAGAGCTAAGTCAGAGGAAGTTGGCAAAGAGAACATGGGATACCTCAGGCACAGCTGCCTAAGGACTGATAACTGCAGCCCCGGGAGAGAAGTCCTCAGAAGCTGCAAACTTGACTCCTTCGAGGCACTGAACCAGCCTTGCCAAGTTCAGACAAGGACACAGAACTAAAGTTCCCTTTATCCTTTCATCAGGGCCTCTGAGAAAGCCTCTGGTCAGCCTGTCTCCCCACAAACAACACCACCAAAAGCAGAATAAACAGTTTTATTAAGAAAGAGTGAGAAAGCCGGGCAGTGGTGGCACATGCCTTTAATCCTAGCACTTGGGAGTCAGAGGCAGGTAGATTTCTGAGTTCAAGGCCAGCCTGGTCTACAGAGTGAGTTCCAGGACAGCCAGGGCTATACAGAGAAACCCTGTCTCGAAAAATAAAGAAAAAAAGAAAAAAGAAAGTGAGAAAGAACACCTAATAGAGGTCATGGCTCCGAGGAGGGACTACTCATTTGATTGACACTTTGTTATTGTTTAAAACAGGGTCTCACTATATAGTGCTGGCTGTCCTGGAACTTGCTATGTAGACCAGGCTCATTTGGAACTCACAGAGATCTGCCTACCTCTGCCTTAGTCTTTCAAGTGCTGAGATTAAAGCCATGGACAACCATCTTGATTAACTTTAAAAACAAAAAACAAAAAACAAACAAACTTATGAGCTGGGCAGTGGTGGCACATGCCTTTAATCCCAGCACTTGGGAGGCAGAGGCAGGTGGATTTCTGAGTTCGAGGCCAGCCTGGTCTACAGAGTGAGTTCCAGAACAGCCAGGGCCACACAAAGAAGCCATGTCTCGAACCTCTTCTCCCGCCTCCCCCCAAAAAAGAGCACCAGCTGCTTTTCCAGAGGTCCTGATTTCAAGTCCCAGCACCCACATGGTGACTCAGAGCATCTATAACTGTATTCCCATGGGATCCAGTACCCTTCTTGTATGCAGATGTATATACAGACAAAACAGCCATATACAAAAAATACATGAATAAAATAAATCTCTTTGTAAAGGTGGTTGTGAGCTGTCTGAGGGTGCTGGAAACCAAACTCAGGTCCGCTGGAAGAGCAGCTTCCTCTCTTACTGGAGGAGCTGTCTCTCCAGCCTGACATTTATTTTATTTGTGTGTGTGCTTGAGAGGTCACCTCAGAGGCAAGAAGAGAGCACCAAACCCCCTGGAACTGAAGTTCCAGACCTGTAATGGCCGCCATGCGGACGCTGGAAACCAAACTTGGGTCCTCTGAAAACGCAGGCTAGTGCTCTTAAGCACTGAGACGTCTCCTCAGCCTCTGCTTTAATTAGTTACTTATTTATGTGTGTGTAAGCAGGTGCCACATGTTGTGTGTGTGGTGATCAGAGGATAGTCTTCAGGAATTGGTTCTCCCTTCCATTACGGTGGCTTCTAGAGATTGACTTCAGGACCTCAGCCTTGGTAGTAAGCAGCATTACCCACTGAGCCATCTGGCCAGCTTGTGGTGGTGTTGTTTTTGAGTACCTTTAGCACATTTGTCTATTTATTTTGAGTGTGTGTGTGTGTGTGTGTGTGTGTGTGTGTGTGTGTGTCTGTGTGAGAGAGAGAAAGAGGGAGGGGGAGAGAGAAAGAGAATGCGAGCAAGCATATGGAGATATGGAGATAAATTGATTAATTGTGGAAGTTGTTCCTCTCCTTCCTTCATGTGTGTTCTAGGTCTCAAACAGGCTATTGAAAATGACTTTATCTGATGGACCATTTCAACATTCCTGTTTTGAGATAGGCTCTTATGTAACGTAGGCTAGGCTAGCCTTAGACTCATTAACTGCCCAAGATGACCCTTATTCCTAATCCTCCTGATGCCTCTTCCCAAATTATAGGATTACAGGTATGTAATTACCACCACTGGCTGGGTTTGTGCTGTTGTTGTTGTTTGTTTATGAGGCAAGGTCTCATGTAGCCCAGGTTGGTCTCATGTTTTGAAGCAGCAGGTTCAGGACATTGTGTTCAGAATCTTATTATGCTCAATAAAGCTGGGGAGAAATGTAGTCTATAGGTCACCAGGAAGACCAGACCAGAGAACCTCCCAGAGAGAATGTGCCAAAGATCTGGCCAAGCTGACCTGGCAAAGGCATGCTGGGTGCAGACACACTTTTTGCCAAAATTGACCATCTGAAGGCCACTCTCAGCCTCAGTAACTTCTGGAAAGAGCTCATCCATTACCACACTGCCTCTAGTTCATTTCTCTTAGAGCCTACTTCTGGCTTAAGGCAGAGTGCCAGCATCTGTCTGCACAGCATGCTGGAAAGGGGTGTCTGACTTCTGTGAATGGAAGAAAAAATGGTGATTACCACCATTACCACTAAAGATAAATGACATGCCCAGTAGCCCAATAGAATGGCTTCTGTCCTCTTCAGTCTTCCAGGAGCCTGGACAGTTGAATCCCAGAGGCTCCTGTTCCACACACTGTACTCCCAGAGACCTTGGGCCACAACCTGATCACCTTCCATATGATGCCTTCCCTCTATGGATACCAGGGACCTCAACTCCTGCTAGCCACCTCCTCCATTTTTAGGCAACGACAACCTCAACTATGGTGACCTAGGTTCAGGTAAGCTAAAACATGCCATTAGCAAATTGGACCCTCAGAAACCCCTGCCAATGATAGATGCTGTCTTTTGGGTTTTGTTGTTTGTTTTGAGATATAATCTCACACTGGCATGAACTCACTATTTAGGGCAGGCAGGTCTAGAATTCTCCATGATCCTCCTGCCTCAGCCCTGAATTCCATTCTTGAGCTACCCTGCACCCTGAGAATTGTTCTGTTAATGTCACCATTCATTCAGAAGGAAACAGAAATTCAGAGAAGCTAGCCATCTCTTTTCTCTCTTCATCACCCAAGCAGCCCCCCAGGGGCTGGGTCTGAGCCATTCTATCTGAGCTGGGGAGCTCTGTGCCCTCGAGCCAAGGGCTAGCATTGACCCCGAAACAAGCCATGAGAAGTCACAGAGCTTCTTCTGAGCAGCATCCCTTAGATTTTATATCAGATGTATCTGTAACATACAGAGTAGTCTCCCAGGCTGGGGGGTGTCTAACTTTTGTAGTCTTGGGGGATCTGGGAACCTAAGTAGTTTGTTTGTTTGGTTTCTCTGTGTCCTGCTAGTCCTGGAACTCACTTTGTAGATCAGGTTGGCCTCAAACTAACAGAGATCTACCTGCCTCTGCCTTCTGAGTGCTGGAGTTGAAGTGCCTTCTCCAGTGAAAGAGCAAGTAGAGGAACTGACTTTGTAGTCCCTAAGGGTTAACTGACTACCCTGACCTAAGTTAGGACTATTCACACGGGGGATCGGTAGCTGAGATCTCAGAAATCTATAGAACCACTCTGTGCTCTGAAAATACCATAACATGGACACTCAGGAGCTGGCAGACAGTGAGGGAGTCAGCCTTCAAGATGTGAGCCCTTGCAATCCCCCCCTCTCCCCCCCCATCTAGGAACGCATCCAGAGGGTCTGTCATGGCATGCACAAAGTGATCCCAGTCAGAAAGGGGCTGTCCAAAGCCACCTGTCTGATGTGGCTGCTGAAGCAAACCTTTTGCTTTCCCTTCCTTTCATCTCTGTGTGGCTGGCATCCATGTCCAGGTGACACAGATTCTGCCTCTCTGCGGCCCTTCCCTGCTCCCAGGCCTTACAATTTGCCTATGCAAAGCCCTGAGCAGGAAAGAGTAGCTGAGGTGAGCATAGGAGTATGGTACCACTGGGAAATTCTGTCAGTTCCAGTTGGGGTAGGGTGGCATCCAGAATGTTCCACTCAGTCTGACCTGTAGACTTTGATCCCACAGTTATTGATACCAGGCCTTGCTCTCCTCTTGTATAAGTAAGAGAATCCTTTGGGTGAGAAATGTTGAGGTAGGAGATGAAGGGCAAGGAATAGGCCCAGGGCCTAGTTTCAGGTGGGCTTGCTCCTATGTCTTTTCCACATTTCCCCCTTTCCATGGTACTATCTGGGCTCCCTATTGAATTACCCTAGTGGCTTTTTTCTTGGCTTTTTAAATTTTTGCTTTTTTTGTTTGTTTAATGAGACAGGGTCTTAAGTAGCCCAAACTGGCCTTGAATATGATATAGAGCTGATGGTCTTATGTTCTAATTCTCCTACTGAGATTATAGATGTGCATTACCATGCCCAGTTTCTATAGGATGCTAGGGATCAAACACAGGGCTCTGTGTATGCTAGGCATGTGCTCTACCAACTGGACTAGCTCCCCAGCCCAGGAAAGTTTCTCAGTTTCTCAGAGCCTCAATATTATGGCTTGTCCTCCCCCAACTCCTATGTTGAACATCTAGTCCTAGTGGCCCTAACAGAACATCGAGCCACTAGGGAGGCAATTAAGATTAAGTGGAGTCGAAAGAGTAAGGCCGTGATCCTCTAGTCTTGGGTCTTTATAAGAAGAAGTAATACCCTGCCCAGCTGCCTTCTGTGCTCCCTGGCAGGAGGTTACCTGAGGACACAGAGAGAGGTGGTGATATCCAAGCCGGGAACGGAGGCTCACCAGAAACTAACCCGATCTTGGCCTTCTATCCTCCTGATCTTGGAGGAAATAAAATCTCCATTGTTTAAGCCGCTCAGTGTTGTGGGATTGTTACATCAGTGTGAGCTGACTAATAGAGCTGGTGTCTCCATTTGAAAGTGAGTGTAAAACTGGTGCTTGCATCATAAAACTATTCTGGGAGTCCAATGAGGAAATCACACATGTAAGGTTTGAGTGCTTTCTGTAGCATCCTCGCTGCCTGGAACAGTGCCTTGTGTCTAGCACACGTTTATAAACCAATTGTTGTTGGTTTGGGGGTTTTTTGTGGTTGTTATTTGTTTTATTTTGTTTTGTTTTGTTTGGTTTGGTTTGATTTGGTTTTTTCGAGTCAGGGTTTCTCTGTGTAGCCTTGGCTGTCCTGGAACTCACTCTGTAGACCAGGCTGGCCTCGAACTCAGAAATCTGCCTGCCTCTGCCTTCCAAGTGCTGGGATTAAAGGCGTGTGCCACCACCGCCTAGCTGATTTTTTTGTTTCATTTTGTTTTGTTTGAGACAGGCTTTCACCATGGAGGTCTGCCTGTCCTAGAATTCAGTATGTGGCCTCATAGTCTTACTCAAAGCCTGCCTCAAACTCACAGAGATCTACCTGCCTCTGCCTCCTAAGGTGTGTGCCACCATGCCCATTGTGATAAAGAGATGTTTTATAAACACCTCTATTAAAGAATAAACCAGTCACGTGGAATTTGAGAGCCTCTGGATTTTCCCCTCACCTTTAACTTTTTTGATCCGTGATTACCACCCACTAGCAAGTGGTAGAAGGAGTAAAGAGCCAGGATGGGTGACAGCAAGGTGACATCTGTCCATCAATGTCACCTAGTATGGCTCTGAAAAGGTGATGCCAGAGAGCCCTACCTGGGCCATCTTAGGTCTTCTAGTTTGGCTAAAGAACTGGAGACCACAGCCTTGAGAGGACAACAGGATCCTGGGAGTGTCTTGGATAAAGTCCATTTTGGATAGGAGACCACAGGTAGAGGCGGGCACCTTTCCAATACTTAGAATATGGAAATAATGGGAACAATGGAGCCCTTGTCCCTCAGGACATTTGTGGCAGCTCCTGGGCTCTAGAGAGGCAAAGGGACTTCGCTCATCTACCTCGCCATGGTGAGATTGGTTCCAGAGGCTCCTCAGGCACAAATACCTGCTCAGACTCTTGGAGATCCAGGACTCTGGGCAGGGAGAGTCCCAGCTGTACTAACCACTTCCTGTGCTCTGCTCCTGCTCTTTCTAGGACAGGTTCAGTGGCAGCAAGGCCCGGTGAGTGTCCCTCTTTCTCCTGCTCTCCCCTTTGTCTTCACCTACCTCCCCATCACTGGAGCAGCCTTCTATCTCTATCTACATGTGACTGACCATCCATGTGCTTCCACTCTCTGCCAGCCCTGTGCCCAGCTTCCCTAGGGTACCACCTCATCCAGCTGTACACCAAAGGCCACTAGTTCTGCCTGCCCCTGAGCCCCACCCCCAGTCTTCTCCTTCTGCTGCTCTGATCTCAGGTCCAGGCTGTCACACAGCTTCCCAGTCATAGGTGTGAGTGATCTAAAGAGCAATGTCACCCTGAGAGAACTCAGGGTCTCCTTGGGCAGAGTTGAGTAGAGTCTGCTTACAGGTTGGGGCCACCATTCCTATCTGCCAGATGTGCAGGTAAGTGCACAGTGGGTCTTAGGGGCCCAGCAGACCAGGATCTCCCTGACTGACTCTAGATAGCCTGTCCCACCACCTGTCCAGCAAGGCTTAGCACTTAAGCTTGGTTGTCTTGCCTGTCTTGGTCAGAATCTGGGTGCAGGGGTCAGGAGCTTTTGATAGGTAAAACAAACATCTGCCGAGGTTGGACATACCTGTCTTGTCTACGCTGCTAGAAAAGCCCATGTTTATGGATTTCTTTAGTTGTAGGGTCAAAGACCCTAGTTAAGGGCAGATGATTTATTATTTATCAGAGAGCGAGCAAAACAAAGCCTTTTGCTGGAAGTAGGTGGGCTGGGGTGAAGCAAAACCAGTCTATCTATCCAGATACCCAAGTCTGGAGAGAAAATGGAGCCAGCCCATCTTTCCTGACTGGCCCAAACACATGGAGAAACAGGGTAAGTGGGAATGCTGCAAATGGGGGTGAGGGATGGAGGCACCGGTCACCAGGGACTGCCACGTTCCATCCTCCATCTTCCCTGTGCCCCCAGCATTCCTTTTTGAAGGCCCAGGAGGAGGTAGAAGAGGAGGATAAATATGAGCTGCCCCCCTCTAAGGTTCCGCCAGTCAGCCTGGCCCCTGCACAGTCTCATGGTTCTAAAGCAGACTCCTTATATTTGGGTGAGGACTGAGGAGGGAGGGGCTGGGAGGTTGGGTCAAGGCAAGAGGGTCCAACAAAAGGAGAATCCAGCCCTGGCCTCTCTTCCTTCTGCCTGAGTTGGGACAGCGGAAGAGCCTCAGCTGGCTGCCACTGAGGCCTCTTAGCTGGGCCGAAAAGGCCAGAGATATGAAGGAAAGGAGTTAAAACTGTAAAGAAGAAGGAGAACGGGGAGGAGACTGGAGGGAGGGGTGAGGTAACTAAGGCAACACTGACAAAGCAGGAAGCCCGACCCAGTCCCTAGGGCCTTGCGTTCCCCCCTCTGAAATCTCAGCACATCCTCCCAACCAGGGTGGGAATGCCCTAAGAGGCTACCACCACTGGCATCTCACCGCCCCGCCCCCTGGGCTCAGCCACGTGGGGGCAGGGAAGCTGACTGTCTTCAGTTGCCATGGAGACGGGGCTGTCAAGAAGCCAATAAGTAGAGGGGACAGGAGGAGGGAGGGAGAGATGAAGGCTAGGTGGGAAGTGGATGGAAAATGGGAATATACTAGGGAGAGACTTCCTCCCTCTCCCCAGTTTATAAAGCACAGAGTCTCTTTCAGATCGTTCTGGGCTCCTGGATCCATCCAAGCCACCACCGCTCCCGCCTCAGTCTACCACGGCCAGAGGACTCCCCATAAACCCTTCCTTTCCTACCCGCCCTACCTCTGGCTACCATTTCCCGGTGAGTTAATCTTACAAACATCTCATTTGCAAACCCCCACCCCCACCCGAGCTCATTCCACCCCCAACACAAGTTAATAGTCTAGACACCTTGAAACCTCTGATGCTACATAACAAACCAGAGTGAAATAAACAAAAACAATAGTAGCTCCTCCCACTTGCCTAAAAGGTCCTTTCATCCCTTCCTTAGTCACCTGCAGCTCTGCTCCCTGCTCCTTGCGCTGCTCAACTAGGCTCCTCTGCTGGGGTTGAGGCCAAGGCTCAGCAGTCTTCTCCTAGGCTCTGGGCCACAGGCCCCTCTCTGGCCAGAGGGGTCAGCTGTCATCATTCCCAACTCCCTTTCCCACTGTGATATGGTGGTTATCCACTTTTAAATTTTACAGAATAAAAATAAATAAATAAGCAGGGGAACTTTCACAGTAAGGAAAGGACCCCAACTAGAGGCAGAGAGAAGTGTTGTCCTTCCGTGCAGTCTCCTGTTGTAGTGTTTTATGTTTATTTGTTCAGTTGGGTTTTCTGGGGCGAGGGGCAATTGAGAGGAAGTCTAATGGAGCCGAGGCTGGCCTTATACTCACTCATGCTCACCCTACCTCTGCTTCAGGCATGAACAGCTAGTTAGTTTTGAAAGCAGCACATCGGCTCTACCCTCTCGCACCCCAACTTCCTTGTTCTTCAACTGCCTGCACTTCATGCCTTCCACCGTTCTCTTCCCTCCTCCCTCATTTGCCTCCTCCCATTATGCCCACAGCTGAAGACAGCAATGAACCTGCAGCCTGCAACCCCAAAGCAGGGACCTGTTTTTGGAAGGCGAGGTAGCGTGTCCTCTTTCTTTCCATGGTTCCACATAGGAGGGGAGTCCTCTCCTACATTGGAGTTGCCTTGAACCGGGCTTGCTGCATCCCTCCTAGCCACACCTCCTTTTTTGTTTGCCAAGCCTCCAAGTCAGTCAGTACAAGTATCATTACCACCAAAACCATGAACCGCTGGGCCCTAGAGAGTTGGAAAGCAGAGCCCCTGACCTCCAGGTCCTGTCTTCAGCTTGTGTGATCCCTGGGCCAGGTGAGGGGCACCCTAGAATGAAGAGATCGAATTGAAGAGGTCCCTATTGAGACCTCAGAGTATTATCTCTCATCAACAGGCAACCTTGGGCTGTCACTCCGATTGCCTCCACTGTCTGGAGACTTGCCTCAATGGTTAGGCCCTTGAGGCCTATGACCACAGGACCTTAGGATGTCAGGATGTGGGGATAGACCACTTGAACCATCTCTGGCTAAAACAGGTTACAGGAGGGGTAGCATCTTCCTGCCCAAGGTCAAACAGCTCACATGAGGCACAGTTCATCTTATTCTTAGTTGCTGGTAAACATCCATCACCCTGAGGGAAGCTATGTTTTTTTGTTTGGTTGGGTTTTTTTTTGTTGTTGTTTTTGTTTTTGTTACCATTAAAGTTATCTGGAAACAAGCATAGCAAATTTGGTGAGTAGTCAAGCCTGGTGGCATTTCAAGGTGGTAAAGATAAAGGATGAGTGGATGAGGTGTGTTTTCCTAGGTTTCCAAAGCTAGCGATGAGGAGCACTGTGACTAAGGGTGCCCCGGCCCTTTCTCACTGATGCTCATGAGTGCTCTAAGGAGCACTGTGACTAAGGGTGCCCCGGCCCTTTCACTGATGCTCATGAGTGCTCTAAGGAGCACTGTGACTAAGGGTGCCTGGCCCTTTCACTGATGCTCATGAGTGCTCTAAGGAGCACTGTGACTAAGGGTGCCTGGCCCTTTCTCACTGATGCTCATGAATGCTGGTTCTCCTTTTCCTTACAGGGCGAGGTACACCTGCTAGAGTGGTGAGCTGCCTTCTTCTCTATCCTGTAGTCTAGGGACTTTTCTAGAAAACTGACAGGCATGGAGTAAGCATAGGGGGAAAAGGTCTGGTGTAGAGTCCTTCTCTCTGCCTAAAATAGAAGCCAGTGGTGTCACCCGGAGCCTCCCCACTCTCTGAGCACTCCCAAAGGAGAAGTTAGTTAGGACCTGCCCTTCCTGTTTAGATAAGGAGAAAGTGAGATGTCTAGAGCTACCTTCCTCTCAGTCGGTGGCTTCTTCCATGTCTTACTTCCTCAGATTTCTAAAAGAGACCACAGGTCTAGTCAAACATATAGTCCTACACCTTAGGTAACAGAACGTACGGAGAAACCCGATGAGGACATCTACCTGGAGTGTGAGCCGGATCCACGTGAGCGCCTGTCCCTCCACTACCCATGAACTCACTCTCTCCTAGCCCCATTCTTGTTCCCTCCAAAGCACTCCCCTCTAGACCCTACCTGGGTGTCTTCATTTCTGCCGTTGGTCCCACTCACTATCTCCTTACCAAAGAGGTGACTGACACCCTTAGAGCAAAAGCTGGGTGGAGTTTCTTAGCTGCTACAGCCAGGCCACCGAGCTGGAATCTCCCTATGGAAGTTCCCAGGAGAGCCAAGTCAAAGGCAACAGTAGTAGACCCTAGGCTATTGTCAGCCACTTCCCCATCAGCCTGGACTTCCCTGCCTGGTCCCCAGCCAGACCCTGCCTGCCCTCTCTGTTCCAGTTCCAGCCCTGACTAGGTCTCTGAGCTCCAAAGCCCGGATACCTCCAGTTCCTCTGCCAAGAACATCTGGATTGCCCAAGTAAGCCGCAGCACTGGAAGGGAACAGCATGGGACAATGGGTTCACTAATAAAGGAAACCCCAAAGGCCAGGCATGGTAGCAAATGTCTTTCTTTAATCCCAGCGTTTGGGATGGAAGAGGCAGGCAGATCTCTGTGAATTCAAGGCCAGTTTGGTTTACATAGAGAGTTTTGGATCAGTGGAGGCTGCCTAGTGAGACCCTGTCTCAAAAAGAATAAAAAATAAATAGATTAAAAAAAAGAAGAAGAAGAAGAAAAGAAAAACAAGGGCTGAAGAGATGGTTCAGTGGTTAGGAGCATAGCTGCTCTTCCAGAGGTCCTGAGTTCACTTCCAGCAACCACAGTGGCTCACAACCATCTGTAATGGGATCCAATGCCTTCTTCTGGGGTGTTTGGAGACAGTGACAGTGTATTCACATAAATAAAATACATCTTTAAAAAAAAAAAAAGAAAGAAAACAAAACAAAACAACTCCTCTGAGCTCTACTCCCCAATTTATTCCTTGCAGGCCAGTTATTGGTCACCAGGAGACTCGGAATGTAAGAGGCTAGTGTCAAGGAAGAAATGAGCCCAGAGGGGTGGGAGGGAGTTCTAGGGTGGGACGTCAGAGTTTGGGCAGCAGCCTGGGAGACCAGTGCTCATCTGACCAGACTTCCTGTGTCCCAGGGAGCTGTGGATGGCATGTTGAAAGGTGAGTACTACGTTTTCATCTCCATGGGACTGCTCTGCTAGGACCTTCCTCCCTCCGGCCATGGAATCTCCCCCCAGATCCTCAGGTCCTATTTACTTTACCAAGGGGGTCCTTGCAGCTCTGACTCCTGCCGAGATCAGGCCTGAGAGGATCCTCTTGGGATCCCAAGGTCTGTACTAACTTGAGAAGCTGCCAGTGTGTGTCCCAAGATCAGTTCTCATTTGGAAATCACACAAGGCCTGTCCAGTGGGTCTTTCCAGGGTGTTGGGCCTTGGAATACAAGGGGCACAGAATGCCTGTGTTGGGCTTCAGACAAGCTGGCACCCTCTGCTGCAGTACGCACCCATGAAGCCTTCTTACCATCCCCTTCCTGGTCCCAGCCCTCTTCTCTGCTCCTTTCAGCAGGAAGGAAGCTGTCTGCTTCCTCCATAGCCCCTGCTCTGAGTACCTCTGCTGCTGAGGTGAGCAAAGCTGGGGGCAGATGTGGGTGATTGATGCCTGTGGGAAGCAGAGTCCTTGCCCAGGAGCCCTCCTAACCTCGAGGCCTACACCCCCACACAGAACATGCACGCACTGAACAGAGCTCCCCAGGCTGCACCCCAGGCACAGACACTACTTGGTTTGGCCTGTAGGACTCAGCCTGGGGCTGGTAGATGTAAACACAAATAATTGTACCCCAGGGTTCTCTGGTCTCCATGCCCCACCTCAGTGCTTGAGTGTCTCTTTGAGTAGCTCTGTGTATTGCACAGGATGGCAGTCTGCTGGGTCAGCCTTGGTACTCCGGGAACTGTGACCGTCAGTCTGTTGAGAGAGCCCTGCTTCACTTCCAAAAGGTTGGGCATTTGCCAACTCTTGGCCTTCTCTGAAAGTCTATTCTCTGCCTGTGGCTGATGAAGCTAGCAGTAAGGGCCAGGGAGGCACTCTGCATAATTAGTCAGCTGGGCTTAGGCAACTAAGATGAATTTCGTGGCTGGGGTCTCCTCCACAGGATGGAGCCTACACGGTGCGCCTCAGCTCTGGGCCTCACAGTTCCCAGCCCTTCACTCTGGCAGTACTCCTCAGAGGCCGCGTCTTCAACATTCCCATTCGGCAACTGGACGGCGGGCACCACTATGCCTTGGGTCGGGAGGGCAGGAATCATGAGGAGGTGGGTGCTGGAAGAGTCATGGGCCAAATCATGGAGGTGGGTCACAGAGCAGCACCCTGGGCCTGGCCAAGAGCATGTGTGTGTTGGGGGGAGGTTGTGGGGGGGCAACACTGATTGCTTCCCTCCTTCACCCTGGCTTGAATGGAAATGATGGAGGGTAAGGCCTCTGAGGTAGTTCTATTAGTGCCTGCCTTGCAATATGAGGGTCTGAGTTTTACCCCAAGAGCCTTGGCAGGTAAAATAAGACTTGAGTAGTGGCTCTGGTTTATAATCTTGGACAGGGGAGGTTGAGAAATGGGTATCCAGATCTTGGACTCATTGGCCATCCAGTCTCCAAGCCAGTGAGAGAGGTCTTGTCTCAAAAAAACAAGGTTGGGAGTGGAGAGATGGCTCAGTGGTTAAGTGCACTTACTGGTTTGGCCTGGAGTTGAGCTCCCAGCACCCACATGGCCATTACAATTGTCTATAGCCCTAGTTATGAGGGATTTACTGCCTTCTCTGGCAGTAAATTGGCCTCTGTAAGCACCAAGCACATATATATATCCATGTAGGTAGAACACTCCTACCTACTAAAAAAACTAAAAGAAAAAGCCCTAATAAACAAGGTAGCTAGACATGGTGGCGCTCACCTTTAATCCTAGTACTTGGGAGTCAGAAGCAGATGGATCTCTTTAGTTCTAGACCAGCTGGAACTACACAGTGAAACTGTATTTAAAAACAAAATAAAGCTCTGTGTGTGTGTGTGTGTGTGTGTGTGTGTGTGTGTGTGTGTGTGTGTGAAGCCGGAGGCCCGGACATCTCCCCAGACATCTGGCACTGTGAAAAGAAGCCCATCCTTCTTTTGGGGAAGCCTTTCCTTGTGCTGTGGTTCAGTCTTCATAGGGTCAAGGTGAGGGCGACGAGACCATCTGAGAGGAGGGCAGAAATCTCCCCAGCACCTGCTGGGTTCAGACCTAGACAGTCATCCACCACTCAGCTTCCCTTGAGAGAAACCACAGCCAAGGCCCAGGCCTAAAGCAGTGCTCATCCAGCTCTGGCCAATAGCATAGCATTCCTGTGCAGTTGCAGGCTCACAACCAGACAGCAAAGCGGCATTGCAGTTTCATAGCACAGTGGGAAGAAAAATATCTAGAAAAATGCCAGCCAGCTCCCTGCCAGGCCCCACAATTGCCTTAGAAAGCTGTTGGCAGACTAAAGCTCAAGGGACCTACAGATGCCCTGCCTGCCTTATGCAGCTCTTCTCCTCTGTGGCCGCCATGGTTCAGCATTACATGAAGCACCCCCTGCCCCTTGTGGACCGACACAGCGGCAGCCGGGGATTCACCTACCTGCTCTTCCCCACCAAGCCCTGAAGAAACAGCAAGACACCAACCCACCTTTGGCACCCCACTGTGGTGTGCCCCTTCACTTCCCCTTCCCACTTTAGGTTGCTTTCTTTTCCCTGCCTGCCTCCACCCCAAAGGCCCTGCAGGTTCAAAAGGAGAGGCATGAAGATGGCCACCTGGGGAGGTTGGCTTCCTCAGAGACATTGTCTCTCCTTCGGCTGACTTCTTGTGGGGGGGAGGGGTTGGCATCTTCTGGGAGGAACTGGGTTCCCAGCACACTGTATACTTTCAATAAACCTTTATTGACTGAATTCTCTTTTAATACCACACTCCATTCTTAGTATTAGAGTAGGTACGTCTGTGTGTGATCACATGCATGTGAGTGCCTACGTCCACAGAGGAGAGGGCATCAGATACCCTGGAGCTGGAGTTTGGGGGTCAGGGGGTGCAAGTTACCAGATGTAGGTGCTGGGAAGAGCAATAAGAGCTGTTTAATAAGGCCGAGCTATCCCTACAGCATAGGGGATGGACTCTGGAATATGCTGAGAAAAGCAGCCTTCTCAAAAAGGCCTTACACTTCCTAAGAGGACTGGAGTAATGCTGCTGTGTGAGTCTACTTGGTAGGCTAAACTGCAGAGAGAAGGGGCCCATTTCTACCTGGTTCGGGCTTTTGTCCTTCTAAGTTCTTTGCCAAAGAGTTGGAGGGCCAGGCCAATAAACTGACGTGTGTTTATGCTTGCTGGTCTTGGGCAAGGAAGGGAAGGAGGCTCAAGGTTTCTGGAGGAGAGAGAAGGCTAATGGCAAGCATTTGATGTTTAGTGTACATTACAGGAAAGACCCCAGGAGCCAGTCTGGATGAAAGCCTAGAGAAGGATGAACAAAAGCGCTGGGAGCCTGGGCCAGCGGATGGTAGAGGCTCTCCGACCCTGAGCTGAGCCGCTGGGCAGGACGCGGGCCTAGCAGGAATAAGGGGCTCCGGGTTGGGCTGGCAGCCAGCAACCCACAGGCTGGCCCAGAGCGGGGGCGTCTCCGGGCCCTGGCGTGGAGCCTGGAACACCCCGTGCCGGAAGCACCACGTGACCATGACTCCGCAGAAGTCTCCAGCGGCCGGGAAACAAAGGGCAGCTCAGCGGCTGCCTGGCGTGGGGGGCTGGCACGGAGGGCACGGCTCCCACTGGTGCCATGCTGCGCCCCAATACCTCTGGACCGCTCTCTGGGGAACCTAGAGTCTGGCGTGACCGGGAGGCTTGGGGGATGTCCGGGCGGAAGCCAGGGCCTAGGGATCTGCAAAGGCAAGGCAGGGGGTGGGGCGGGCCACGTGGCCTGCGGGAGCGAGCACAGTCGCCTCCCTTCGTCATCGCCCTCTGGCAGATTACCCTCCCTGAGCTGTAATAGATGGGAAGATAATTGTCCCTGTACAATCAGCGACCTCCGGTTAGGAGGCTTAAGTGAGGGCCTTCCGTGCGTAAGAGGCGCCTCATGTGCCGCACTCTGACTCCCTTCTCCAAAACCAGCTCAGAATTCGGGTCAATTAACTGCTACTGATAAAGCCCCAGTAGGAAATCGCCTTCAAGCCAGGGAATCTGGGCAAGGACAGCACCTGCCTTAGTGCTGCAGGAGTGGGGAGTCTCAGACCAGCAGCTGGGGTTTTCAGCTGGCTGAGGAAGCCGCAGGGTAGGGATTCTCAGCTGCCTGCCAGACCTGTTAGCCTAACACTTCTTTTTTTCCCCCAGGACACTTCTAGGCTCAAGCCCTGGGAATGGCTTCTCTCTCCTACCACTTGTCCAGGCACCTAGGGACTTCTTAGGATGTGGGTCAATGGCATTTTGGGGTGCCCTCATCTGCTTTGTAGTTTCACTCTCCTAGAGGAGCCCCCTACTTCGAAGACAGAAAAGCCTTTTCAGGCGTTTTTAATTGAGTTCCGGACTCCCTAATAGGTAAACTGGGAGGGCATAGCTAAGAGCACTTGTTACTAGTTCCAAAGTTGCTTCATGCTGAGGCAGGAGAATTGGTAGTTCTTAGCTAGCCTGGTTTGTATAGTGAGTGCTAGTCCAGTTAGAACTAAGTGTAAACTGTCTCAGAACACCCCCCCCACACACACACACAAAAGCAAAACAACAACAACAACAAAACAAGGTAACTATCATTCATTGTTCCTGCAAGGATTAGAGGAACAGTCCAGGTAGTGGGGGCAGTACATAATTAGAGCCCCAAATGGCAGATGAGCGTGATCCTTAGGACAGCAGGCCACCAAGGTGGTTCAATGTGTGGGTCAGTTTCCTGCTAAGCCTGACACAGGGTGGAAGGAGAGAATCATCTTGGCTAACCACGTGCTGCTGCGACAACACTCCCTCCTCCCACCATATAAAGACATTGAAAGAGAAAAGATCAAGGCCCAGAGCTGGCCTAGCACCTCCTCAGCTGACAGATGTGTATCCAGATGTCTTCTTTCCCAGGGACCCAACCCATTCTGCCTTCCCCATCTTCTTCTCCCTCCTAGCCTTGGCCCCTGCTACTTAGCAGATGCCCTTTCACCCCCAGGAGCAACCGGCCATCCCTGCCCTCTATCGAATAATCAGGTCTCTGAATACAGTTGGTGACAAGTGTTTGTTGAAAAATTCATTAAGTCTCTCCCAAGTTCCTCTAAGCTGACGATCTGGACTCCTTTGATACAAAGTCCAAGCCAAGATTGTCTAAGAAAAATATTTTTTTTAATTCAAAGACAACAGTTTTATTAGATTTTGAAGTTTTGGTTTTGTTTTGGATAAGGTTTCATGTTGCCCAGGTTGGCATTAAACTTGCTGTGCACCCAAGGATGACCTTGAACTCCTGATTCTTCTGACTCCACCTTTTGAGCCCTGAGATAACAGACCCGAGTCACCACGGCTGGTTTGTTCCATGCTAGGGATGGAGCATAGGGCTTCATAAATGTTGGGCAAGCACCCCACCAGCTGAGCTACGTCACTAGCCAGCAGTTAATTCCTTTTGAGTAATGTGAGTGTGTACAGCTATGGCTGGCTGGCAACCATCCTATCTTTCCAGGCTTTTTGCCTTTCTAAATATGACAGAGTAAAAATGAGCCTGGGAGGCCTGGTAAGGAGTGTGAGCATGGAGGGTATGCGCATGGGAGGACACAGGGGGAGCACTCCTCCAGCCTCCTAGGGCAGAGGTCAGTGAGCCAGCACAGATGCAGGGAGAGTTGGAGGTTCCGGTATTTCTGTAATTCCATGGAAACGGAAGCTCTTGACTTTCCCCTGCACGACCCTGCCAAGCACTCAGCCACGTTTCCTGAGGTGAACAGGCCAGACTAGAAAATTCCAGGCAGGCTTGTCTGCGGAAAGAACAAGTCCCTGAGAAATGCAGTGCGTGACAGATACCAAATTGTCTGTTACTGAGGACCCGAAAGACAAGAGAAGCCCAGGAAGTGTGTGGTTAAGAAGGGTGTGAAAGCTATGGCCCAGGGCTCCCAGTGCGATCTGAGTTAACCATCCCAGGCTTGCAGTTGACTTGAGAGAAACGTGTACAGAAGAATCCAAGTTTGGCTGAGCCATTCATCCTCTGTGTAGCCCTGACTTCGGTCACCCCCTGCCTCTCCCCCTCCTTGCATAGTCTAGGAATTAAACCGAGGGGCTTGTGCATGCTGAACAGGCATCTAACACTGAGAGCTGTTACTGCTCTTGTGATGGTTCTTGATCTTCTGCCCAGGCTAGGCTTGAACTTGCCATTCTCCTGCCTGGGGGCCCAAGCAGTTGAGATTACAGGCATGCAGAGATTGCCCAGTTAGAGTCTGGGTTTTGTTGGGTTTATTTGTTTCTTTGCCATGCAGTGATGAGAAGCCAACCCAGAGCCTAGTACATGCTTAGATAAGCACTGTACCACTGGACTACAGCTCCAGCCCTTTTCATTTTGAAAACTGAGTCAATGAAGCTGTGTATGGTGACTCATGCCTATGATTCTAGAGCTCCGGAGGTAGAGGCAGAAAGATCTTGAGTTTCGGCTAGCCTCAGCTTTATACACTCTGTGTGTGTGTGTGTGTGTGTGTGTGTGTGTGTGTGTGTGTGTGTGTGTGTAAGGGTATTAAAATGAAGAGAAAGGGGACTGGCAAGATAGCTCAGCGGGTAAGAGCACTGACTGCTCTTCTGAAGGTCCTGAGTTTGGATCCCAGCAACCACATGATGCAGCACAACCACCCGTAATGAGATCTGACGCCTCTTCTGGAGCGTCTGAAGACAGCTACAGTGAATTGCGCCGGAGCCGAGTGGAGTGAATTGCACCGGAGCAAGCAGGGCAGGGCCAACAGAGGTCCTGAGTTCAATTCCCAGCAGCCATACATATGATAGCTCACGGCCATAAATAAAATAAATCTTAAAAAAAAAAAGAAGAGAAAGACAGCAGTAGAGCACACATTTAATCCCAGCACTGGGAGGCAGAGAGGCAGGTAGATCTCTGTGAGTTTGAGGTCAGCCTGGTCTACAGACAACTAGGCTACACAGAAAAACCCTGTTTCAAAAAATAAATTAAAAAAGAGGAAAAAAAAGAAAACAGTAAATGCCTGTTTAGGGATGGTATGAAAAGGAAAATTAATATATATATTTAATTATATATAAATACATAAATTTATGTATATATATATTCCTTCTCACACCAACTATATATATACATATATACATGTACACACACACACACATTATATATATATATATATATATATATATATATATATATATATATGAGCTGATACATGCTATCAGGCAAATGATTGATACCTAGTAATAATCATAGCTATGAATAGGCAAAACCTGGTTGTGGTCACCTATCTTTGTGGCCCATGTTCAGAGGCTCTGCTCCACTCATACCATGACCAGTCTTATTGTACCCACAAACACATGAAATCTTTTGGGAAATATATAATTACTGTCTTGTTAGCCCATGCTACTGTTACTCTTTTCTTGATAAGACAACACACACACACACACACACACACACACACACACACACACACACACACACTTGAGAATCAGAAGGTAGGGAGACTTCAGAGAGTTCACGACCACCCTGGTCTACATGGTGCTTTTTTCCTTAGTGCCCTCCCAGATGTGAGCTACAGATTTCCATTAATACACACTTATTTATCTACTGAAAAGAGAACGTATTAAATGGATGCACAAGGAACTGCATCTTTCTGAAGGGCAGGGAGGGGGAGTGGAGAAAAGCCTGGAACGACTCAGGTAAGAGGCCAGGATGCTGTGGCAAGGTCTGGGCCTGAGTGGCTCTCTGTTTCATGTCCCTGTGAGGCACTGCTGTAGGATCAACTTGGAAGTGTTCGGTGTCCGAGCAGAACCTGCTTCCAGATCCTTAAGTGGTCTTGGCCTACTTCTGGGAGGAGTAAACCTAAAAGGAAACAGCATTTTTCAAGTGCAAGAGGCTTCTAGTTCTAGGGACTGGCTGAGCTCACCCACCCCAGGCCTTGCATCAGCTGCAGGGATGACTGCCAGGCCTTGGAAATTAAGGCAGAAGGCTCCCAGGAGCCTCCCCATCTTGCCTCCTGCTCTCAGTGCGAGGGAAGCAAAAAGGAGCAGAGAAGTCAGGGTCTCTTTAGCCAGTCCATTTCCAAGTCACTCACCTGCCTAGCTCTCAGGAGCCCAGGCAACAAGCAGCCCTCATGATCACACGGGCTGAGGTTTTATATGAGAAGCCCCTACTCCTAAAGACTGTGATGCCTCTTAGGCTGAGCTGGAAATGTTGGGACAGGCTTCCCACTAGCTCATGGCAGCACAAGGTTTTTATTTTGTTGTTTGATAGAGATACTAAGGGCTGGGCATGTAGCTTGGGGATAAAGTACTTGCTTAGCATGCATGAGGCTATGGGTTTGATACCCAACACTACAAATAACCAAACCCAACAACAGTAACAAAACTTCCAACAACAGTGGCCAATGACCAACAGGGGAAGGAAGTTAATTAGGGAGGGTTCTGATGTGGCCTTGGTTTATTACTGCTGCAGCTTAGAGTTGCAAGCATTTGTAGATTCCCAGGGACACCTAGTCCCAGTTCTAGGTACACCCAAGCAGTCAGTGGCCACATTGACTTCTTTCTAACATTGGAGTCATATAAGGTCTTCCCACTCTATCCAGTTCTACCTGAAGTTTACACTTTTTCCTCAGCCACTTTTGCCCTTCTCTGGTGGCTATCCACCCACTTTCTTGAGCTCTCCCAGCATCCCTGGCTGTCTAGACCTGTGGGTAGTTGCGTTGTATGAATGCCTTTTTCTGGAGAGTACAACCTGTACCAACCACTCCCACCATTCTTGGGCTGGGTGAGCTACTGGCTCATTGAAAGGGCATCTAACGCTGTCTCTGCCCCAACCTTGAACCAATCCCTAAAACTACTGGAATCTTATTATTTGTCTATTAGATGTTGTAATTGTATGGTATTACACTGCAGAGGCCTGTGATCCCAGCACTCTAACAGTGCAGGCAGGATGATCAAAAGTTAAATTTCAGTGTTGTCCTCTACTACATAATGTGTTTTGGGTGGTTTGAGTGAAAAATGGTTCCCATAGGCTCACAGGGAGTGGAACTGTTGGGAGATTCGGCCTTGTTGGTAGGTGTGGCCTTGTTGTGTCACTAGGGGGTGAGCTTTGAGGTTTCAAATGCTCAAGCCAGGCCCACTCTCTCTCTTCCTTCTGCCTGCTAATCCAGATGTAGAACTCTTGGCTCCTTCTCCAGCACCATGTCTATCTATGTGCTGCCGCGCTTCCTTACAGTGAAGATGACCTCTGAACTGTAAGGCAACCCCAGTTAAATGATTTCCTTTATAAAAGTTGCTGTTGTCATAGTGTTTCTCCATACCAATAGAAACCGTAACTAAGACAGTGTTTAAGGCCAACCTGGGCTACATGAGCTCCTGTCTCAAAAAAGGGGTGTGTGTGGGAGGGGTGGGGTGGATGCAGGAATGGCTTAGCCACTGTCAGTGCTGGCTTCCCTTGCTGAGGTTCCCAGCATGCACACCTGGCAGCTCACACCCTTGTAACTCCAGCTTCAGGGGTTTGGACATTCTCCTCTGGTGTCGGAGGGCATCTGCATGCATGTGCACAGAAAAATAATTTTAAAAATAATTTTAAAAAGTCCATTAAAATATATATAACAGAGGCTGGGCGGTGGTGGTGCATGCCTTTAATCCCAGCACTTGGGAGGCAGAGGCAGGTGGATTTCTGAGTTCAAGGCCAGCCTGGTCTACAGAGTGAGTTCCAGGACAGCCAGGGCTACACAGAGATATATAGATAGATAGATAGATAGATAGATAGATAGATAGATAGATAGATAGATAGATAGACCTCTCCGAGGTCAGCAGTGTTGCCACTGGGTACCTTTCCAGAAGCCCTAAACTCACACTCAAGCTCATGTGATACTTAACTTTTATGCTCAGGGCAAGAAAGACTAAAGTCCTGGGCTTTGAGCACTCGTGGAGAACGAATAGCAAATTTAACCAGAGTTAAATTCAGTGTCCCAGTTGTGTCTCCCTTTCTTAGCCCTCTATCACCATACTAGGTCCCTGAGGCACACTCCAACATGGCAGTTGGCATTGGCCTGGCTTCTTAGAGAAGTTAAGATTTTACATACTAGGTGCTCCTGATGACCCACCTCTCTAATGCCTCTTTGCTCTGGAAAGACCTCAGGTTTTTAGAAGAAAAGCCATGTCCTCTCTATGGACATCTCAAGGACAGAGGCAAGGGCTCTTGTGTGCCCTGTGACCTGGACTCTGAGCTGAGGCCCTGAATTAAACAATACCCACTGGGTTAAAGGAACAGAAAGAAGGTTTGTGATTCTGCCAGGCACCCCCAGGCCCTGAAGCTTCCCCTGGACCCTTGCTCCTGAACACTGAAATCTCTGACCCACAGGCCATTAGATTTCTTTCCCCACACAGTTGGCTCAGTTAGTGTCCCTGCTTGGAAGGCCAAGGCCAAGGGCTGGCTCCCCATGGGAATATCTGCGGGCTGTTCCTTACCCACAAACAACAGAAGTACACATTATAACTCAGTGGCCAAAGGGACTGTCCCCTGAGCAGGGCACACAGCTACAGTTCTGTAGCTGAAGGCATGAGTTCCTCAGGGCCACACTCTCACAACCCCTGACATCTCAGGGGACTTCTAGGCTGAACCCTTCCTCATCTGTCCTGGTGTTCTGTCTTGGGTGTGAAAGGTAATTTCAGTGAAGAAGATCACACTGCCCAAAGTGGGAGGTGAAGTGGAAATTTAAGGGTTCTTTGGAATGGTGTTTTGTTGGGGCAAACACATGAAGGAATATTTTGATAAAGTGGACACAGGTGTGAAAGGCTAAGGCAGACTCATGAAGGAACATTTCACTGAAGCAGACACAGGAGAGAGGATGTTCTGCTAAAGCAAGCACATGAAAGGACACGTGACGAAGGATTCTTTGCTAATAACACGCATGTATTGGTCTGCCTCACATTGTATAGTTGAGCTGCATTTGTCGGGACTCCATAGAGAGAAACGAACCAAAAACACTTCTGCTGGTGTGCTGCAGTTTGTTGCTGCTTCCAAGGACTGAGACTGATTGGATGCACATGACAAGGCAAGACCTGTGCTGAGGCAAGACATGTGTAGGACATGTGATGTTTGCAGGGTATAAATAGGTCTCCCCGGAATGACAGAGAGAGAGAGCTTGGCTTGTTGGTACAGCTAGCTGTGCAAAGCTTATAAGTCTTAGCTGATCTTCACTTTCCTGAGAGAGGCACAGCTGAGAACTTCTCCTGGCGTTCCTGCTGGTTCCTCCTGATGACTTGAACCAAGGCAGAGGCCTGGCTGTGTCTGCCAGGTCCTGTCACCACTGTTGCTATCCCTACTCTACCGAGCTGCTGGTGTATCCATGAAGTGCCTGCCACTGCCTGCTAACCTAGGAACTGAACTGCCAATTTCCAGACAACACAGATGAGGGTTTCTCCAAATAACCTTTCTAAACAGGTCCACTTCCCCCAAACCTTTTCTTTTCCACTGCCTCTGGTGGATGGTGAGTTACAAAGAAGCTTAAAGCATTTAAGAGCCATCATTAAAAATAGGATTTGAAAAAATTAAAATTACAGGAGGTTATCAGAAGGCAGCGTCTTCAGGGGTAGAAGTAGTCTCTGGTCAGTGAGGCAGTGGGAACAGGGAGAGCTTGCTTACTTCAGCCCGGTCAGTGAGGCAGTGGGAACAGAGAGCAGCAAGCAGCTGCTATGGCTAGTTTGTAAATTCAGACTTAGTTTTGGGGGAGTGTTGAGGCTATCTGTGAAGGGAAGGGTTGCTGACAGAGGAGGGAGGAGAGGAAGCCAGAGGGGCTAGAATCAGAGAGGGAGTCCTGAGCATGGAGGGTGGGGAGGAGCTGGTGAGCCAAAAGTGTCGCAGGTCACATGGATGGTCCACTTGGGTTTCCTTGCTACCACCAGAAACTGTGAATTTACAGAGGAGCCCAAGTGCTATAGAAATGTCTCCCTCATGTGCTCTCCTTCTGTCCAAGTGTTCCCACCCTGATGAGCCACCCTCTCACTGGGCACTCACAGGATTCCTAAAGTTCTTAACCTTTGAGGATCGGAAAACCCTTTCACAGGGTCGCATATCAAATATCTTGCACATCAGAAATTTATACTTCAATTCGTAACAGTAGCAAAATTACAGTTATGATGCTGCAACTAAAATAACTGTATGGTTGGGGGGTCACCACAACATGAAGAACTGTGTTAAAGGGTTGTGGCATTAGGAAGGTTGAGAACCACGGCCCTAGAGACTAACACTTTGTTGTGGGATCTGAGGTCCAATGTATTCACCTGGAACTCCATGCATGGTTTGCTGGCTGGCTCTGTTCAAAACCTTGGCCTACTGCCATATTGCCTCCTGATTTCCTGTATGATGTAATGGGAAAACTCCCCGGGGGGAGGGCAAGATGGTTGCTGCATAGGACTGCATGAGATTACTTTGTTTAACCATTGGTCATTAAAATGGTAGCCTTTCTTTCATGTCACCACTAGGATACATTCCTCTATGATAACTAGTAACAAAATCAAGCTGCTACAGCCTACATCCAGTCCATCAGCAGCACTAAGAGTAACACCATGAAGGTTCATGTGTGTTGGACATATCCCCAACCCTTAGTCTCTCTCTCTCTCTCTCTCTCTCTCTCTCTCTCTCTCTCTCTCTCTCTCTCTCTCTCATTCTTTCTGTTTCCCAACAGAGTCTTTTGTAACAAGCTGGCCTCAAGCTTTCTATGCAGCTGAGCATGGTCTTGAACTTCAGATTCTCCTGACTCTACTTCCCAAGTGCTGGGAGTACAGGTGTGGGCCATCATGGCCAGTTTTCTGTGCTACTGAGAACTGAAGCCAGGGATTTGTGCATGCTACTACTCACTGAGCTACATCTTCAGAACCTTGAAGAATTCCTTTTCTTCTATTTGAAATCTACATTCAACAAACCATTAAATCCTTTGAGCTTCACCTTCAAAATGTATCCAACTATTACTCGTAGCCGCTTCTTCCAGGCCTCACACGAGTGACTTGGCCCAATGCCACCTCCATGGCTGTATGCCTTTCCACTCTCCCCTGACTTGGTTCCTCTACCCTGACCTTCTTTCTGTCCTTTTGTTGTTGTTGTTGTTGTTGTTGTTGTTGTTTCAGACAGGGTTTTTCTGTGTAGCCTTGGCTGTCCTGAAACTTGCTCTGTAGACCAGACTGGCCTTGAACTCACAGAAATGCCTTGTCCCTGCCTCCCGAGTGCTGGGATTAAAAGAATACACCACCACCACCCAGCTAGTGGGCATGCTTTTAATCTCAGCATTCAGGAGGCAGACATAAACAGACCTCTGTGAGTTCAAGGCCACCCTGGTCTACATAGTAAATCCCAAGAAAGACAGGGCTATAGAGGGAGAACCAATCCCAAAAGAACAAAAAGTAAAGTAGGTTTTAGTTGAGTATGGTAGGTGTGCTTCTAGCACATTTAGCTCAGAGACAGAAAGAAGAGGGGTTCAAGGCCATCCTTGAGTACTTGGCATATTTGAGGCCAACCTAGGCTACTGAAGACCATATCTCAAAAAATGAAAATAGTAGGGGCTGGGGAGGTGGCTCAGTTAGTAGAGCACTTAGCATGCAAGCCTGAGAACCTGAGTTCAGATCCCCAGCACCCACCTAAAAAGCCAGACATGATGGTATGGGCCTGTAATGCTAGTGCAAGAGAGAGAGAGACAGGTCTCCTATAGAGCCTGTTAGCCAGCCTAGCAAATTGGTGAGTTCCATTTTCAGTAAGAGATTCTGCCTCAAAAAACTAAGGTGAACATTGACTGTGGAAGATACCCAGTGTTGACCTTTACCCCCTTACCCTCATGTGCACTCAAAATATACACACATGCACACCATTTTTAAAATAAAATTAAGTATCACACACTTCTGTGGTTATTATCTGCCATTTAAAATATAAAAGCCTTGTGAAGATGGAGAATCTGTCTGTATGGTTTACTGCTAGAATCCTGCATGGGGACTAGTTCCTAGCTCAGGGGTCAGCAAATCCTAAAGCTGCTGTCTGAGTGTATAAAGGAGGCCAAGTTAGTTCCCAAGGACAAGATCCTAGTAAACAGACTCAAGGACTCAGTCGATTTTCCTAAGACACAGGGAAGTGATGAATCCGGAACTTCAAGCCCAGCTCTGACTTAGCTGTGACATTAGATGGGGAGCTCTTCATCTCTCCACCCTGTCAAGGCTGGCTTTGAAATCACTCCCTCCCCACTGGCTTGCTCTGGCAGCACCTTTCTAAATTCCCTGCTCATCAGCCTCTCATAGCTTGAATCCATTCTATAAAAAAACACAATAAAGTCCATGCTCTTTGTGTAATGACAGCATGATTCATGCTCAGTCAAGAAAACAGAAAAATATATTTTAAAATAGAAAGAAGAAAATTGCCTATCATCTAGAGTCTATAGGTGACAGTGGCTATTGTGTTGCCATTTTTTTTAAAGATTTATTTGTTTATTATATGTAAGTACACTGTAGCTGTCTTCAGACACCCCAGACATCAGATCTCATTCAGATGGTTGTGAGTCACCATATGGTTGCTGGGATTTGAACTCTGGACCTCTGGAAGAGCAGTCAGTGCTTCCAACCACTGAGCCACCTCTGCAGCCCCTTGTGTTGCCATTTATTCTGGTCATTTTGTCCTAAAAAAAAAAAAAAAAGGTGTGGCTGGGCAGTGGTGGCACATGCCTTTAATCCCAGCACTTGGTAGGCAGAGGCAGACAGATTTCTGAGTTTGAGGCCAGCCTGGTCTACAGAGTGAGTTCCAGGACAGCCAGGGCTATACAGAGAAACCCAGTCTCGAAAAACAAAACAAAACAAACAAACAAACAAACAAAAAAGGTGTGTGTATGTGCATGTGTGTATATATGTATGTGTGTGAGTGTATTTATGTGTGTGTGTGTGTGTGTGTGTGTACTATAACACCTAGGGAACTGAATGAAGAACTATGTGAAGGAGAACTAAGTGAAGGAAAACCTCTAAAAAGCCGTGAACAACAGCTGAGACAGGACTATGGACTCAACAAGGCAAGCCTGTGCAGACTCCTGCTGCAGGGTGGAAGCCGGAAGACTGCTCATGATGAAAGGTTCAATTTACAGACCAGGAAGGGCAGAAGCAATAGAATCTGGGTGTCATAAAGAAAGAAAGAACCAGAGGTTCTTCCCCAGGCCAGGAGCTGAGTAACTGGGTAAAAAGTGGTGACTCCGTCAAGACTCAGAAGGCTGATTTGGGAGACAGAGGCAGGAGGATCAGGAGTTCAAGGCTGTCCTCAGAAGTGATGCAGTAAAGTCAAGCCTGCTGTGGGTAAGACCATCCCTAGGCAAGTGGGCTTGGGCTATAGAAGAAAGCTGGCTGAGAAAGCAAGCCAGTAAACAGTGTCCACTCTCGATCCTGCTTTGGCTTCTCTTGATGGTGGATTGTAACCTGTAAGCCAAGCAAACCCTTTCTTTCGCATGTTGGTTTTGAACACTGCTGTAATAATAGTGATGGAACAGCAAACTAGAACACTGTTCTTCCAGAGAAGCCAGGATTGGTTCCCAGTGTCCACATGAGGCAGCTCACAGCAGCCTGTGACTCCAGCTCCAGGGGATCCAAGCTCTCTTCTGGTCTCTGTGGGCACCCACAATCTCATGCACCTAACTACACACAGACAAGCAAATAAAAACAAAGCCAGATAGTAGTGGTGCATGCCTTTAATTCCAGCACTTGGGAGGCAGAAGCAGGCAGATCTCTGAGTGTGAGGTTAGCCTGGTCTGTAGAGCGAGCTCCAGGATAGCCTGGGCTATACAGAGAAACCCTGTCTCAAAAAAAAAAAAATAAATAAAAAGCTAACTAACTAAATAAACAAACCTTTAAAAAGACTTGCAGCACAAATGAACACTTCCCCAACCAGTTCTGTTGGTCCCTTGGGCTCTACACTCTACATAAGAGACAGTTTGTGTGTGCAGGGCTTATTCTATTATGCTGAGTTACACAAGACCCTTGTCTTGTACGTATGTATATATATACATGAGCATACATGTTGCGCATATTGCCTTCCATACCTATGCCCCTCCCGTTCTCATCCCTGCTACTTCCCCTGTTCTACACAGTTTTAAAAAAGATTTTTGTTTTATGTATATGAACATCTTGCCTGCATGTATGTAAGCACACCACTTGCATGCCTGGTGCCTGAGGGGCCAGAGGGGGGGCCTTAGATCTGAAGTTACAGGTGGCTGTGAACAGTCATGTGGGTGCTAGGAATCAAACCTGGGTCCTCCAGGGGAGCAATCAGTATTTTCTTGATTGCCACCATTCTGACTGAGGTGAGAGGGAATATTTATGTATTTTAATTTACATTTCTATGATGGCTATTGAAGTTGAACATATTTTTCAAATATTCATTAGGCATTTGTACTTCATGCTTTAAGAATTGCCTGTTCATTTCATTAGTCTGTTTAGTGAGTTGATTTTTTTGTTTGATTTTAGTTTTTTGAGTTCTTTGTATATTCTAGATATTAGTTCTCTACCAAATATATAATTAGCAAGAGTTTCATAGATTTTTTTTTTTTTTTTGAGACAGTGTTTCATTATGTAGCCCTGGCTGACCTAAAACTATCTGTTAGGTCAGGCTGGCCTTATACTCACAGAGATCTATCTTCTTCTGCTTCATGAATGCTGGAGTTAAAGACGGGAATCACCACAATGCCTGGCTTTACAGAGAGCTTTTTTTTTTTTT
>NW_022196903.1:66172952-66188149 GCF_008632895.1 Mastomys coucha | reverse complement strand
GAACTCAGAAATCCACCTGCCTCTGCCTCCCAAGTGCTGGGATTAAAGGCATGCGCCACCACCGCCCCCCGCAACAAGTATTCTTAACCACCGAGCCATCCATTGCTCCAGCCCCTCTTTCCACTCTAATGTGGGTTCCCAGGATGGAAGTCAGGTTCCCAGATTTACAGGAAATCCCTTTTATCTACTAAGCCATCTAAATGCTACCACAGAAGCCGCACAGTGGTGGCGCATGCCTTTAATCCCAGCACTTGGGAAGCAGAGGCAGGCGGATTTCTGAGTTAGAGGACAGCTTGGTCTACAGAGTGAGTTCCAGGACAGCCAGGTCTACACAGAGAAACCCTGTCTCGAAAACAAAACAAACAAACAAACAAACAAACAAACAAACAATGCTGCCCCAGGCCATTTTTGATGTCCATATCAAACTTCTGTCCTGATGCCAGTCTGTCCTGGGTGAGACTTTGTTCTGCCTGACCTATGTGTCAGGTTTACAACTGTAGCTGTCTCGCACCCATAAACAATGAGTACAAAAGCCATTAGCAGTAGCCTGTGACTATGTCATGGGTCCCTGTGCCAATGGAGAAGTAAGAACTGAAAATGCTCCCTGATTTCAAACCTTCGAGGCAGAAGATCGATGAGGTCAATTTGGATTGTGAGCTTTGGGAGCAATCTTTGTGGGACAGCAGAGTAAGTCTGGAGAGCTTAGGGACATTCCTACAGATGTGACTGCTCAGTCTGTGTAGAGGGAAAAGAGCAGAACCAGAGATGTTCTCAGGAGAGACATAAGTAAACTCTCAGACTGTTCCCTCTCAGGTCCCAGATGGCATTCATTCTAGCCCTGTCCTGCTAGTTGATGACCACCAGTAATCAACTCTGGGCCTTTTCACACGAATCTTGGATTCTTTATAATTTTTTTTTTTTGTAATTAATAAGTTTTTAAGACTCGTGTTCTTCTGTCTGGAGAGCTGCCTCGGGGGTTAAAGCCCTTGGTTGTTGCTTTTGCTGAGGGCTCTGGTTAGTCTCAACACTCACATCACACATGTGCTCATAGCTGCCTACAACTCCTTGTCCAGGGGATATGAAATCCTCTTCTGGCCCCCAGGGGACCTCCATGCAAATGGCATGTACATATAAAATAAATAAAGATTTTAATAAAATATTTGTATTCTTGATTTTTAAATTTTTTTAAAAATATTTTTATGTATAGGGGTGTTTCGCCTGCATGTATATATTTGTGTACCTTTTTTTTTCTTAAAGTATGGAATGCTCCACAAATTTGCGTGTCATCCTTGCGCAGGGGCCATGCTAATCTTCTCTGTATCGTTCCAATTTTAGTCTATGTGCTGCTGAAGTGAGCACTTGTGTACCATTTCAAGTCTAGTGCTAGCAGAAGCCAAAAAGATGGTGTTGGGTCCTCTGGAATCGGATTATAGATAGTTGTTAACCACAATTTGGTTGCTGGGGATAGAATCTGAGGCCACTAGAAGAGGAGTAAATCAAGTGCTCTTAACCACTGGAGCACCTCCCTAGCCATCTCCTCCTTCCCTACTTTCATTCCTTCCTCTTAAGATAGAAAGCAGCCCAGGCTGGCTTCAGATGCTCTCTGTAGAGGATGATCTTGAACTTCTGCTCCTCCTACAGTTATCTCCCAAATGCTGAGATTATAGACATAGACTGTCAAGCCTGGCTTATGTGCTTCTGGGGATCAAACCCAAGGCTTCATGCCAGGTAAGCATTCTAGCAACTGAGCTATGTCTCAGACCTCAAAAGTATTTTTCTATACAAAATTGAAACCATCGCCAACAAAAACCACAGCAGAAACAAATACTTCCCTTCTGAAGTTCACTATAATGAGAAGCAGAGGAAATCTTAAAAATGCAAATGAACAAGAACAAAGTGAGCCTCAAAGGAGACGGAACCAATAAAACAATTGTGGATTTGAACACAGCTCATGGGCAGATCGTGTGTCCGGCATGTGTCAGGCCTGGGTTCAATTCCCAACACTGAAAAAGTGGACAGTCATTGGCAACTGAACTATAAGACGTGAGAAAACCAAATCCTGTCAGCTGTGGGCACATTGAGAAGCAATCATTCATACTGCAGAACCCCCGAGAGGCCTTGATTTGGAGGCACCAGGTAACACCCGAATCACGTTAGGCTGATTAAACGTCTGTTGGAGAAGCAGTACACCACCACCTGGTTCCTCACCGTCCTTCCTTTGGGAGTGACTGTACTTTTTGCACCCAGAAAAGGGCACTTGGCTTCTGGGAAATTTTAAGGACTAAACAGGGTTTCTGGGCCAGGAACCACGTGTCACAGATCAGTGACCTTTGTGGAAGCTGGAAGTTTAAGTAGAATGTTGTATACTGAATAAAGATCCCTACATCATCTCTCTCTTCTTCCCTTAGCAAGCAGAACTGTGCATTCAGATTTTTTCTGTCTCGGCAGGAAATTAGAAGAAACTTTTCCAGGAAATTTGATCAAGCAAGGGGGAGAAAAATTCCTACAGCTGTTAACATCAGAGGCTTCCCAAGGAATTGGACCAGTCAAATTAGTCTACAGTGAAATGGCAAGAACATGTGCCCCACATATACAAAGGAGGGTCCAGAGAGCCCTTCCATGTCCCATTCTTAACTATGCCAGTAGACGGACAGTCCCCAGAATGCTGGCCAAATAAGAGGCCTGGAAAGCAACTGCACAGATGGGAGTGGGTCAAAGGCCCTGGGAGAGTTCTTCAAATTGATGCAATTGATGGAATGCCTACTGCATTTGAACATATTGAGAGATTTATACTACTCTGGGGAGCTGGAGGAGGGTGGGGCTGAATTAGAAATAAGCACATTAGAAAACCAGACAAATGACAAGCATACCTTTACTAATTCTAGAGATTAAAATGTGTGTTCTGCAGGAAAGAAAATGCAGCGCATTGGGATGGTTAGAAGGTTGGGGGACACGAGGTGAAGTTAGTAGTCCGTGAAAAACTTTTCATATTAAGAGCCAGGGTCTGGAACTCAGAGGTAGAGAGCTTGCTTAGCATGTGCAAAGCCCTGAGTTCGAGTACCAGCAAAGAGGAAACAATAAAAACAACAACAAAAACCCAACCTACCAAAAAGCCCAAAACCTCAGAGTTGCAGTGGACTGTGGGGTAGCTTAGTGGGTAAAGGTGCTTGCTGCCAAGGGTGATGACCTGAGTTCGATCCCTGGTGCAAAGCGATAACCATCCTCCAAGCATGTGCTCCGGCACATGCACACCCCTTCCCAAAAATATGCAAATAAAACTTGAGCAAAACAAAAGTAAAGAAAACTCCCCCATAGATACCAGGAACAATAGGGTCTCGTGTGTCTCAGGGTAGACCTCAGTACCTCCATGTCCAGTTTATGAGTATGCTTGGCCCACAGGAATTGGCATTATTAGGAGGTGAGGTTTTGTTGGAACAGGTGTGGCTTTGTTAGAGGAAGTGCATCACTTGGCGGGAGTGGGGGTGGGGGAAACAGTGGGCTTTGAGGTCCTATGCTTAAGCTCCACCCAGGGCAGAAGGGAACTTCCTCCTGGCTGCCTGCTGAATGCAGTCTCCTCCTGGCTACCTTCAGATCAAGATGTAAAGCTCTCACCTCCAGGGCTGGAGAGAGATGACTCAGTAGTTAAGAGCACTGACTGCTCTTCCAGAGGTCCTGAGTTCAATTCCCAGCAACCATATGGTGGCTTAAAACCATGTGTAATGGGATCTGATGCCCTCTTCTGGTGTGTCTGAAGACAGCTACAGTGTACTCACATATATATAATAAATAAATCTTTCAAGTAGGGCCGACCGGAGTGAGCAGAAATCCTAAATTCAATTCCCAACAACCACATGAAGGCTCACAACCATCTCTACAGCTACAGTGTACGCATATATACATAAAATTAATTAATTAATTAATTAATTAATTTAAAAAAAAAACCCAAACAACTCTCTCCTCCAGCACCTTCCTGAATGATGGTATGCTTCCCACCATGATGATAATGGACTGAACCTCTGAAATTTTAAGCCAACCACAATTAAATGTTTTCCCTTATTGTGGTAGCCCTGCTGTGTTCACGGAAGAATTCCAACCGACGACAGATACGACAACTCGACAACTCGACTCAACTCACTAGGGGTTTGGAGCCTATGGAAATGAATCAGAACCAGATACCCGGCTCCCTAGGAAGCCGTGAACTTTGATCTCCGTTCCTGTCCTGGAATCCTTTGTATTAGCGTCTTAGCTTTGATTCTGCCGAATGTCTGTTCTCACCTAATCGCTAATTGCATACCTGTACTACATCTAGTATATATGCTCCCTTTTCACTGAAGTAAAGTTACGCCTTGATGAGAACCCTCTCCTGGTGTCGCCTCTCTTTCTCTGCCCATTTATTTTGCAGGTCCCCAAATTCCCGGTTCGTGGAACCCCACGGAAGTAGGAACGCTGCGGGCCGGCTTCCTACACCTTATAAGAGTTGCTCTGAGGGGCTGACGAGATGGCTCAGCAGGTAAGAGCACTGACTGTTCTTCAGAAGGTCCTGAGTTCAAATCCCAGCCACTATATGGTGGCTCACAACCACCCATAATGAGATCTGATGCCCGGGCGGTGGTGGCACACACCTTTAATCCCAGCACTTGGGAGGCAGAGGCAGGTGGATTTCTGAGTTTGAAGCCAGCCTGGTCTACAGAGTGAGTTCCAGGACAGCCAGGGCTACACAGAGAAACCCTGTCTCAAAAAAAACAAAACAAAACAAAGCAAGAGTTGCTCTGGTCACGGTGTCTCTTCACAGCAATGAAACCCTTTTGAACCCACAGCTTTCTACCAATTGAGCCCCACTTTTCTAGCAGATTCCCCTTTAAATTAATCTTCTAGAGTTATCTCCTATAGTTTCAAATGGAAAGAATGTTAGCTACATGGCTCTCTGGCTCATCACTTACCCCTCTCCTGCCCAACCCACACTGCCAGGCAGGGTTTTTCTGTGTAGTCTTGGCTGTCCTGGAACTTGCTTTATAGACCAGGCAGGCTTCAAACTCACAAAGATCAGTCTGCCTTCGCCTCCCAAGTGCTGGGAAATGGTGTGTGTCACCAGGGCTCATTGGCTCATCACTTATCATCTCTGGGTAACAGGCTTCTCCCCCAGGTCTCTGTTCCTTTGATTCTTTGTAACCTCAGCGGTTAATCCTTTTTCTTCTCTCTACACCTTACCCAACCTTCCTACAAGTATCTGCCACACCCATTGATCAGATTTCCTTTGAATGTGTGGGTTGGGTTGTGTCATGGTCTGAATCATGTCACCAGGAAGATACCTGTCTGGGTGCCCCTGAGGGTAGAGCTCTGCATTTATACTATTTAGATATAGCCTATGTCTCCTTAATTTTTGGCTTACAATTTTATTCTTCCTTCCTTTTTCCTCCTTCCCTCCCTTTCTTCTTCCTCCCTTCCCTCTGTTTTTTGACAGGTTTTCTTGTGGCTCATACACTACTGCTGGCTTTATTCAGTGCTAGGTATCAAACCTAGGGCCTCATGGCTGCTAAGTAAGCATTCTACTAACCAAGATACATCCCCAGGTCCAAAGGATGTTATCAATGCCATTTTCTGTTTGATATTTCCCCCCAATATGGAGAATTGAGCCTAGGGTCTTGTACATACTAGACATGCTCTCTGCCAATTAGCTATAATCCCTGCCTGTTTAGATTGACCATTTTATTGGTCTATACTTTCATATGTAAATTGACTTAATTCCGGTGAAGGCTGTCAAAAGATCTCTCTATTATAGCCAGGCTGATCCCAAGTGCTGGAGTTACAGATGTGTGCCATCATTAGTGCCTTCCAAATTTATATATATATATATATATATATATACATATATATATATATATATATTTTACTTTTAATCTTTGTCCTACTTTCCCCATAGACACATTTGAACTTTACACGACAAATAAAATATAAATAATAGTAATTAGAAAATAAAACCAGCCAGGCACTGGTGGCTCACGCCTTTAATCCCAGCACTTGGGAGGCAGAGGCAGGTGGATTTCTGAGTTCGAGGCCAGCCTGGTCTACAGAGTGAGTTCCAGAACAGCCAGGGCTATGTAGAGAAACCCTGTCACGAAAAACCAAAATAAATAAATAAATAAATAAAATAAAAAGAAAAAAGAAAATAAAACCAGACCAAAGTGAACATAAAAGGGACAGAGAAATAAGTGTTTCAGGGGATTCATGGTAAACTGATGTCACAAAGTACTGTTCCTGGTTTAAGGTAACTAAGTAGTGACAGGCCTGGAGACATAGCTCCACACTGTTGCCAGCACAGCGGGAGAGTTCTTTTCTCATTTAGGGTCAGACCTCCACTCAGGCAAGAACAGAGTTCTGGCATTGCTGTAGAAAAGACTCAGAACAAGCCAGTATAAGGCAGAATTGGAGTTTATTATGAGATTACAATGTATATTTCAAACTGAGATTAAGAGAAAGAGGCTTGGCTGGGCAGTGGTGGTGCACACCTTTAATTCCAGTACTTGGGAGGTAGAAGCAGGTGGATTTCTGAGTTTGAGGCCAGCCTGGTCTACAGAGTGAGTTCCAGAACAGCCAGGGCTATACAGAGAAGCCCTGCCTCATGAAAAAAAGAAAAAAGAAAGAAAGAAAAAAAAGAGAGGAAGAGATTCAGGAATTGAAGACGTACCCAAGTGTAGGCATGGCTCCTCATTTCTCCTTATGTTCTCACAGTGGCTTGGTATCATCCCGTGGTTTCTGAGTTACATTGCTCAGGGGTATAATTAAAGGTTAAAGAACCTTCTTTTGTAAACTTAGTGGTAAAGTGAATTGACCAGGGTATTATCCAGACTTAGTGGTAAAATGAGAATGGTAAAACTCAAGGTCACAGATCACTTTTTACTATAGCGTTTTTATTGGCTTTGCCCTCTTTGTTTCAGATGTTTAACATTGACTGATTGTGTTTATGTGTGTGTACGTTCATGCATGTGCTAGGAGACACATGTCAGAAGACAACGTGTGGGACCCAGTTCTCTTGTTCCACCATGTGGGGTCCAGGAACAGCTCTAGAGTTGACAGCAAGCACCTCTCCCTGCCGAGCCTTCTCACCCACCCCTCTTTCAGATGTCTTTCAGGGAAACCCTGCCTCTGAAGGTAACTTTGGCTTTACCAGTCGTATGTGAAATTTCCTGATTCTTTCAGAGGGATAAGCTAGCCAGGTATCTGGGTGAAGGGCCTTTTCCCTTCCTGTCATTTCCTTCTCCTGTCTCCTAAATTTTCTGCCTTTCTGACCGCCTCAAGCTAAGCTAGAAATCTCAGGATTTAGAAGTTACTCCACATGAATACAATTGGGATGGTTTAAATGAGAAATGTCCCTCCTAGCCTTGGTCCTGAGGCGCTCTTTGGGAGGTGCTGAAGGCTTCAGAGGTGTGGCCTTGTTGGAAGAGGCCTGTCACCGGAAGTGGGTTTGAGAGCTAAAACATTGGAGCCAGGCTGATTTCTTTCTATTTGTGCTTGAAGGTGTGAGCCCAGAGCTGCTGCTCCAGCACTGCTGTCTAGGGCTCTAACTCTCTAGAACATAAGCCCAAGCAAACCCGTTCCGCTATGAGGTGACTTGGTCATGGTTTATCACGGCAACAGAAAAATAACTAATGCACTCACTGAGTACTGAAACCGTCAAGGTTATGGTGGGCCACATCTAAAAGAGAAAAAACTGAAATGTTTTATTTAGGGGCTGGGGATGTGCCATAGTGTGTACACATGTGGCGGTAAAAAGATTCCTGAGGCTCAAGGTGTCTTTCCAAGCTACTGATGTCATATTTAAAGTCCAGGCAGATGGAAAAGATCAGAAGTGAGGAGGGATTTTCCAGGAAGTCCTACTTTTATCTTAATGTCCAAAAGGTAACCATAGGACACATTCAGACAGAAAGGAATCTGGAGAATGTAGCATTTCAGCCTGTGCGAAGATGCTGAGTTGTCAAATAGCAGCTTCTGAGATAAGCACTTGTCAGTGCACAGCGTATGAAGGTGACAATAACACAGTTCCTACACATGTTACACAATACCATTCTGCTATGTACAGTTGTGTGCAGAGGCCAGAGATGGAGAGCAGAGGCCAGAGACGAAGACTGGGTGTCTTCTGACGTGCTCTCTACCTTATTTTCTGAGAAAGCCGGAGGTCACTGTTTTTCATAGATTGCCTGGCCAGCAAATCCCATGGGTCTCCCTGTCTCCATCTGCCCAGTGCTGGGATTACAGAGACTTGCTTGTCTGGCTTTCCACAGAGATACTGGGAATCCAAACTGAGGTCATCAAGCTTGCATGGCATCCACTTTACCAACTGAGCCATCTCCCCAGGCCTTTTTTTCAGCTTCCCGAGACAAGGTCGAATATAGTCAGGGATGGTCTTGAACCCCTGATCCCTTGCTTCCAACTTCCAAGTACTGGGATTATAGGCATATATAACCCCATGCCAAAAACTTATGGTCATAGATAATTTTTAAACACCTGGCTAATTTTAATTTAATTTAATTTTGTTTGATTTGGTTTTGGATTTTGAGACAGGATTTTTCTGTGTAGCTCTGGCTGTTCTGGAACTTGCTCTATAGACCAGGCTGGTCTTGGACTCTGCCTCTACTGCCCAAGTGCTGGGATTAAAGTTGTGTGCCACTACCACCCGGATGAGTTTTAATTTTTGTTTGGTTTTTTTGAGACAGGGTTTCTCTTTGTAGCCCTGGCTGTACTGGAACGCGATCCATATGTAGACTAGGCTGCCTCAAACTCACAGAGATCCTACTGCCTTTATCTCCTAAGTGCTGGGACTAAAGCCATATGCCCACGATGCCTGGCAATTATTTTTAATTTTTAAAGGACACCCCATATTGACTTCCATAGGGGCTGCCCTAGTTTATAATCTGACCAGTGAATAAGAGGTCCTTCTCTCTATATTCTCAGCATTTGTTTCACTTATTTTTCTTGAGCATGGCCTTTCTAACTGGGTAGTTGACAATCATTTAATCATTAACAGACTATGGTACCATTAAAAATATATTTGAGTTGGGCTGGTGAGATGATTCAGTACGTAAAGGCACTTGCCACCAAACTTGATATCCTGAGCTCATAGAAATTACTCCCTCAAGTTGTCTTCTGACCACGTGCGCCGTGTTACACGAGCTCACACATACACACAAATAAAGAAATACATTTTAAAATATACATATCTTGGAAAGATGTGAATTGTAGAACAAAACAATAAGGTAAGCCCGAGTCTGTCTAGAGACGCAGAGGAAAGTTTATGAAGGACTGACCGTGGCAGTTTTGAGGCTCTGTGCCCCAAATTTGTAATACCAGCTGAGTCAGGAAACTTGCTGTGAGTTCCAGAACAACCTGGTTTACATAGTGTAACCTTGGCTACAGTGTGAAACCCTGGCTCAAGCAAAACTAAGCACAAAACAAACACACAAACAAACATTCCCCCTCCACTACTTTCGTAGTGATTCAGTGATGTGCTGGAGAGCCATGCTTCCGGTGCTCCTGAGGCTCAACAAGATGGGCTGTCACAGACCTTAGACGATGAGGGTCCTTTTACTCTTTTACATGGACGTTACATGTAGGCAAACACTCATATACATGAAATAAATATTAAAAAAAGAGGAAAGTCCTCAAAGCTGCACCAACAGCTACCCTCTGCCCACCCCACACATTCTAAGTCACTGTGAGAACGGGGATCTGAGGTGAGAGTTCAGAGTTCATGTAGGATGTGGAGAGATAACAACTTCCAAGCACTGTTGATGTGAACTATCTGGGCCTTTCTAGAGGGAACTTGTCAATATGTTAAAAACATCTGAAAAATGTCCATTCCCTTTGGCGCATAAGTTGTAGCGATCTCTCTCAAGGACGTGATCAAAGCCCGGCATGCAGCATACAGTTAGAACAGAGCAACAGGATGAAACCAGCGTGAAAACAAACGCCAAAACAAAAATGGCATGAAACAAGAAAAAAAGAAAAGCTGGAGGCTGGAGAGATGCTCAGTGGTTAAGAGCTCTGTCTGCTCCTACAGAGGGCTTAGGTTCCATTCCCAGAACCTACATGGTGGCTCATAACCATTTGTAATTCCAATTCCAGGGGATCGGATGCCCTTTTCTAACCTCTAAGAACACGAGGCACCCACATGTTACAGATGTACACACCAATAAGAGGAAGAAGAGGGAGGAAGGAAAAGGGAGGAGGAAGAAGGAAGAAGAAAAAGAAGAGGGGTGAGGAAGAGGAGGGAGAAGACTCAGCAGCAACCTTTGAACTTCAGAAACTGTTTCCTGAACAAGAAATACAACTTCCTGATAGGTATGGTGGAATATGCCTATAACCCCAATCCTTGAGAGGGTGAGGCAGGAGGATCCAGAGTTCAGGGTTCACTATAGAGAGTTGGGTGCCCAACTGAGCTGCATGAGAGCCTTTCCAAAGTCCAAACAATAAAAAAACTAAACAAACAAACAAAAAACCTATCCAATCCAAGCAGACTAAATCCATTCAAGGTCAGACAACTGTTGAGTTCTAGCCAAGAACCATGAGCCATCCTGTCCCCAGTCCTCTTCCTCTCCTGATTGTGTTGGCCCTGCCATTGCTATACAGAAAAGGTTAACAAGCGTCACCTTCACTGCTTGGACTATAGTCCCCACAGCTGTCTGGTGGGTTGTTCTAAACCTGGTGTTCATCATTCTCTTCTTGGAGTCATCTTCCTATTGATCTTTCATTGTCAGTCTTTTTCATAGGTGTTATTAACTCTCACATGCTTCCAAATATCCTGTGACACAAGTGTTCTTATTTATACACTTACTTTTGAGACAGGATCTTACTATAAAGTACTGGCTGCCCTAGATCTAGTGGTCTATAGATCAGGCTGGCCTCGAATTCATTGCGATCTGCTTGCCTCGGCCTATCAATACTGGTATTAAAGATGTGAGTCACCAGGCCAGGGTGTCTTTATAGTTAGAGGGAAAACTGGATTAGAAAGTATAGGGTTGTTCTTTTCCTTAGATTTTTTTTTTTTGTAGATATTGCTTCTTTGCTGACATTGAATGTTGCTTTTGGTTAAATCTATGGCCAAGTGAGTTTTATCCCACTACATATGATTTAGTCCTTTTACATGGATCTAATACAATTCCTTATCTCTGATGTGCAGCAACTTTACCAATATGTACCTAAATCTGTATATTATTTAGGATGCAAATTCAAAAAGAAACTCAAACTAACAATAGGTTTACTTAGTTATATATTTATTATTTGTGTGTGTGTGAGAGAGAGACAGACAGACCAAGAGACAGAGACATAGAGAGACATAGCAAAAGTTTTTTTTCTCACTGCAATATAGATAATTTATTCAATGAATTTAAATTTAGCACCATTTGAAAATAAGGCAAGATTCTCTATTATGAGGAGGAGTTTTGAGTTTGGGTTTTGTGGGATGTGTGCAGGTTTTTTCATGGCTTGGTCCCACCTTTTGCAGGCTCTCAATTTGAACAAGCTGAGAAGCTGGGCTCTTGTTTTTCCTGGGTCAATGACCTTCACTTATAGCAGACTTTCCTGGGAGGGTCAGCCATGGAGCACAGGTTGGGATTTCCATTCCCTGGTATAACTGACAGACAGAGCTCAGGAGCTGGCTGGGGGTTGTCAAAGGTTTTTTATTGACCAGGACCTAGGGCACATACTCATGGGGTGGCTGTCTGTGAGCTGGGCATTTGCGTGCATGGGCTATGTGCCCTATTTTCTGGTGGCATACTCCATGATGCTCCCTGGTGACAACTTCAGAGCATATATCTGCAGGCACTAAGGTTTTTCCATATAGAAAATATCGAACAGAAGTTTGGTTTTTTTAATAGATTTTATTTATTTATTTTATATAATGATGAGTACACTGTAGCTGTCTTCAGACACACCAGAAGAGGGCATCAGATCCCATTACAAATGGTTGCAAGCCACCATGTGGTTGCTGGGAACTGAACTCAGGACCTCTGGAAGAGCATTCAGTGCTCTTAACCTCTAAGCCATCTCTCTAGCCCCAAGTAGAAGTTTTTAATAAACATGGATATGCTGGAGCACCATCTAACCTAATATTTATCACTCTGTAAACTTCACTATAGATTTTCCTTAGTTGATGAGGAAAGATCTATATAACCTTTTAAAGTATTGAGTATTTATACCAATAAAGATATGGGAGGCATAAACTAAGATAAAAAGCTGCTAGCTCAGGAAGGGAACTTTGTTTTCTTAGTTATATATAAAATATCTACTTACAAGCCTGATCCTACAACTAAGCTGCTAGCCCTTTAGAAGTCTCTATCCGTGTCTTTCTACTGAGCTAGTCTACCTTTCCCTTGAGCTCCTTCAAACCGAGCGCTCCTTAGTTCTTTTTCCTAGAATCCTGTTTTACCTGTGTCCTGCCAGCTGCTTCTCTGTGGTTCCTGCAAGCCCAAAGAGAAAATCTCTATCTCTTACCTGGAGCTCCTTCCATAAAGGCTCTTCTAAGCTGGGGGAGCCGGGAGAGGAGGAGAGGGAGTGTGAGAGAGAGAGAGAGAGAGAGAGAGAGAGAGAGAGAGAGAGAGAGAGAGAGAGAGCGCTCTGTCAAAGATCCAGTGGCCTATAAAAGAAGTCTCTAGTTCCTCCGTACACGCTTGGCAGGTCACTGTCCTGGGGGTTGGGGTGGTGAGCTCCAAGCCAAGTCAGTAGGGGCTGAACCATTTCACCTTTATGGTGGGGTAGCTCAAGACCACCCAGCTGACTTTGGGTCCTAGAGCAGAGAACACAAGACCTCTCCCAAGCAACTTGCCTTAAAGTAGGCAGGAACTTTCCATTCCTTAGGATTCTTATCTATCTAGGCTTTTAGAAGCACACCGAAACCGCACCTCTCTCCAGGACACACCTATCTGCATTTGCCAAACATCTATTTAAGCTTTTATATTTTACTAACCATTAGGCTTTCTATGTACAATAATCAAATATCCCGTAACAGATCTGGGAAAGCAGCCTTTGGTGGTGAGCTAATGGAAAGGAAGTGGAAACACTTTCCTGGTGAACACACTGGACAATGGCTGGTGTCTGAGGTCTCAAGACGTTTGTTTCTTCCTGCCTTGTCATGGTCTGTATTGAAATGATTTCTTGGTAATCAAATTAATAATTTTTCTTTTGTTCAAATAAGCTACATAGTTTTAAATATAGCTCCATCTTATATAATGAGACTCCTATTAAGTAGACAGGAAACTACAGTGCGTTTACAAACAGACGCAGAAGAAAAGAAACAGAATCTACTTGCCTTGGCCTTCCAAGTGCTAGAGTTGTGGGCTTGAGTGAACACACCTGGCTAGAGCATGATTTTTTTTTTTTTTTTTTTCGAGACAGGGTTTCTCTGTGTAGTCCTGGCTGTCCTGGAACTCACTCTGTAGACCAGGCTGGCCTCGAACTCAGAAATCCACCTGCCTCTGCCTCCCAAGCGCTGGGCTTAAAGGCGTGCGCCACCACCGCTCGGCTAGAGCATGATTTTATTATTCATTTACATTTATTTGTTTGAACGTGCACATGTGTGAAGGTCAGGGGACAACTGTTTCCCACCGTGGGGATCCCAGGAATTAAACTCAGTTCATCAGGCTTGGCATCATGTACCCTGAACCCACTGAGCATCTCACCAGCCCAGAGAACACTTGTAAATCAACTATTTCCTTTAAACCCTTTCTCACCAGCTCTGTTCTCTCCTATTTGGGCTATACCACACCCATCCTTCCATTTTGTGACCTTGTGGATGTTGTGGCCACAACCCCTACACCACTTGTGATCATTACTGGTTCCCCTGTTCTCTTCCCCCTAGTTCCCTCATCTGAAGCAGGTTCCTCAGTCTAGCTGGAAGCTAGATAGTTAACGTGGCATCTGCACGTGGCTCCTGCGGTGTTTCTGCTTTCCCCTCTGTCTGCTGCTTTAAGGGGGAACTGGCCTCTCTGCAGCCATTCTAGCTGCTTGTCTTGTGTCTTGTCTTGTGGCTCACAATGGACCTGTGAAACAAGACATATCTAAATAGTGCCTTTACCTCTTAAAAAAATTCTTCCTCCTCTTCCTTCTCTTCTTTGAGTCAGTGTCTATGTAGACTGGGCTGGCCCAGAACTCACTGTGTAGAATAGGCTAGCCTTGAACTCTGTGAGTTCCAGGTACATTGAGAAAAAAACAAGGTTAAGAAGTGATTGAGGAAGACATTCTGTATTTACATACACATGACAACAACAACAACAACAAGCACACCACACACACACACACATTTACACATAAAACCAAACAACAAAAAGAAAAAACACAAAAACCAATTGAATGTTAAATCACAGAAAAAATATAGATCTAATAATTTCATTTATATAATATGTAAGAACTCATCCTGTTGTGGTAGTACTTGTCTATAATCCCATCACTTAGAATGCAGAGGCAGGAAGATCAGGAATTCAAGGCTAGTCCAAGCTTTGTAACAAATTCAAGGTCAGCCTGAGCTACATGAAGCCTTATTTCAAAAACAAAACAAAACAAAAGATAACAAAGCAAAACATTCCCTTCCCCCAAATAGAAATATGGTGTGAGAAAATACACAGGAAAAGTAAAATTCTAAAAAAAAAGAAGGGTGGAATTAAGAAAAATTCAGATAATAATAGACTCTGGAAGTTCACGGAGGAGGGCCTTCTAAGATTCCGGTTAAATTTAGGTACTTTAAAGCTGGACAGTAGGTACGTGTTTCTTAAAAGAGAAGAGTTGGAGGCTGGAGAGATGGCTCAGCAGTTAAGAACACTGGCTTCAGAGTGTTAGCTTATAGGTAATTCCACTAGGCTCCTCCCAGGGACCTCGCAATGGCTTATTCATACCAGATCTGTTGCATGATAATTTCTCAGGAGGGACACCTTGACGTGGGCCCATCTGGTGCTCATCATGTGCCACATTATATACTTCCTAACATTGGTACGTCGGGACTTGTTAGGTGCTTGTGTTCCTTTGTGGGTCAAAACCACACACCAGGATCCTATTTCCAACCCTGCGCCACATGCAGCAAATCTGCTCTCTGGCTCACTATTCGCTCTTAACCCCATCCAACGACAATTAGGTAAGGTTCCTTTTCGGTCTGTTTAACGTCTCCCTGAGTCCAAGGAAGTGACTTTCAGAGTCCATCACTCCTCTGACACTCT
>NW_022196903.1:66168556-66172942 GCF_008632895.1 Mastomys coucha | reverse complement strand
CAGCCACAGCCTTTAAGGCCCAGGCACTCACTCTCTCTTCACTTGTCCCCACATCCTCAGAGATGCAACCTCACAGGTTCCTTAGGCCCTACTGGCTATCTATCAGCTATCGCACCTTCCTCCTGCTCTACCACCTCACTTTGAAGACTGTTCCTCAACCCTTCCCCGTGGAAGGGTTATTAGAGCTCTGTTTTCTTACTTGGCTCCTGGCCTCTGTGAAAGCGCTGGTACCAGGCGCCATGTCTTTCATCTTAGTCAGGCTAAGCCACTGACCCCCGCTGAGTGTGATGACCACCCACTGAACAGCCTGGTTCTTGTTTTGTCCCGCCCACTGGGGATGCCTGGGACTACAGGCTGCTGTGACCCTTTCCTTCCTCTCATCCATGAGAAAGGTGTCCATATCTTGTCATTCCCCGCTGAGATCCCTCTTACAAAGCCTCTACACCTGAAGCCTATCCTAAAGGACCCTAAATTTATTCACCTTTCCAGTCAAATTTCTAATATTATACAGGACCTTCATGAACACTGCACGCTATCGGGGAAATGGAAAGAGAGACCCAATTCCCTATTTCTCTTTTCTCGAATCCCTGTTTCTTTCTGCCTGATCTCCCTTCACAGAATGCTTAAATGTCTAGACTGTAAATTGCAACAGGTCAGGGCCAAGTAGGACCAGGGAACTGCATACAACACATACTCCTGTTCCCACCAATGGCTGCTCTGAATCAAGCCACTGATCGAATCACTCCTGAGATATATGGGTTATTTGTCTATTAATTTGAGTCCAAATTCTAGCTTAAGTCCGATTCATCCACGTGCCTCTGCCTCTCATCCTGCCCACATGGACCTGCATGCCCGCCCCAATCCCTCCTCCTCCCCCTCCTCTTGCCTTCCTGCAGCCAGCCTGCATGCACTAAGCTAAGTTTGCTCTCCCTCTATGGACTCAGATTTTATTACAAATTGGCATACCTGATTTCTATATTCTCACCACCACAGACAAATGATTCTCAAATATGTTATATGTAAACTTGCTCTGCTCTATACTTAAAGTTCTACTTCCTTACTCTTAAAATTTTTTTATTTTGGGCTGGCGAGATGGCTCAGCGAGTAAGAGCACTGACTGCTCTTCCGAAGGTCCTGAGTTCGGATCCCAACAACCACATGGTGGCTCACAACCACCCGTAATGAGATCTGACGCCCTCTTCTGGTGCATCTGAAGACAGCTACAGTGAAATACGCTGGAGCAAGCAAGGCCTGAGAGAGCGGGCCCACAGAGGTCCTGAGTTCAATTCCCAGGAGCCATACATGTGATGGCTCATGGCCATCTGTACAGCTGCAGTATACTCATACACATAAATAAAATTAATCTTAAAAAATTTTTATTTCTAATTTCTTCGCATTCTGCTCTCTAAAGGAAAAATAATATCTTAAGATTATGCTGTAAATTTTTATGTAAGGATTTGTAAAATCTATATAATCTGCAACAGTATTTGCCTTTATTCAGCTCTTGTTAACAGTATGTGTATGTAACTCAAATTCAACCCGTGTGTATATAACTTGTATTTAACTCCATATATGTATATGTGCATGTAACTTAGATGCAATTCATTTAGAAATATATATCTAGAGAGACACAAATGTTTTTAAATAACAACCATGTCAACCACATGGCTTGCAACCTACCATGTGACTTCACCATCTTAAGATGACCACTCGGACGCCAGGCAGTGGTGGTGTACCCTTTAATCCCAGCACTTGGGAGGCAGAGGCAGGCAGATTTCTGAGTTCGAGGCCAGCCTGAACTACAGAGTGAGTTCCAGGACAGCTAGAGCTATACAGAGAAACCCTATCTCGGAAAAAAAAAAAAAAAAAAAAAAAAAAAAAAGATGACCACATGGTATGAAACAATAATTACAAAACTTCTTAGTTCTAATAAACTCTATATTTATTATTGTATCTCCTTTTAGACTAAGAAAGCAGCAACAAGTCTCATATTTTAAGTTGGTATGGATTTTTGAATGACGATGATGATGATGATGATGATAGAAATTCAAAGTTATATTTCTACAACACACTGTACGTATATATGATTCAACCCTGTTTTAAAATATTCTTTATATGATAATGAAATTTTAAGGTTAAGGTCTACTTAGATTACCAAAAGCTAATTTAAAATGTATGTATACTATGTATGTATTTGCTAGAACATGGTCACTCTATGCTTATTTCTGACTGGTCTTAAGTGTGTGAATGAATGCTGTTGTTTTCTCCTCTCGCCAGCCACATGGGCTCAATGTACCTCTTGGCTTTCTGGCCATAGGATCTGATATACTAGGAATTCAAATATTATTTGAATATGGACAGTTTTGAAGTTGTTTTTTACCACTCTGCTTTATTACTAGGTCTGAAAGTGCACTATTGATCACCCTTTTCAGACACAGGCATGTTTTCAAAGTCCAGGGTCAAAAACAGGACTGTTGACTTGTAAATCATTGGATAGGGTTAAAACTCATAACTTAGGGCTAGTAATTGAAAGATTGTTCTTAGGTAATCTTAAACCATATGACATTCCATTCTAGGATATGAGTAGCACAGGGCTAGTCACTGTCTTTGCTAAGGGCTGGAGAAGGTGTAGCCATAGTTTCTCCGACATTTTGGTTAAGGGCAGCAACGTGGCTGGCAGACATCTGTTTTGGGAAGTTATGGTTTCATCGCCATCTTGATTATGGACAGCAACACAGGACATGAACAGACCAGGGAAGCAGGCCTCCGAAGGTAGATTTAAATTGGAATAGAATTTTTGCATGACTTTTCTTATGTCTTGATAAACTGTTTATACTGTTCCTCTATGTTTCACTCTCAAAAGGGTACTTTCTTTTAATATTACAAAAGCAGTTGAAAGATTTTAAATTTTAAAAATTTTGGAGGTTTACAATAGTAAAAAGATAAAAAAACACTGCCTTAAAATGTTTAGCTTTTTTTTTTTTTTTTTGGTTTTTCGAGACAGAGTTTCTCTGTGTAGCCCTGGCTGTCCTAGAACTCACTCTGTAGACCAGGCTGGCCTCAAACTCAGAAATCTGCCTGCCTCTGCCTCCCAAGTGCTGGGATTAAAGGCGAGCACCACCACTGCCCGGCAGCATTGTTTTTATTAATGTTATTAATCTATAAGATAGCCTTAGATTTATATAAACTATAGTTTTTTTAATAAACTAAATTATACAGGAAACTGTTATATTCTATAATGAAAAGTTCCCAGTCTCTTTATGGACTATGTTTATATATTTAAAAGTTTTATTTTGATACTAGAAGAGTTTAGTTCAAAATCATGATTCTTTTTTTTTTTTTTTTTAAGATTTATTTATTATTACGCTGTAGCTGTCTTCAGACACACCAGAAGATCTTGTTACGGATGGTTGTGAGTCACCGCATGGTTGCTGGGATTTGAACTCAGGACCTTCGGAACAAAATCATGATTCTTAAGGCTCAAACCTAACAGGGATGGACCGTAAAATCCTAGTCTCATAAAAGCTACTATAATAAGAAATGCAAGTTGATAGTCAATAACCTTATAAATAATCAAATCCTTTAGTGTGCTCAGAAATTTATTTGAGGTCATGGAAAAAACTAATGCAGTTAATCCCAAGATTAGTCTCAGGTTTTATGTTTGCAAGGTAGTTTAGAGCGGATAACTAAAAACAGACATTGTTTAATTCAGATATGCTTATCAAGTACTAGCCCTCAAAGCTGTCAGAGAAAGAACTGCTGAATATGGCATTTAATGCTTAAACTTATTATAATGGAGAGAGACTCGTGAATCCTAATAGTGACCTCTCCCCAAGGTTTCCAAGATTTGGCACAACTACAAAGGATTGTGGTATGATAACCACTGGGCCTAACTTCCCAATGCCTCACCCACTGCTAGAGTTCAGTCTGAACTGTGAACAGAGGACATGCAGAGAGTTAATTATCTTCATGATGCCAAAGACACAGTTTCTCCCATATTCCTTCTCTACACAGAAAGCCTCTTCATCTTCTGGCCTGATGGCCAAAGACTGCTTCTGTCCTCATTGCCATGTAGACCACAGGACCTCGGGACCACTGCTGAGTAATGAACTATGAGCTAATCTCTGCCCTTGTAATTGATAGATTGGACATTTAGGTTATAATTTATCCTTCTGTGGTTTCTGATCATATTGATGTCTAAGCTAACTGTAGCTTGACAGCTAGAGAACAACAGGCTACTAGCTCCTTACCCCAAAATAATGCATCACCCTGTTAGCTCATTAATCAATTCATTAGCTAGTTAAAACTACCAGAGCTCAAACAAAGAATTCTCAATTGAGGAACACCGAATGGCTGAGAAGCACTTAAAGAAATGTTCAACATCCT
>NW_022196903.1:66162656-66167118 GCF_008632895.1 Mastomys coucha | reverse complement strand
GAGGGGAAACTGGGAATGGAGAAATTCACATGTAAATAAAGAAAATATCTAAAATAATAAAAAAAAAACTATCAGAGCTCTTAGTTTAAAAGGCAAACAGGTTTGCCCTGTTACATGCCTCTTATTAAACAATAAACAGGTTTCAGATGTAACTTTTTACTCTTCCTTTATCTAAAGGAACTCACTTCACAGTGACTGCTCCCAATGATCAATCACCTGTGACTCATTCATGGTAAATAACTGGATAGGAAAAAGTGTAAAGTTTATGTAAGTTCTGAGGATATGAAAGCTTAAGTTATGAGGATCTAAGACTGTGCTTTTTGGGTCTAAGAAGGTGTTTTAAGGTTGGTAAATGCAAGCGAAAACTTAAATGGTGATAAAGAGGTGATTTAAGGTATTTTTTAAAAAGATTTATTTATTAGTTATACAAAGATACACTGTAGCTGTCTTTAGACACCCCAGAAGAGGGCATCAGATCTCATTGCAGATGGTTGTGAGTCATGATATGGTTGCTGGGATTTGAACTCACGACCTTCGGAAGAGCATTCGGCTCTTTTAACTGCTGAGCCATCTCTCCAGCCTGATTTAAGGTATTTAAAAGGAATGAAAAATCCTTCAGATTTCTTCCCCTCGATCTGCTACTGTTGTATTAGGATTTCAAAAGTTCAGAGCTTCAACATTAATCAATGGAGTTCTGATAAATTAGTCTAACTGGTAAAACATTCCACTATACAATCCACTATCATAGTTCCAAGCTCAGGATTTTAAGTTTCCTTGGGTTGTCTTTTATATATAGACTTAAACTGCTCCTCATTGCTAAATCTATATATACCTAGTCTGGACAGAGAAAAGAAGCTCCTCTCTCACCGTCTGTAGTCATATTGAAAGTCAAGATTTTGTAAGCTTCAGAAAATCCACTCAGTTCACCTCTCATGAGTCAAATGGACTCCAGATAAGTACCCCTGTCAATCAACGGCCTAAGTCTCCTGCCTATTGGCTATTTCAGAGGGTGGGATCCCGCCTCCCTAGTGTTGGGACTCCCCTCCCCACAACTGTCAAGACCATGGGCCTAAAAGTTTCAAATGTACACCTAAGAAAAAAACTTTTCCCCTGACATACTTAACTTTACCTTCTGCCTCTAGTACATATTTCTATCATCTCTATCTCTATCACTATCACTCTCTCTATCCATCTCTCTACCTCTACCTCTACCTCTACCTCTATCTATCTGTTCCAGTATCCTGCCAGGTCCAGATGTTTACTCAAAATCTGCATCTAAGACAACTCCAGACTAACCACAGGTGTTTTGGTCTAGCCTCATAGGTGCTTCAACTGGGCCTGTACTTTCCTAGCTCCAGGATCACACAGATCCTGGACAGCAGTGAAACAGCCAGATCTTCCAGGACTAGGCCAGCCTTCCTAGTTTCTAAGGGTCCCCAAAGACAACATCCACCTCAGTAACAGGAAATAGTCTAAAGAACACCTTACTCGTGCCCCGCCATCACCCCTTCCTAGTTCTTCATTTTTAATTTAAAAAAAGGGAGGAATGTAAGCTTACAGGCAATTCCTCTAGGCTCATCCCAGGGGCCTAGCAATGGCTTATGTCATCATCTGCTGCCATTACCTGCCTCCACCAGCAGATAAAAGGACTGCTCACCACCCCAATGCACTTTTGCCTCCGCTTTCTCTCTCTCCATGTGTTCCCATATTCCCAGCTGGTCTCTTCCCGCCCCACTTTCTGTCCCTCTCTGCCTCTGTCCCCGTTTCTTTGCCCTCATGGCTCTGGTGTCTGTCTGCCTATTTACATATCCACTCCTCTGCCTCTACCAGGTCCTTGCTCCACTCTCTTCCCCCAGATAAACCCCCTTATACCAGATCTGTTGCTTGGTGCAATTTTCACACAAGGTGGCCCCACAAGGTAATCCCTTATTGCATTATATTTCATAACATAGAGGTACTGAGTTCAATTCCCCGCAACCACATGGTGGCTCACAACCATCTATAATGGGGTCTGATGCCCTCGTCTGTCTGATGTGCTCTTCTGTCAGGCAAACACACATGCCAATAGAGCACTCATATACGTGAATAAGTAGATCTTTAAAAAAAAATAAAAGAGATGAGTTGGAGCAGTGTGATGGCTCAGGAATAAAGACACTTGCCAACCAAGTCTGATGGCCTAAGTCTGATTCCTTGAACCCATATGGTGAAAGGAAAGAACTGACTCCCAAAAGTTTTTCTCTGACTTTCTTATGCCCGGTGATTTGTGTGTCTCCTCCCCCCAAACACACAAAAGAAGAAGAAGAACAACAAAAACCCTACAATTTAAAAAACGACTGTAGGAGAGTTGTCTCTCTTGGAAGACTTTAAGGTGGGGGAGAAGAGAGATGCTTTCATTTCTTCTCCATGCCCCATCTTTCTATGATTCTCTCCTCACAGGGTTAAATCACTCACCCAGACAGAGAAACACTGGCAAGATGTCATTAGATTTCCACACAACACTAACAATGATTCCAGGGGGAGTAGCAAGAAGCTTTGTGATTCTGAGATTGCTTATTTATGAAGCCCTTTAAAAGCAAATGGCTTTTGAAGTAGAAACTTAAGGGTTCTTTGGAAAGTCAGTTATGTTAAATGGTGTTTTGTTGGGGCAAACAGGTGAAGGAGCGTTTTCCTGAAGCAGACACAGGTGAAAGGCTAAGGTAGACTTGTGAAAGAATGTTTGGTTGGCTGGGCAGTGGTGGCGCACCCCTTTAATCCCAGCACTTGGGAGGCAGAGGCAGGTGGATTTCTGAGTTCGAGGCCAGCCTGGTCTACAGAGTGAGTTCCAGGACAGCCAGGACTATACAGAGAAACCCTGTTTCAGAAAAAAAAAAAAAAAAAAAAAAAAAAAAAAAGAATGTTTGGTTGAAGCAGACACAGGTGAAAGGATGTTCTGCTAAAGCAAGCACATGAAAGGTCACGTGATGAAGAATTCTTCATTAAGGACACACATGTATTGGTCTGCGTTACATTACATAATTGAGGTCCATTTGCTGGGACTCCATAGAGGGAAACTCACCAAAAAAACTTCTAGTGGTGAGCTACAGTTCTACAGACTCAGGTTGATTGACAGAGTGATGTCAGCTGAGACAGACATACGTGCTGAGACAAGACCTATGGAAGACAATATCCGGTGTTTGAAAGGAGTATAAAAAGGACTTGAAGGACAGTGATTGACTGATCCAGGTCAGTCAGTCAACAGGGTCTCAAGGGAGGGAGTGAGGATTGAAAAGAAAAAGACAATTAGACAACATTATAACATGACTCCAGCCAGTGCTGAGGCTAAAGCAGGTTTATTTTTCCCCAGTCTACTTTTATACCATTCTAGGTACTTGCAGAGAATGGGGTCAGTTCTTAGATAAAAAGCAAAGTAATCAAGCAAGGTAATAAAGAGGTCAAACAAGGCAATAAACAAAGTCCCCTGGCCACTGTGTCTAGGGGCTTATCAGGATGGCCAAGATAAAAGGAATGTCACACATTCCTAGGCTGAGTTTATCTTGAGCTCTGTATTAGCGCAAATGTGAAAATTATTATCTGAGCCTATTCCCTTAAGCCCAGCGAGAAGTACTTGCCAAATTTCTAGAAGGGCCCCAAAAGCTCTCCACAAGTGATAGAGGCTGAGCTTGGCTTACTTATAGAACGAGCTGTACAATGCTTGTTGGTCTCATGTCTTCACTGATCTTCACTTCACTGAGAGAGGCACAGCTGAGAACTTTTCCTGGCATTCCTGTTGGCCTCGGTCCCTCTGGCTGACTTGTGCTGAGGCTGAGCCCTGGCTGTCTCTGCTAGGTTAGTGCCACGACTGCTGGTTCGTGTTTACTCTCCCAACTCTACCGAACTGGACTGTGGGTATATCCGTTAAATGTTTACCGGTAGATTGAGCTGCTGCTGCTGCTGCTGCCTTCTGTGAACTGAACTGCTGATTTTATGACAACACAGATAAGATTTACACCAAAGAACCATTTCTAAACAGGTCCATTTCCTCTATATCCTCTCTTTTCTACTACCTCTGGTAGGTAGTGGGCTAAATGAGAGGTTAAAACAGTTTAAAAAGGCCGGGTGGTGGTGGTGCACGCCTTTAATCCCAGCACTTGGGAGGCAGAGACAGGCAGATTTCTGAGTTCCAGGCCAGCCTGGTGTACAGAGTGAGTTCCAGGACAGCCAGGGCTACACAGAGAAACCCTGTCTTGAAAAAAAAAAATTTAAAAAAATCATTAAAAATAAAGATTAAAAAAATTAAAGTTACAGGTTTTCATTCAGAAACTAACCAGTGCTCTCTGGGGAGGGTCATAGTGAACACTGTTTAAGCTCTCTTTCCAGTCCTAAGATCCTTCCTTCCTTCCTTCCTTTTTTCTTTCTTTCTTTCCTTTTTTTTCTTCTAAACTTCTTCCTTCCTTCCTTCCTTCCTTCCTTCCTTCCTTTCTTT
>NW_022196903.1:66135371-66162564 GCF_008632895.1 Mastomys coucha | reverse complement strand
AAAAAAAAAAAAAAAAAAAGATTAGACCTCTGTAACTCAGGTCAGGCTGGCCTGGGACTCCCCGTGCAGCCCAGGCCATACAGGATAACATTTGAACAAGGAACTACCTAAAGAAAAGACAATGAGTAGTGGTGGTTGGGAAGCTGGGGATGGCCTTGGCAACATTAGAAAGTAACCTGGATTAATCACACGAGTGTCTGTCCACACACAGGTGAAACGTGTTCTCATTCTGCAGACTGCATTTGGGTCTTGCACAGGTGTGGAACCATTTGGTGAGGTCTCCCGCTCCTCTAGTACTCAAGATACCCAGCTCAGGCAGGAAGGTCCTAGAACATTAGTAGCTGCCCCTTCTCTCTGCCCTCCTTTTTCTCTTATCTTTTTCTTTTCTTTCATGCTTGGGTCTTCTGCATGCCAGGCAAGTGTTCTACCATTGAGCCCTGAACTTAATTTGTACTTCCCGACAGGAACAGGAATCAACATTAAACTTTTCTTCTCTCTAGTAAGCCTGTGTCCGCCAAACAGAGCTTTGTGGGGGATGGCAGGAAATCTCTCCTTTTCTAGTAATGGGCACACAAGATGTAATAGTTGTTGCTTCTAATATTTGAAAAAAAAAATTATTCACTTTTTTTGTGTTTTGCCTGCATGCATGTATAACAGGTATATGCAGTGCCCGCAGAGGTCAGAAGAGGGTGTCAGATCCCTGGAACTGGAGTTATGAACGGCTGTGAGCCACCATGTGGGTGCTAGGAATCAAACCTGAGTCCTCTGCAAGACCAACAGGGCTCTTACCTGCTGAGCTTTCTCTCTCCAGCCCCTGCTTTTAATCTTTTAAGTATGTGCGAAACACAGTCCAGGCATGGAGGTGAATGCTTGCAATCCCAACATCATTTAGGGATATTAGCAAGTCTGTCATTGCCCATTTTGTTAGTTGCTTTGTATGTGTGTTCGATATGTGTAGATGTTCACGTGTGTACAGGTTCATGTGTGTCGTCAGAATTCCACGTAGGGCAACTTCCTTTAATCAGTTTCTACTTAGGGTCTCTGCTGAAGCTAGAGCTCACCAGTTGGCTAGACTGGCTAGATGCCAGCTTTTAGACGAATGAAGCAACTGGTTTATCCATTGAGCCATCTACACAGCCTCTGTTTAAAAAGTTTGTGGTTTTCTGTTTTTTTTTAAGTCAGGTGTGGTGGGGGCAAACCTCCCAGCACTTGGGAGGCAGAGGCAAATGGATCTCCATGAGTTCAACGCCAACCTGGTTTGCAAAGTGAGTTCCAGGACAGCCAGGGCTACCAGAGAAACCCTGCCTCAAAAAAATTTTTTTGACTCTGTGAATGTGTGTACATATGTAATGTATGTGAAGGAGGCTGGTGTATGTGCCACAGCACATGTGTGGAGGTCAGAGGAAAATTTTAGGGAGTGGGTTTTCCCCTCCCACCTTGACTTCCAGGGACTTAGCTCACCAGGCATATGAATCAAGAGCTTTACCTGTTCCCGCCTTTTTTTGTTTGTTTGTTTTTCGAGACAGGGTTTCTCTGTGTAGCCCTGGCTGTCCTGGAACTCACTCTGTAGACCAGGCTAACCTCGAACTCAGAAATCTGCCTGCTTCTCCCTCCCAAGTTCTGGGATTAAAGGCGCATGCCACCACTGCTCAGCCTGCTCCCCTTTTCTGATATATATATATATATATTTTTTTTTTTTGAGACTAGGCCTTTCTATGTATCCAATACAGGCCTCAAACTCACTATGTAGCACTGGCTGGCCTTAAACTCATGACTTATAACTTCAGCTTCCTATATGCTGTGATTACAGATATGTACCACCATGCCTGGCTAACTTAACTTTAATGCAGTATTATAATACCACTTTTTAATTTGCCTAACTTATTTAATCTTCACATATGCTAAGGTAAGAGCTTTGATTGCCATTGCAATGAGCTACTTAATTACCTGGAGAGAATATAGTACGTATTACAGAGATCTTGAACCATTTCATATATAGTGGTGTGTGTGTGTGTGCACTATATGCATGAGAATGCCCAAGGAGGCCAGTCAAGGATGTTGGATCCCAGAAGTAGGTGTTACAGGCAGTTATGAATTGCTTCACATGAGTGCAGGGAACTGGTCTCAGGTCTTCTGGAAGAGCAGCATTCACTCTTTTTTTTTTTCTCAAAGATCTATTTATTTTATTTGTATGAGTACACTGTAGCTGTACAGATGGCCGTGAGCCATCATGTGGCTGCTGAGAATTGAACTCAGGACGGCCCCGCTCACTCTGGCCTTGCTTGCTCCGGCGTAATTCACTGTAGCTGTCTTCAGAAGCACAAGAAGAGGGCGTCAGATCTCATTACGGGTGGTTGTGAGCCACCATGTGGTTGCTGGGATCCGAACTCAGGACCTTTGGAAGAGTAGTCAGTGCTCTTACCCACTGAGCCATCTCTCCAGCCCCCCAGCATTCACTTTTAAGTGCTGATCCATCTTGCTTGTGAATCATCTGCCAAGTATGGAACATACCTGTTTTGCTCACTCCATGTTCCACATGCCTAGAACCCTGCCTAAAATGTATTTGTTGAATGAATTCTGCAGACCAAGTGAGCACACAAAGGCTTAGAGGTCAGCAGTTAATCAATCCAAACAATCAGGTGGATTTCATCTTTTAACTGGCAGCCACATAGTCTGGGATCACAGGGCTTGGCCAATTCCTGCTATTAAGCAGTGAACTATTGAGAAGTAGTGGACACCTTCCAAAAGTTTCAAAATGTTTAAGAATATCAAACAGGATTCAGAGGCAAGTGGCAGGTATGACTGCGGTTAACTTGCCAGGTTCTAGGGAGAAAGTGTGTGAGCACCTCATGCCTGGCTTTGGAGGATGTGCTCTTAGGATTGCCCCAGTTAAGACTTCCTAGGCATCTTGTCTGTAAGGCGCGCTTTGATCAAACTAGAGACTGTTTGGCTTCACAGGTTTTTCTTCTCAAAGAAAATCTGGTGTTAGTAGGCTCTGGTTTGCATAGGCTACCTGGCCAAACGTCTCTTTTTCTTTTTCTTTTTCTCTTTTTAAAGATTTATTTATTTTATTTTATGTATGTAGGTGTTTTGTCTGCATGTACATATGTGTACCACATGCGTGCCTAGCGCTCTCAGAGGTCAGAAGACGGCATCAGATCCCCTAGAACTGGAGTTACAGGTGGCTGTGCTCCACCAGGTGGGTGCTGAGAACTGAACCCAGGTCCTTCATAAAAGCAACAACTGCTCTTAACCACCAAACCACCCTACCCATCCTTACTAAACTCGCTTGACATAGTTGGCCAAGAGAGCAAGGTGGAGAACAGATGGCAGACCAAAGTAGCTCGATGGCTAGCATACAGCTGCATCACCAAAGCCGCCCCGCCCCGCCCCCGCCCCGCCCCCAACATTAGTGGCAGCTCTCAAAGCTAGAACCTTGGAACACACTCACTGCAGAGGCTCCAGCACCTCAGCAGGTTGGTGAGTGTTCTTTTCAGATGGCTCAGTTGGTCTGAGTGTCTTCCAGGCACCTTTCCTCGAAGCATCCTTTAGCAGACCTTACAGTTTTTATATGCTTGGAGAGAAAGGGGCCCGGTGAACCTGGTCGATCTGAAGGACTTCCTGAAGCCCTTGAATTGTTGCTTCCTGAGTGTCAGGAGCTTCTCTGTAGCGTGGAGTGTTTCACCTCCCCTTAGGATAGCCAACAGTTTCATCTTAACACACAGTGTTAAGGCTTTACTCCAAGATGGAAGATTTTCATTTCAGGGGGAATTACTGCACAATAGATGTGGTAGTGATTGCCTATGACCCTAGTACTTGAAGGTAGAGGCGCTTAAGAGCACTTGTTTTTCCAGAGCACCTAAGTTGGGTTCCCAGCACCCATGTCGGGCCACTCCCAATTCTCTATAATTCCAGCTCCAGGGAACCTGGTACCCTTTTCTGATCATCATGCAAACCCACGAGAGCACATGCGGGGGCGTGTATGTAAGAGATAGGTATGGGCTCAGGACCTCCAAGACCAAGTTCTCAGCACAAAGGAGGTTTCTTTGCCCCAGAGGGACAAACGGCAGGGAATAAGTGGTCAGGAGATAGAGGACTAGGGCTAAAGGGAAGGGAACAAGGGAGGTGGGGAAGAGGTACTTAGAGGAGACAGACATGGCCCATAGGAAAATAGCAGTATATAAAGATAAAGGGGGAGAACGGGTGTCTGGATGAGGTGTTTAATTTAATTAAAATTAATTAGACATGCTAATTAGTGAGGCAAAAGCGGTTTTTGATTGCAAGATTTACATACTTTGATAACTGGACCTTGGTATTTAGCCTCAAGAGGAGGAAGTGGCCAAATAAGGGAATAGGCCTTAGTGCATAGCTTTGGGAATGTAATCGAACAGTTTAGCAAGGCAAAGGGAATTGGGGAGAAGGGCAAGGCTGGCCAGAGCCATGTTTACCTTGCTGGAGCTGGCTAGAGTCCCTTCATTGGATGTAAGTAAAAATAAAATAAACAATTTTAAATCCTATACCCAAAAACCAGTATCAAAGAAGAAGTAAACAAACAAAAATTCCAACAGATATTAGTTAAGAAAGCTTGGGTACTTATTCTAGCCTCTAACTGTGCATAGCTCTGTCCTGGGTATAGTCTTGATACTACACAGTCTCCTTGCTGCTTCCACAAGAAGGATGCTAAGACACAGTTGACCATGTGTGTTCACGGCTGTCTGTCTACTTAGATTCAGCCAACTGAGGACCACAAATATGCAGGAAAATTAGGCAGCTAGGGAGATGGCCCAAGCAGTTAAGGGCACTTGCTGCTTTTGCAGAGGACTAGAGTTCAGTTCAGGTAGTTCCCATGTGTAACTCCAGCATCAAGGGATCCAAAATACTCCTCTGAACTCCGAGGCACTCATCACCACAGACCAAACCCAGCACTTGGTGCATGCCAGGCAAGCAGTCTACCAACTGAGCTATGTCCCCAGGCCTATACATACATTTTCTTTTCTTTCTTTCTTTCTTTTTTGTGTGTATTTGTGTGTTCATACTTTTTGTAGGCATTTTACTGAGAGCCATCTCTCAACCCTATGTAGTGTAATTTGTAAACAAGGATTCATGGTTCACATCACACACTAGTTATTATCTACCTTCGGCCTTTAGTCTCTTTCTTTTTTTCCCTCCCTTCCTGTCTTGCCACCCCCTTCCCCTTTTCTCTGAGACAAGATCTTGCTTCATAGACCAAACTAGTCTTAAATTCACTATGCCACCAAGGATGATCCTGGAGCCAAGACTCCTTCAACTCCACCTTTCAAGTTCTGGGATTACAGATGGGTACCACCATGTCTAGTTTATCGGTACTGGGACCTGAACCCAGGACTTCATGCACACTGGGCAAACACTGAAGACGAAGGTATTCCTAGTCCTATGCTGATTGTTTAAAAGGCAATGCTTATGTTTTTAGGGATGAAGTCCTTACTGTGCTTCCAAGTGATCTAGGAAAAATATCCAGGAACCTGTAAGATTGAACCATATAAAGTTTGCATATATGGAGAAAGCCAGGGTCTCATGGTTCCCAGGCTGGACTTGAACTCCTGATCCTTCTGTGTCTACCTCCCAAGAGCTCAGGTTTCAAGGGGTGTACCCCTATGCCTGGTTTATTGGAATTATCTAAATAATACAAATTAACTTGCTAAAAGATACTAGAACTAGAACAAAATTATTGGAATAGTTCAGAGCCCCAGCATATACTGTTCCAGGAAAATAAAGCCAGTGTTTGTTTTTCTTTAAGAGGCAAATGCCGGGCTGGTGAGATGGCTCAGTGGGTAAGAGCACTAATTACTCTTCCGAAGGTCATGAGTTCAAATCCCAGCAACCGAATGGTAGCTCACAACCACCTGTAATGAGATCTGATGTCCACTTCTGATGCGTCTGAAGGCAGCTACAGTGTACTTATAATAAATACATAATAAATAAATCTTTAAAAAGACTCTGGCTGCCTAGCATGCTGACCTGAGTTTGATCCCCAGAATCCACACGAGTAGAGGGAGAGAACCAACTTTCAAAAGTTGTCTCACTCCTCCATTTACACCCACAGGATGGCATGTACCTATCCACAAGCCCACACATGCACACAGAACTAATTGATAAAATATACATATAAAAAGAAGCCAGCGCAATATTTGGCTAGCATCCTGCTCTGGCCTTGTCTCATAGCCACACAGCCCTCACACTCCTTGCCTGGTGGACAATGTCAACTTCTCAGTTACTCACTTCTGTTACTCTGGCCTTCATGCCCTTCCCCCAAGTAGTCATGAGTGGAGGAAGCTGGCCAAGCAGGTAGCTGTTTCTAAGAAATGGTACAGAACAACCCTCTCCATCCTCTTCCCTTTCTAAAGCATTCTGCTGGACCTGAGGGCCTTTTTCAGCTTTGGTCTCAAGGGAAATGGCTCATGAGGGAGTAGATGCGACCCTCACCACCTTTGGGAAATGACTCCTTATGCCCTGAGGTGGGTGGAGGGCCAGAGATACAGGTGCTCTCACTCAAGGGACAAGATGAACATCCAAGAAATTGAACACCAGTTTCCTTCCTCACGTTCAGAGAACCCTGGAGATCACAAACAAAGCTAGCTAGCCCAGAATTCCTTATGTCCCTTTCCATGCTGAGCATTTTCAACCATTGTATGTGTTAAAAACTTGAGGTTTCATCGTTCCTAGGTTTTATATTTTCAGTCTTACTGAGCAAGAAACTTTCCTAAGCTCAGGATTAAAAAACACAAAACCAGAGAATTGATCTGAGAAAAGGTGGGCCTGAAGGTTCAGCCTAGTGATACGCTATTTGCTTAACAGGCAGGAGGCTCCAGGTGCACACAGCAACAACTCAAGGCAGTGACCACAACCCTGTGCTAGTGGTGTGACCTCTGAACCTGACTCACTCTACCTCAGTTTCCTTCCAAAAATGAGAACAAATAATAATGGTTCTATTATGGGGCTATTTTGAGAATTAAATATGTTAGTGTATGTTAAATATAGGAACATTTGTTTGTTTATTTTATTGAAAAAGGGTCTTTTTACATAGCCCTGCTTGTCCTGGAACTCCATAGGTAGACCTGGCTGGCTTGAACTCACAGAGGTCTGCTTGCCTCTATCTCTGGTGTGTGGGTCCTTCCCGGCAAGACCTCTTATTGGTTGATTGATTGATTGATTGATTTTTGAGACAAGGTCTGAATATGTATCCCCAGTTCACCTTGGACTCACTAAATAGCCTAGATTAATCCTCTGCCTCAGTCTCTTCAGTGCTGAGATTACAACTATGCACCAAGATGGTCATGTATTTTTGTTGTTTTGTTTCTTTTGCAGTTCTGGGGATTGAACTCATGGCCTCAGATGTGGTAGGCAAGTACTCTATCACTGAACCACATTTCCTACTGTTTTTGTTTGAACCAGGGTCTCACCTTATAACCCAGCCTGGCTGAGAATTCAGTATGCAGCCCAAGCTGGCTTCGAACCCTCAGAAATCTCCCTCCTTTGACATCCCAACTGCTAGAACTGCTAGAACAAGTCACCATGTCTGGTTATGCTGGTTAATTTGTTGTCAATATTGTTATTCAGTGCTAGGGATCAAACCCAGGCTCTGGTACATGCTAAGCAAGCACTCTGGCCCCTGAGTTTTAGTGAGTGTTTTTAAATGAATGACATTATCTTTCTGTAAAAGGGAAGTAATATCTGTCTTAGCAAGTTATGGCTGACATAGTGACTTGTAAATGTTGATGTGGTATTAACACAGTGCAAGGGACATTGCTGGCATTAGCCCTCTCTGTATCTTATGGTTCATCTTCAGAATAGGTGCAATATTGTCTGTAGCTGATGATTATGGTGGCCAGGACCCAGAACAAAGAAAAAGCCAGCTTTCTCAGACAGAGCTAGGACTTAGGATTCTAGACAGTGCCAATTCTACACTATAGCCAACCAGTTCCGTGTCTCTGTTTGTGTTTGTTTGTCTGCAGACCCTGTAGCCAGGATTTAAGATGAGGCATCTCAATCTGTCTTGAGACTCTTCCAACTAATGCCCCAGGCTGCCTCCCACAAGCATGTAATAAATAACTGCATAACAAATGGAATAAATAACTGTGCTAATGTAACAAATAACTGTGGAATCTATTGGCCTTGACTCCCAAACTAGACTATCTCGGAGAAGGGAGAGGGAGCACAGAGGACCACAGTCAGAACAGGGTCCAGTCCAGCTGCCCTGAACTCTGATGACTCTGGTCCTGGTTTCCTGCTTAGAGCTCTCAGGGCAGCCACCCATAGAGTAGAGGGTCCTGGTCACCAGGAGAGGCTGCAATGCCCCGTGATGGGGGCTTCACCCCTCACTTCTGCCCTAGGGCATATAACACTTTCTTCTGGAAGACAGAAACCCTGGCAGGTAGAAGCTTGCTCCAAAACTATAGGGCTAATCAACCCACTGCCTCAGCTACCCACTCGGGGTCTGGTTGGCATCCACACTCAGCCCTGGTATTCCAGTGTGAGAGGCCTTCACTTGAGTGGGCATGGAATGCTGGCAGGAGGCACAGGGCATTAGAAATTAGAAGCTGGAGGTAATTAAACTGCCATTACGGCTTGCCAAACACTTCTATAAAAAAATATTTCTACCTACTTTTCACTTAGCCACAGCCTGGGCAATCTTGGCCTCTGGTGCAGCCTTTTGTGATAGCTTTAACTGTACTTCTTTGGTATTTGTGTGTGTGTGTGTGTGTGTGTGTGTGTGTGTGCCAGAGAGAATCATTGGGTTTCAATCTCAGTACTGACCTTTACTTTCTTTAAAAGCAGACCAGAAGGCTAGACTTGCTGGCCAGGGAGCCGCAGGCATCCTTCTGTTTCTACCTCCCAGCACTGGGGTTACAAGCATGTGACATCATGACCAGCATTTTTATGCATTTTCTGGGGATCAATCTCAGGTTCTCACTCTTGCAAGGCAGAAAATGTACCTACTCTTTCTCAAACCCTGGTGAAATCGGTGTCGTATGCCCACCCATTGGTGCGGCAGACTTATGGAGGACTTCTTGTGGTGGTTGTTGTTTTGTGTTCAGATTTGCAGGCTCTACATACTTGGTGAGCATGGCACATGGGCTCTTTCTCTTTATCCTGGGAATGGAAGGTCACTGTGTGTCCTGTCTTCCTGAATGGATTCTGGAGCAGGCACTTGGGGTCCAGGTATCATAGGCTGCCCACACTATCACTAAGTATTTTCTGGAATCCTGTTGGCTGCCACTGCTACCAGCCCCTTTGCTCACAGAGGGCACTGTGCCCTTAAGAGTCAAGAGAAAAAGCAAATGCATGAATTAGACACCTGGACAAACACTGAAGGCCTTGCCATGGGCTCGTAAGCCTCCACACCGAGTTGCTCTTGGGTTCATTTCCTTGTTTGTCACAGTTCTAGAACATACCAGGCTATAATACCTCCTCGTGACCTCTGTACACCTCTTCACCCAGATTGCCCCATGCCTCTCCTCCTAGTTCCTGCTTTGCCTTGCATCTGAGGCATTTCTCTCCTGAGGTCTTAGCTGTGCTCACTATTACTGCAAGCCCCCCACCCTCCGCCCCCAGCATTCTATATCCCTTGCTTTGTCCTTGGCATTTCTCATCATCTACCATATTTCTCTCATCCACAGCTGGTCTCTCCCAGAACCACTCTAAGTAGCTTTTCTGGTTCATTCTCAGCTGTGTCATTGGCCCAGTTATGATACATGATACTGCATGGTCTCTGTGATCTCTGTCAGTCAGTTCCAGGAGTCGTTGAGGTAGATCGGTGAGCTGATAAGGTTTTCACTGTGGCCAATGCTAGGCACCTAAGTGGTTTTGGGTTAATCCTCTTTCCTTCTGTCCCTGACTCGTGTGTCTGTCCAATAAAGCAGGCACATGAGATGCTGTGTAAGCTGCTTACCAGCAGTAATAATTGATGAGTCCAGGCCATATCCACTTACCATGGCAGAGAGGCCCAAAAAGGCGAGAAGGGCAGGGCAGGGAGGCAGGAAGCAGCTGCCAGGATGACTAATTGGGATCTCAAGTCGTCACCCTCTCGTGCCAATCCTTACAGGCCTCAGAGAAGCTTGGGATGGCTGGCTTTTGAGACTCACATGGCCTCCTGGCCTGACTTGTCCCTAAATGACCATGGGTTGTACTTCAAAAAGTAAATCCATGTGTGACAGTGGGGACAGCGGTGGGGGTAGGGGTAGGGCTAGAGGGAGGAGCAGATCTAGAGGAGCACTAACTGTGCAGATGGTTTACAAAACCAGATTTGTACTTGCCTGGACCTTCTCACCAGCAGACCTTGTGCTGGGTGGGAGCGGTGAAACACACGGCCAGGGCCTCCTCTTGGCTCCTGTGTTGACCTGTCAGGCCGATCCCCCTGCTCCCTGCTATGTCTTCAATCTCCTGACCCCAGCTCTATCTATGTAGGTATATAGAATCTTATGGAAAGCATGCCTAGTGGGACTGGAGAGATGGCTCAGAGGTTAAGAGCGCTGGCTGCCCCTCCAGAGGACTACAGTTCAATTCCCAGCACCCACAACTATCTGTAACTCCAATTCCAGAGGATCTGACACTCTCACACAGACACGCATGCAGTTAAAAGACCAATGCACATAAAATAAAAAGAAATAAATCTCTAAAATCATGTTATCTAAGTGGAACAGCCTTCTTGAGACCTTCGTGATGACTGCCAAACTCATGTGAACAAAAGAAAACATCCTGAAATGCATGGTTTCACTACCACCGAGTCATAGTCCCATTCCTAAAAATGGGCATTGTACTTTTAATTTACATGTACATGCCTGCAAGTCTATGTGCACACTGTTTGCATGCAGCTGCCAACAGAGGCCAGAAAAGATCAAAAGATTTCCCATAACTGGAATTACTGGGAACTAAACCACTGACATGTGCTGGGAATTTAACCTGCATCCTGTTTAAAAGTAGCAAGTGTTCCTAACTGCTGAGCCATCTCTCAAATGGTAATTCTAATGTTCAGTTTTTAGAGAGTGCCTCTCTGTAGCTGTACTGTTTTACATTCCCACTGACCTACTAGCCTATTTTTGCTCATATATTTTACTTTGTGATTTCCCAACCCTCACTTGCTGTCAGCTCCATGAGGGTGGGGGTTTACTTCTGAACACTTAGATGCTTGCGCATGGTAACATATCAGTAAGGATTTGTTAACGATGAGCTGGTTCAGTGCTTCTGACCTCAGTTTTGTGTCATCCTGAACCCTTCAAGCCCAGCTTCCTACCCTCATAGCCTTCCTTGGCCCCTGTCATGAGAAGCTCCTACAATACTCCCCACTTTATGCTTTGCAGTCTGGTTACCTATGTGCTTGAAAGCATCTGAAGGACTAATTTCCTTAACACTGGAAGCTTTTAAATTTAGTGTATGTGTGTGTTGTAGTAGGCTATGTGTGGAGGCCAAAGAAAAACTCTGGAGAGTCTGTTCTCTACTTCTACCTGGTTGAGTCATGATCTCTCTTGCTTATTAGATTTGTTTTATTTTTAATTATTGCACCTGCATGCAAATAGTATAATATAGACATGTAAATAAAAAGTAGAATGACCATTTTTAGGAATGGGAATATGGCTCAGTGGTAGTAAAACCATGTATTTCAGGATGCTTTCTTTTGTTAACATGAGTTTGGTGGACACCAAGAGAGCCTCAGGGATGCTGCCCCAGTTAGATAGCCCATTGCATAGTATGTCAGGAGCTTCCGATAACAGCATGTAGTGACAAGGAAATAATGATCTTTGTTCTTGAGATTTGCAGAACTCAAAAGGATCTTGTTTGTTTGTTTGTTTTTCAAGACAGGGTTTCTCTGTGTAGCCCTAGCTGTCCTGGAATTCATTTTGTAGACCAGGCTGACCTCAAACTTAGAAATCCACCTGCCTCTGCCTCCTGAGTGCTGGGATTAAAGACATGCACCACCACTGCCTGGCTAGGATCTTGTGACTAGCAGTAGGATAGCAGGTTCACCCATATGAGAAGGCACTGCAATGAACCTTCCCCCACCGGGAGAAGGTACACTCCAGTCTGAGAACACCCATTAATATTTACTTTTATTTTTTTTTAATCTGTGTGTGGGTGTTTGCTTACATGTGTGTCTATGTATCATGTGTGTGCCTACTACTCAAGGAGGCCAGAATAGGGTGTCAAATCCCCTGAAACTGGAGCTATAGGTGGTTGAGAACCATCATGTGGGTGCTGGGAATTGAACCCAGGTCCTCTGCAAGAGTAACAAGTGCTCTTAATTGCTAAGCCATCTCTCCAGCCCCAATCACTTTTTTGTGAACCACTCCCAATTCAATTTTCTGGCAAGATGGACTTTGGACAAGAGTTCTCCATCTTTTCCTGTATAACCATCTACCTTGCCGCAACTCTTGTTTCCCAACTTGAACTGGCCTGTCATGCAACAAGTAGTTGGACTTGAGTCTGGGAACCATAAAGTACACCCAGCTTAACCTGTACATGGCTCTGGCTTCAATCCCCAACATCCAAAGGGGAAAAAAAATGCCTTTTTATTCAGCTTTTCTGTATTAGCATATATTAAGTATATACATTATAAATGGGTTTCAGGGTGACATTTTCATACATGTATAGAAATGTATTTTGATCATATTCACCCTTATTCCTCTCCCTTGTTTCCCTCCCACTGATCCCCTCCCTCTTTCAAACTCCCTCTTTCCCTTTTATTTTTATGTATTTGTGTGTGTGTGTGTGTGTGTGTGACCCAGTGAGCTGGATTAGGGTTATTTACAGAAGCATGGACAACTTACCAGTGGCCACAACACTGAAGAAAGTGTCTCTCCCTCCTCAGAGCAACCATTAGCTTCTTACTGATTCCCCTCTTTGTTTTTTGAGCCAGAGTCTCAGGGTAGCCCTGGTAGGTCTCAAACTCACTATGTGGTTAAGAATGACCTCAAACTCCATTCTTCTGCCTCATCTCCAAGTTCTACAATAGCAGGCACGCATCAGAATACCTGGCTTGAGCCAGTAGTTCTGCTTGTAGATCAGAACACAAAAGATTTGAAAGCAGGAACTTGGAGAATTGAACACTGATTCTCAGAGTAGACTCATTCACAATGGCCAAAAGGTAGAATCAGCTCAGATTCCACTGCCAGGTGGACAAACAAATGGCGCAGAAACATACAATAAACATGATTAGGCTTTTAAAAGGAATGAAATTCTCACAAGTCATACAGTGTGCATAACTCTTGAAGGTCTTACGCTAAGTGAAATAAGTCAGACTCCAGGATACAAAATTTGTATGATTCCATCCACTTGAGGTACCAGTATAGTCCAGATTACAGAGACAAGCTGAGCCCGACAGTACAGATCTGTATACAGTCCAGCTATTAGGGGACTGACAGCTCAAGGTCTGTCTGAGTTATAAAGTTCAAGGTTAGCTCTTGAGCTAGACCCTGGCTCAAAATAAAAATAAGTTTGTTTGTTTTTAAAGGAACTGGGGAAGGAGACACAGTTCAGTGGTAGAGAACTTGCTTATTATGGCTGAGTGTCCTCCTTCAAGGAACCTGGATGAATAGGTTCCGAGGGTCTCTGGTCCAGCAGAAATGGCCGAAGTGTTAACAGCTCTTAGAAGGGAAACAGGGAGGTTTGGGCGGCCCTTGAAAGGCAGGGCAGTGGTGGGCGGTGGTGTGAGCCTGGCTTGTCAGGCAGGTCCGAGGTCCAGTGATAAAAGCTTTGGAAGAGAAAACTCTTCCACAAGTGTTTACAGCTCAGCGAAGCAGACACTCTCAGACAATTCTCGGTAAAATAACCTGTGCACTTTATCCCATGGCTAGGGACTTAAACACTAAGAAGTAGGGTGGGATCCAGGGGTAGATGCTTCCTATTGGCTCAGTTTGAGATGCCAGTGGTGCTCTATTTGCACGGGGAAGGACTTCAGGTGTTTTCCTAAAGTGAATATTGTCAGGGTTCTCTCAGTGGGGTATCGTGGTTCATGTTCCAGAGCAGGTGGAGGCAGGCAGGGAGTGGCCCTACTCCTACCGTTCTCAATTCTGAGATTCATGGGGTTTGTGTTCACTCAACCTTACCAGTTCTGTCTGGTGGCATGGTCCACTTGCCCCACACCTGGGAACTTAAGACGTAATCCCCAGAACCAGAAAAAGAAATCAGAGAAGCAGAAAGCAGTATGGGATTTCAGAGGCCCATAGGGGTGGCTTTAAAAGCGTGTTTAGAAGACACAGAGTTTCAGTGGAGAAGACAAGAGGCCCTGAAGATGGTATTGGTAACAGCTATGTTAGTGTGTGTGCATGTACTTCATGGAATGGAGCTGAACACTTCAAATGGCTAAAATGGAGCTGGGAAGGGCACTTAGTGGTGGGATACCTACTTAGCATGCAGGAGGCCTTGGGTTTCATCACCAGTCCTGGAAAATGGTAGTAATCATCCCAAGGAGGAAGAAGAAAGGTTATAATGGTAAATTTTATGTTATGTGTGCTACATTAAAAATAGGTAAGTCGGCAGCAGTGACTCACTCCTGAAACCCCAGCACTCTGGGAGCTAAGACAAGATCACCAAGTCAAGCTCATCTATAGCACAGAGAGGGTTAGAAGCTGGCCTGGGATACAAGGAGCTTGTCTCCAAAGACCAAGTAACCAGGAGGCAGATAAATAAGGACTGGGGCACAGCTTGGTAGACCACTTGTCTGGCATGCCCAAAGCCCTAGGTTCAATCCCCAGAACTGAAAGGAAACAATAGCAAGGCTCTCCTTGGAGGAGAAACAATAGCAATGCTCTCTTGGAGGAGAAACAATAGCAATGCTCTCCTTGGAGGAGAAACAATAGCAATGCTCTCTTGGAGGAGGAAACAATAGCAATGCTCTCCTTGGAGGTGAGGTAAGACCAAGGATCAGACATTCAAGGCCAGGAGGGAATATATGAAACCTTGTATCAAAAAACAAAAACACAGGCGGAGATGGCTCAGCAGTAAAGACCAACTGCTCTTGCAGAGTGTCCTGGTTCAATTGCTCACACCTATGTGACGGTTCACAAATATGCATAACTCCAGTTTCACAGGATCTGACAATCTCTTTTGGCCTCTTTGGGCACCAGGCATATACATGTTGCACAGATATCCATGTAAGCAAAACATGCATACACATAAAATAAAAATAAATATATTCCTAGCACCTACTTGGTGGCTCACAATGTTCTGCAGCTCAAGTTTCAGAAGCTCTGACATGCTCTTCTCGCCTCCTTAGACATATCTATCTATCTATCTATCTATCTATCTATCTATCTATCTATCTACCTACCTACCTACCTACCTAAAAAAGCCAAACTGGGGGACTGGCGACATTACTCAGCGGTTAAAGAGTGCTTATTGCTCTTGCAAACAGTTGATTCCCATTTGGCAGCTCACAATATTAGAGGAATTTGAATTCAGCACCACGGCTGCTCTGGCACACAGATGCACACTTAGTACACAGCTTCCATTCCAAATAAGGTAAGGTTAGTTTGTAACAGGAAGCAGCCACATTCGAATGCGACTTCTAATTGAGGGGCAGGCAAGGTGACAAGTCAGAGAAAAAACTGACAGCATGAGTCAGAGATAGAATACGCCCAGCTCTCATGAGAAGAGATAGGAAGCAGAGACTTAAGAGAGACTTGGATTAGTCCAGTCAGTTGAGTTCCAGTCAGTTCGGCTCGGTGCAGTTCAGAGTTGAGTCAGTTGGGAGTCGGTGCAGCGAGTGCATTGAATGCAGCGCAGTGGAGTTTGTGAGTTCAAGGCAGTGCAGCGCAGGTCAGCAGAGGCACTTGAAGCCAGAGAATAAGGAGTCTGAAGATTAAAACAAACTGCTTGAGTAAGTCTGAGGCCAAGCAAAGCAGTTCATTGAGAAGCTGAGAGAAACCCTATTGAATCGGTTAGCTTAGAGGAGTTTGAGTCAGAATAGCTGAGTTGAATCAGCCAGCTAGAGTTCAGAAAGAAGTGGAAAGGGTGAGCTTATTCAGCAGTAAGCCTCCAAGATGACCGTTGCTTCAGGTGACTAAAAAGATACTTTTACACACAAGTGTCTATAAGCCCAGTTCCAGGGGATCCTACTCCTCTTCTGACTTTTCCTGCATACAAATGGTGTACATACTTATACTCAGGAGCACACAGATACACATTAACTAAATAAACAAATAAACAAACTGCAGGGCAGTGGTGGTGCTCACCTTTAATCCCAGCACCTGGGAGGCAGAGACAGGTGGATTTCTAAGTTCAAGGCCAGCCTAGTCTACAGTGAGTTCCAGGACAGCCAGAGCTACACAAAGAAACCCTGTCTTGAAAAACCCAATAAACAAATAAACAAACACCAGTGAGATGGTTCAGCATGTAAAGGTATCTGCTGCCAAGCCTGGTGTCCTGAGTTCAATTCCCAGGACCCACATGGTAGAGAGTTCTGGCTTTTGTAAGTTGTACACACACACACACACACACACACACACACACAGAGGCACACAAAATGTAATAAAAAATGTTTTAAATAAACAGATCAGCAAATGAAAAAGTCCTGAGGCAGGAACAACAATGAAGCCATTCTGTCATAACCATTTTTATGAGAATTCATTGGTTTAGCTTTATAGTTCTGTAATCAATTCCGGGAAATAGCTTATACATGGAGTAATGGGAGAAATGTCTGCAACCTGGGGTAGGGAATGGGAGGGATGCACTATGCACAGGGTATTATTTGGGTAAGATATAGGAGAAAGAGTTTAGTTTTTTTTTTTTTTAAATATAAAATAGAGTTTATTTAGGGCTCGGGGAGGGGAGTTAAGAGGGTAGCAGAGACAGAGAAAGGCAGAGAGAAGGAGAGAGCAGAGAAGTAGGGGCTGGCCATGGCCATGTGGAGAGAGGGGGGAAGGGGATGGGGAGCAAGGGGGTAAGAGGCAAGAGAGAGGCAGGAGTAAGAGCAAGACTTTAGTTTTAAGTGACTAGAGAGACGGGTCAGCAGTTTAGAGCACTGGCTGCTGCTCTTGCAGAGGACCTGGATTTGATTTCTAGCATCTACAACTATCTGTAGCTCCAGTTCCGGGGGATCCAATGCCGCCTTCTGCACATAAAAATAAGTCAATTTTTTTTCTTTTTCTTTTTTTTTAGTTCAGCTATGTTTATAGACTTTAGTGATATTTCTTTCTGGAACAGGACCACACAGCCCCAAAGAGCTACATGTGACCATCACTTCATTTCTCTGGAAACAATTCTGCCAGGACAGGAACTGAGAATTCTTTCTCCATGACGTTGGATGTGTGCTCTCTGAGAACACTGGGTTTCTGCGGTTCTCATTACACTGCACTGCTCTCCGTGCTCCTGGGGCTGGAGGAGGTCACTGTCATTAAACTCTTTTATGACTTTTGCCCCAAGAGAACTAGGGATAAAGGTGAATAAAAACCTCATCCAAGGTAGAAGGTTCTGCCCCCATGATCTTTCCTTCCCACAAACCCCACGGTCTCATGCCAGAGGCATTACAGACAAGGCAGAGCAAGCAGCCAAGGACCAATTGCATTGGTTTATGAGCCAGTGCGGAGGCAGCCTTCTCTCCTTTGGGAATCTTTAACTGGTAGGTCAACAGGTAGTAAAATGGATTTGTTTACCTTCTCCAAGCTCTGAGAGCCAGTGTCTCCTGGCCACTGTAGTTGCCTTAAAGGCTGCAGGGCATCTTTGACCAACGTGATAGCCATGGGCCAGAAATGTCCTCAGAGAACTTTTTTTTTTTTTTTTGACCCTCTGTCTCCACCATCTTGGCCTAGTCTGTAATCCAGATGCCGGAACTCATTCTGATTTGCAGTTCCCATGGGATGGTCTGCCTATTCATTTGGAGAAACTGAGACCCACACTAACTTTTTTTTTTTTTAAAGAAACTAGCTTAACATATAATAATGCTGAGGGATGCTGTGGATCTCTGAGTGATCTCTCAAGAATCCTATGTGTGGACTATATCTAAGCCACAGTGTGATGGAAAGCCCATAACAAGCAGACAGGATATTTGAGGTTGTCAAGGTGGTTTTGTTTTTAATAATGGATGTCATTATTATGGAATGATTGAGCAAATAAAATTGTTATATTTAATGTCTATAACCATTGCCTCATGTAGTAATCTTTATTTCTATTAATTATTACATTGCTTTTAAGAACTTGGAGGTTTAACCATGGATATACCTCTGTACACATTACTGATGTTTGCTGACCCCACCTCAAAGCCACTCCTTACCTTTGCTCCTTGCTTTCTGACCCATATATTGACCTCAACACACCCCCCTTAACATCTGACATCCATACAGGCCAAAGTCGATCTCTCTAGAGCCAGTGAGAAAGAGGCAAAGGGAGTTGGACATTAGTCCCTCTGCACTCTCAGGCCTGGATGCTGTCTGAAGCTTGGCCACACTGGCCACTGCAGTTCTCCAGGAGACAGTCTCCCTGCCTCCCATGCAGACCTCAAGACACCTCACAACAAATTAGCCCCGCGGTCCTCACATGGTGTTCTTACATTATTGAATTCTGCTGAAATTACCAAGCTAGAGTGTACCTTCTGTTTCTTGCCACCATCCTGACAAACACTTTCACTTAACGAGTCAGGTGACTCCTCCAGTCATGACACATAGGCACTACACCTTTAATACTCAATGGCATTTTTATCTCTACTTTGAAGATAAGCTCAGCACCTGTCACCAAACATGAAGACCTAAGTTCAATCCCTGGACTCTTATGGCAGAGGGAGAGCATCAACTCCCAAAAGTTGTCTGACCATGATATGCATGTGCCCACACACAAATAAACACATATGCACATACACAAAATAAATAACTAAATGTGTGCTAAAATTTTTTTAAAGCCAATTCTTGCTGAGAGCCTACCCCAGTAATAAATTACTTGCTCAGCATGTACAACACCCTACGTCCAAGTCTTAGCAGTGAATTAAAAAGACTACTTTGTTTGTTTGGTTGAGACAGGGACCAGGAATGTGTCATGAAACCAAGGCTGGCACGGAACTGCTGGTCCTTCTGCTTCAGCATACTTGGTGCTGTAGATTGCAATCATATACCATCATGCTTGGCAAAATGACAGTTTTTACACAGTTTTCACACTTTTGACAGTTTTCCCCCATAGGCGTTTCTCTAGGAAGCACACACACAAACAACATTATTGTTTGTTCTGTGTTTGTGCTCTCCATTTCACAATTCCAGGAACACTTAAAAGTAACAGTGAACAGGTGTGGTGGTACATACCTTTAATCTCAGCACCTAGGAGGCAAAGGCAGGCAGATCTCTGTAAATTCAACACCAGCCTGGTCTACCTAGCAAGTTCCAGGCCAGCCAGAACTACATCTGGAGACCCTGTCTCAAGCAAACATGCAAACATACAAAAATTGATGCTGCTACTAAAAAGCAGGCATTTGGAATCCCCTTCCTAAAATGCTCATGAGTGTTGCATACCCAAAAGACCCACTGGATTTCACTGTGGTAAACACAATGGGAGGCCTGACAATACTTTATTCTTAAACATTATCACAAGCTCAGGAAGATAAAACAAAAACGTTTTCAATATTTTTGGCTCCAACTGACCCGAGTTTACTAATAGAATGCTAAAGAAAAATATGTCTTTTTCTTTTCTTTCCATTCTGTTTTGGTTCATTTAGTGTTTTTGAAATGGGGTTTTATGAAACCCAAGCTAGCCTTGAATTCTTGATACTTTGGCCTCAACCTCCCAAGTTTTGTGGTTGCAGGCTTGCACCACCAAGGTGGTTAATATTTTTCTTTTCAGTTGACACAAAATAACTGTTCATAGTTTTGGAGTAAAGCCAGTCTTTTGTCTACTTTGTGGGTTCTTCTTTGGGGTTCTTTGTGGGCTCACCCTTCTCCGTCCTTTTTCTTCCACCCCTTCAATCCCCTAATACTAGATAGAAGAAAAAAAGACAGGGCTGGTGAGATGGCTCAGTGGGTAAGAGCACCGTCTGCTCTTCTGAAGGTCATGAGTTCAAATCCCAGCAACCACATGGTGACTCACAACCACCCATAATGAAAAAAGCCGGGCGGTGGTGGCGCACGCCTTTAATCCCAGCGCTTGGGAGACAGAGGCAGGCGGATTTCTGAGTTCGAGGCCAGCCTGGTCTACAGAGTGAGTTCCAGGACAGCCAGGACTACACAGAGAAACCCTGTCTCGAAGAAAAAAAAAAAAAAGAAAGAAAAAAAGACAGAGAGGAAAGGAAAGAGATCCCTGAGTAAAGTCAGGGGCCAGAAAGGGGGCGACATCATTAGTAGACGACTTCCTGCTGATTAGGGGGTGCCAAGTTCCTTGGGGTAAGTTTGATCTTTGCTGTCAGGATAGTAACAAGACCCTTTCTCAAAAGGTAAAAAGAACAAATATTGTTCTAGGAAGGACTTCTCTGTGAATACTCACTGATCTTAGCCCGAGACTTACATAAAAGCGTTCGAAAGGCCTGGATTTCTTCCCATGCATTTCTCATTTTGTCACAATTTCTTGTTGTTGTTGTTTCTTCTTTGTGCATTTAACAAACTGTAACCACCAACAACCAACAACTAATCTAACCACTCAGCTTCTCAGGGCCCTCGCATTTATATGACCTCTAAAAAGTCCCCAGAATTCTAAACGTCACAATATTGCAGAAACTATTTGCAACTGGCAAAATCACGCCCCTGCTAGAGCACAAAGCAAATCAGAGTCAATTGCTGTGGACAATCTGAAGGAGCCCCATATCCCATACCTATGATCAAAATAAAAACATCTCTGTGTTTTTTTTAAAGAAAAAACAAAACTCACTCTCTTGTTCACTTGCCTCTTGCTCCCTCTTTCTCTCCATTCACTTCCCCCCTCTCTCCACGTGGTCATGGCCAGCTTCCACTTCTCTACTCTCCTTCTTTCTGCCTTTCTCTGCCTCTATTACCCTCTTAACTCCCCTCCCCATGCCCTGAATAAACTCTATTCTATACTATAAAAAAATAAAATAAAATAAATAAAAAACTAAGAAAACAAAACTCTCATTACTAAAGTGTAATAATACAATGCATACACACACACACATACACCACTCGTAAATAAACGTAAAAAGAAAATACCTCTCTTCTAGTTCTTTATAAAATATGTAGGAAGTTGTTATAAACTGTAGTCAGACAATGGGATGCTAGTAATTATCGACCAAAGCTTTTTAAAGATAATTCAATCTCTTATTGTTCTTACTGATTAAAAGATGGGGTGGGTAGGGTACAGAGAGTTGCTCCCATTTGAGACTTAGAAGGAAATGCCCTAGGTCTAGGGGTGAAGTCCCTTACAGTGAGGGAACCTGGTAGAAGGAGAGTCAGATGTCCCCATATGCCTACCACTTAACAGGATTAGTCACAATAACCAGGCTGTCATCTAAATTTACAGGGGAGCTGAGGGGCCGCTATGGCTCTTACCCTCACTTTCCCTTCCATTGGGGTGTTTGGTTTAACAGAAAGAAAATGATTGATGAAGGCCTCCACTTGCCATGCAGTGCAGTTCACACGGAACTTTTCTCGTAGAATATTTGCTTCAGGCAGCAAAGAATTGCTGAGCCCGGAGCTGAGCAGGGCACAGGGAAGGACATGGTGCCTGGTGCCTCCAGCTGAGAGGGGACTGGCAAGGCAGAGGGAACAAAGACTCCTATCAAGTCTTTGTCTATGATCAACTCCTTTGACCAGGAGCTGGTCGGGTTGCCAAGGGCTTTGAAGCCAGGCTTAACAAAGCTTAGATTCAATGTATGAGGAAATAAAAGTCACTGAAACACCTCTGGGCAACAACCCCAAGGTGAAAAGCTAAGTTTAATAAAGATGGGGTTTGCATATGGGTGGGACAAAATGAGAAACGCAAGGGAAGAACCAGGCCTTTCGAACCCTTTTATAGCGTCAACACATGTAAGTCTCGGGCTAAGATCAGTGTGTATTCACAGAGAAGTCCTTCCTAGAACAATATTTGTTCTTTTTACCTTTTGAGAAAGGGTCTCATGTAGCCTAGGCTTCCTCAAACTTGCTTTGTAATGGAGGATGACGTTGAACTTCTGATGCTCGTGCCTCCACTTCATAGGGCTAGGAAGATCGTGCGCGCGCATGCGCGCGCGCCCGTGTGTGTGTGTGTGTGTGTGTGTGTGTGTGTGTGTGTGTGTGTGTGTGTGTGTGTGTACAACCACTGCCGGTTTATACAGTGCTGGGAATCAAACTCAGGAATCAAATAAAACATCTTTCTAGCCCTGTCTTCTCTTTCATGACGTTTATTTATTCTTCAAAACACCTGTGAGCTAGGCAAGGTAGCACATGCCTGGCAGTCCCTGTATCCAGGTGGCAAAGGCAAGAGGGTCGCCACAAGTCCAAGACCAGACTCATTTACAAAGCAAGCTCTTGGTCAACCAGGGAGATATACTGAAAAACCCTGTCTCAAACAATCCCAGACTTAGTCTGGTATGGGGGCACGAACCTGCTTCATCAGACTTAGGAGGCAGGCAGGCCAATCTCTCTACCTAATCTAATAACACACAGAGAATTCCAGGCTAGCCTGGTCTACATAGTGAGTTCCGGGCCAGCCTTGTCTACATAGTGGGTTCCAGGCCAGCCAGAACAATACGGTGAGTCTTTAACTCAAAAGTAAAACAAAATAACAACGAAACCAAAAAGCAAATGAAAAACCACAGAGACACAGGCTTTTCTGCCTTTCTTTTGGATGGTAGCCTGAGCCTAAGTATGTTTTTCCAGTATTTTGGGATTTTGCACTTTTTCTAAAGCTCCCCTTCCTACCACATGACTGACCTCCAAGCCTAATTCAGACAGCATGGCTCTCTCTCCCTCTTAAGTTCCCTATGAATATATAATAAACTTCTCTCTAAAACTCAAAACCACCCAGTATTCTTGCCTTAGAGCCTCTCTTAATCCCAGGAGTTCTTTTTCGTATTTCCTTAGTAAATATATATTCACTGTGGGAAAGGTGGGGAAACTTCCCCAATGTACAAAACCAAGTTCAGAGCCAGTTTGGGCTACCTACTGAGGCCAGCCCAAAAATGAAAACTTGATTCAAAATAACCAGACAGTGCCAGGGTGAGAACTGTAGCTAAGTGGCAGAGCTCTTTCTGGTATATGTGGGTCTCTGGATTTAGTCCCTAACACTACAAAGCAAATAACAATAAGAAACACTTCTATGGATCATGCCTTTCATCCCAACATTCAAAAGGCCAAGGCAAACAGATTTCTGTGTCACCATGTCCAGCTTTTTTTTTTTTTTTTTTTTTTGATTTTTGGTGTTTTGACACATTGTCTCATAGTCAGAGTTGGTCTTGAACTTCCAATTCTCCTGCCTCCATCCTTGAAAGACTGAAATTATAGGCATGCACTATCATGCTCAACTCTGGATTAACTATGATACATGACGCTGCACAGTAGCCCAAGCTTGCCTTGAAGTAACTATGTAGCTCAGACTAGTCTTAGACTTGCGACAATCCTCCTGCCTTGGCCTCCTGCCCACTGGGACTAGGAGTATGTGACACCACATTTTGCTTTGAATATGCCTACATTTGCTCACACAAATGTATTGATCCACTGGTGTTTCAGAGACGGGCCTAGAGATTTGACTGGATGCCCTGGTCGATCAACTTTCCTTTCACAATTCGCCCCAGCCCAGGCTGTGGCATGCTCAGCCTCAGAAGCACCTGGCCTGCTTCCCTCAAGAGCCAGTGACCTTTTGTCTCAAGTCCAGTTGCTTGTTTATATTTCCTAGGCTATTTGAGTCATTAAAAGAATGTATTGGTTTGTTTTGCAGCGTCTCTGTTCTTTAGACTTCTGTTTCCTTGCTTGACAAGATAAGGAAATTGTGCTGATTTTTTTCAGGCAAACTTTTTGTTGTCATCGTTGTTGTTCTTAGGGGACCGGGCAGGAAGAAATGCCTAATCTGAAACAGAGTGAGAAAATGATTTTTTAGTTTCCCTACTGCATGACCCTATTTGTCACTATGTCCTGAAACACAGTATTTATTGGACAGAGTATGCAGAAGGCCCTGTCTGTCACAAGTCCATGCCATTATTCCTAACCTATAGATAGGGTCGAGAGCCTGCCTGGCAGTTCTGTGAAGAATTAGCTGTGTGATCTGGGTCAGAAGAGAAGCTGAGAAGAAGAAGAGACAGTTAAAGGCCAAGGAAGGTCAGGAAGGTTTAGAGGAGGTGGGACTCGAAAGATGGTTGAGACTTGGAAGTAGGAAGCAAGGTAGGGGCTTCCAGGCAGAGAGAGACCCAAATCAAAGTAGCAGAGTCTGACATAGGCCAGACATGTCTGAGAACCGATGTACACAATAGATGGTAATAAAACCAGGCCTCATGGACTTTTAATTGCATTTATTTATTTTCTGAATCTGTATCTATATGGGTTTGTGCGTGCACTCATGTGGACCATATACGAAGGTCACACAACTTGTAGGACTTGGTTCTCTCCTCTCATCATGTGGATCCTGGAAACGTAGATTATCAGGCTTGGTGGCAAGTACTTCTATCCACTAAGCCATCTTGCTAGACTGAAGAGCCTTGCCTCTGAGCCAGCATTCCTTGAGGGTCTTGCATTGGGAAAATGCTTCCTTTGACAAGTGTTTGTATGGGCTTCTGCAGGTGACTAGAAGGGGCTAGTGGCTTAGGGGAAGCCTTGCAGGTGGGTTTTATATGTTAGTCTATGGAAACTGATGAGTTTGGTAGTGGAGCAAGAGAGAGGTAACATGAAAAACAAAAGGTTTCCTATATGGAATTTGTTGTTGCTAGTACAAACACTGGGCAGTACCACATTGTGCTGTGAAGGTCACAGGCCAACTTTCAGAAATCGGTTGTCTCCTCCCACTGTTGGTCCCAAGGGATCAAATTCAGGCTGTGAGGTTTGGCAGCAAGTGCCTTTACCCTCGGAGCCATCTCACAGCCCTCTTTAGAATACATTTAATTAAAATTGGGAAAACTTGATAGGGACAGAGTTTCCCTGAAAAGGACAAGATTATAAAGCTTTATCCTCATGATCCCGGAACTCCAAACTCATCAGTCTCGCTCTTTGTTTAACAGTCAGACCAGCAAAATGAAAAGGCCAAGTTTATAGACTGAGCAAACACAAATGAAGAAAAATGACCTGTGAGCCGGACAGTCTGTTTTCTGGATCCCATTTGCTTTTGAGCATTTCTTCTCTCAGATATTTTGCTTACTACTGCAGTCACAAACATTTTCTTGAGTGTTTGAGAGGCAGGAATGGTTTAGGTTGTAAAGACTGAGCAATTCCTGGACAGATGGAGGAGGCAACACTGAAGCAGTAAAGAGCAACAGTAACATAAACAAGGACGGGATGGAGAGGGGCACAGGGCAGCTCCAGGCAGCCAAGCCTGGGGAGGGTGGAGACTAAGGATAAACGCACAGGCACTCTGCAGCATCCCATACAGCCCATAATTATGCATCTGATCATCAGCTCACAACACTCTTAATGAGGTCGGCACCATCATTATCCCAAATTGCAGAAGATAAAATGAAAAGGCACCAGAAAGGCTAAGTCACTAGGTCAAGGTCACTTTTCAGTGTTCGAAACAAGACTCAAATCCTGTCACACTGCGCTCTTTATTCTTGTTTTCAAAATGATTTATTATTTAATTTTTTTCATTGTGTATGTTCTTGGTGCATGGTACTGTATTACCTAAGGACAGTTTTACACAAGTATATATTGTACATCAAACACTGACCACATTTCTTCTCATATCCCCCTACTTTTTCTCTGCTGGGTATTGCAAGTGCTAGAGCTGTACTCTGCCACTGATCTTTAACCCTGGACCTCCATAAGCTGTTTGTTTACTTGCTTGCTTGTTTGTTTATTGAGATGAGGTTTCAAAGGGTTGCTCAGGCTTATCTCTATCGTTCAAACAGAACTTGAGCTTGAGATCCTTTCTCAGCCTCCCATTGGCTGGTATAGACCTGTACCACCAGGATTAGCTATGTAATGTATTATATTTTTTTTCGTCATTGTTGATGATGTTGAGTATTTGTTCTGTCTCCTGTAGCTCTGGCTCCCCTAGAACTTATCATGCTAGGAAGCCCTTTAATCTTTAACCCTTTCCTTCTGCTGGAACCACAGGAATTTTCTATACACCATGTTCTGAAGAGCCATATTCCTTTTTTCCTCTAATCTCCTTCACCAGCCCCCCCCCCCCGAGATATGGATGTTCTAGCTGTGCCCTGATAAAGAGCAGGAATAGAAGGGGGTGAATTCTAGGCAGATGGCCCTCTATGTGTCACCTTAAATTTACACAAAAAGTAAAAATATTTAGCTACAGGAAGTGTGTAATGTTCCTACCAGAACTAGGTGGTAAGACCTTATGCTGAAGACACAACATGCTCTGGCTGCAGGGCATACTGAAATCAAGCTAGCCTGAACTGGAAGCCTCTTCCCAGCTGCCTAGCCCGCACCACTCTGGAAGGCGCTATGAGGGCTGCTGAGGGAGAAATGGCAACTGCAGCATTACTCAGCTGTGGATCGGGGGAACCACACTACTGACCTGGTAGAGAAAACAAGAACTCTGGTGCAGTAGTGGTAAGTCTGCCATGGGGTGACCACTTGCTTTCTGATTGGATTTGAGGCCTGTTCCATAGGAAACTCATGTCTGCTATCGTAACCCTGGTCGCAAGCGCATGGCACACAGGCTGTAGACGGAAAGCTGCTACTGTCAAGTAGGTATGGTACCCCTGGCAAGGTGTCTTCTAAGGAGCTCTGCTTATGTGCATGGGTTAGGATTGCTCTCAGCTAAGCTCCTCTTTGCAGTGGCAGCAGTTAACGTTGAGACTAATAACTGGTCAATGTGCTGAAAACCGTCGACCACTGAATGCTCAGCCAGAAACTGGGCGTTTCTACCACCTCCTCTTGGGCCCAGGAAACACTGCAGAGGACACAGGGGAAAGAACTGAAGAGTCAGAGGAAGGAGTGGATTGTTTTAAACACTACCTTCAGGGGGTGACATGGCCACTGCACTTTTGAACTCTCAGCAAGTGTGATTATCTGCTGAGGACAAGCACAAACTTGGGCCTAGCAGCATTCCCCCATGGAGCATGGAGAAGCTCACCAAGTTTCACATATCCTGAGGATTTATAGACAGTTAATAGCTATTGAGTGATGGAAAGACAATTTTTTTTTTTTTTTTTTTT
>NW_022196903.1:66130222-66135361 GCF_008632895.1 Mastomys coucha | reverse complement strand
TGGAGCAACTGGTAACTTGCCCATGTTCCTAAAAATAACCACTCACGCAGTGCTCCTGTAAGCAACCCTAATGAAATTCACTGGGACACACAAGCACATACATGTACATATCACAAAGACCACTAAAGTAGGATACTAGTTGTGAAAGAGATCAGTGGGAGTGGAAAGGGACCAAGAGAAGGAAGTAAGAGGTACTTCTGATCAAAATGAATTTATTCACATATGAAAATGTCATGATGTCTTCAGATGGCTGGAGAGATGGCTCAGCGGTTAAGAGCACTGACTGCTCTTCCAAAGGTCCTGAGTTCAAATCCCAGCAACCACATGGTAGCTTACAACCATCCATAATGAGATCTGATGCCCTCTTCTGGTGTGTCTGAAGACAGTTACAGTGTACTTACATATAATAAATAAAAATTAAAAAAAAAAGAAAATGTCATGATGAAACCCACTAATAAATAAATTGATATATGCTAATTTAAAAACTTTGGGCAAAAAACCCCCCAAAAAGTGGGGCTGGCGAGATGGCTCAGCAGGTAAGAGCACTAACTGCTCTTCCAAAGGTCCTGAGTTCAAATCCCAGCAACCACATGGTGGCTCACAACCACCCGTAATGAGATCTGATGACCTCCTCTGGTGCGTCTGAAGACAACTACAGTGAAGTCTGAAGACAGCTACACCACAGCAAGAGGGGCCGGAGTGAGCAGGGCCAGAGCAAGCAGGGCCGGCAGAGGTCTGAGTTCAATTCCCATCAGCTACACACATGATAGCTAGCTCATGGCCATCTGTACAGCTACAGTGTACTCATACACATAAAATAAATAAAATAAATTAACAAAACAAAACAAAACCCAAAAAAGTGTGAAGGTCCTTCTTGCTGAGAACAATCCTCCATTCTATTTCTTTTCTTTCAAACTTGGTCTGAGACGAGGCAGCTCATGGCTGAGGTGTACTCTGGGGGAGGTGGTTTGAATGATGTGGTTATTTTCTCTGGATGAGACTCAGAACTTGGTGCCAGGGATCTGAAGGTTTCATGGCAACAACTGCCAGGGCTCCTGGGAAAGTCCCCAGGCATCTAGAGTCCCGCAGTCTTGGCAGCCCCTGTTCTCCAAATGGACCCAACATCAATCAAGGACAAGGACCCAAAGCATGACCTAGCAAACAGCTGGCAAGCTATTTTTAAAATCCAATTTAAAGTCATATATGTATAAGCCCCGGTGGATTTCCCTGGGGGATCTTACCCCTCAAGTGGAAAATGCTTTAAGTCAAATAAGGTAATCTCTATTTTGATTCCCAGCAAGCCCAAGCGCAGGGCCCTGCTGCTTACTGCAATAAGTGCTAATCCACTAAGCACAAGTGAGGCAGAGCTGGGGAGTCAGGGTGGCCGGAGGACTGGGAGGAAAAGGTCAGGCCTAGATATTTATCTGTTAACACTGTTAGTGTGTGTCTGGATCCATCTGGCAGTAGAAATCAGAGACATGAATCGCAGCTACCGGGGAAGAGAGGAGTGAGGCTTTCTGGGATCTGCCCATACTTCACCAGCGTCTGGAAACCTTAGATTCCCTCGTGTCCCTGCTCAAAAAGTAAAAATACAATTAGAGGATTCAGAAGAAAGAAGGAGGGAGGGGGAAACCATGGATCTGGAAGAAGTGGGCAGACTGGGTGGGAGGCAGCAGCCCAGCCCCATACAGCCAGCTTGTCTAGCTCTGGCCACTGCTTCTCTTTGTAATTTTGCCACCCAGCTTAGGTCTCAGGTGCCATTGGACAGATAAAGTGTCTGAATTCCGCCAGGACTAGAAGCAGAGTGTGCCCCGCAAGGACAAGCCTTTGGCTTCTCCTAGCAAACACTTTTTCTCTTTCAGGCAGTAACCCAGATTTATTTCTCTGTGTTTATCTTCTTCGCAAGGTCTGAAGTAACAAATTGAACAGATGTATCTAGAGAAGGGTGTCTTCTCTATTTTCCCCCACTTGGCACTTCCCACTGCTCCTGCCTCACACGCCTAACAGCAAGGCCAGGCATGGTGGTATAGGCTTGTGATCTCAGCTACACAAGAAGTGGAGGCAGGAGATCAAGATCATCCTCTACTACATAGAGTTCAAGGCCAGTCTAGACTACATATGGCCTTGTTTCAAAAGGCGAAAACATCAACAACAAGTGTTAGAGAGATAACACAGTAAAGTATAAGCATGAGGCTCCTGAGTTGGGTGTCCAGAACTCATACTAAAATAGAAAAAACACAGACGAGGCACATGTTTGCACCCCATTGCTGGGGAGTCAGACACAGACAGATGTCTGGCGTTCAGTAGCCAGCCAGCCTTCTTGGCCAGTTCCAGAGCAGTGAAAGACCCTGTCTCAGAAAGGTGGACAGTGACCCCAAGCTGCCCTCTAACCTCCATGTGAAGTCACACATACGTATAGGCACCCAAACTCACAAGGGCACCTGCACACACACAAACAATCACAAATAAAAACAACAACAACAACTACTACTACTACTACTACTACTACTACTACTGCTGCTGCTGCTGCTGCTGCTGCTGCTGCTGCTGCTACTACTATTTTAGGATAAACCACTACTACTACTACTACTACTACTACTACTACTGCTGCTGCTGCTACTACTATTTTAGGATAAACCCAAAGGACTCTTGGCTACATTCGCTGTGCCTCCCCTTTCTTTTCCTTGTTCCTAGTCACTGGACAAGCCAGGCTCTAGAAAGAACCCAGTTCTATTGGGTGAGGTGTAAAAAATGGAAAGAGAGATGAACGGGAAACTGTTGTCTTATCATGGTTGATTTCACCAGCAAGCTCTTGGTCAAAACTTCAAATGAGGTTGAAGTATGAGGAATACCTAGAACTGAGGTTAATCTAGTCTACACAGTAAGCTCAAGGACAGTCAAGATTCCTAATGACATCCTTCCTCAAAAACTAAAACAGAAGCACATGCTGGGCCTGATGCAGGGAAGACTCTCTAAAGGCTGGCCCCATGACGGAGCAGAAGCTGCTTCCCCATAGACTTAACAACTGGCTCAAAGCTGTCCTCAAAAGCAACCTAGTCCACATCTGACCCAGGTTTTGCTCTCTTTTGAACAACAAGCATCTTCAGCTCTTCCATCATCTAGGACATTGCATAGATTCCAGACATGCCGGTAGAGCTCTCTCCAGACAATTCAAGCTATCAGGGTCCTTAAAAAACATTATAAACATGGTACTCAGGAACAAATGCAAAATTTTTGTAATTATCTTACTAGTCAAGAATACAGTGGGAAATTATTCTTTTGATCTTCAACTTTTCACGATTCAGGGCCTGCATGAAAAGCTGGAGATACAGAGATCAATGAAACAACCTGTTTCATATCTGTTCCCCACCTCCCTTTGTCCTTATCTCTATCACAGACATAGCTAGGAATTTCTGGTGTCTTACATTACAATAGTTTGCAGAGAGAAATATCCAAAATTTTATCATCATATATACATGAACAAATAAATTGCAGCCTACTCATACAATGGGATAGAGAAATGGAAATTAACTATCTATGATTGCCTGCAACAATACAGGTGAATCTAGCAATCATCACATTAATTTAAGCCAGCCAGAACTAGGTATAATAGAGTACATTTGTATGCCCAGCACTTGGGGTAAGGGAGCGAATAGGATTGCCAAGTGTTTCAAGCCATCATGTACTGATGTACACGTAGTGAATTCTAACCGAGACCCCTTGTTTTAAAATAAAAAGGACCAGCAAGACAGTGTAGCTGGTAAAGGTGCTTGCTGCCGAACCCAATGACCTGAGTTCAATCCATGGGACCCACACAGAAGGAAAGAACTGAGTCCTCCAAGTCATCTTGTGACCTCCAAAGGTACAAAGAGCTTAGCTGTGTGTGTTCATCTACATCCACTCACAAAATGTATAAAAATGGAAAGAAGGAAAGAAAACATGGGTAACACCAGACTGCAGGAGATGGTAACATGATCTTAGTATACAGACTGATAAATACTAAAGCTAAGAAAATGAAGAAAGCCTGTGACAGCAAGACCAGGGTGACCTGGGTCTGGGAATTCCTCTGGAGGGTTTGCCAGTGTGTTGCTTCTAAGTGTGTGAGTGAGGATGAGTAGTCCCAGGCATTTGCCCCAGGGCCTCTATGGAAGAAGAGATTGGCCACAGAGAGAATGAGAGTGAGATGACAACTGAAGTTATCCTGATTTTTAAGATTAACTAGGAAATTAAAAAGAAAAAAAAAAGCTATCAGGAGCAGAAGCATCAGTGTGTGTGTGTGTGTGTGTGTGTGTGTGTGTGTGTTGCTCACTGAGACTGAGTAGTTTTTTTTAAAAAAGTACTATCCACTCCAGATAGGCCTCAAACTACATTGCTGACAGTGACCTTGAACTTCCGCCTCCTCCAGGTACAGGGGGTGGGTGTAGTTATGTAATTAAGGATGGAATTCACAGCCTTGCACTTCCTAGGCAATTACTCTAAGCTATGCTCCCAGCTATGCTGCTTCTCCCCTCCTCCTCCTCCTCCTTCTTCTTCTTTTAACATACATGAGATTTTTGCCTTCATCTATATGTGCACCATATGCATGCCTGGTGCAGGCAGGGATCTGAAAAGAGCCTTGGATCCCCTAGAGCTGGAGTTAAAGAGAGTTGTGAGCTACCATGTGGATGCTGGAAACCAAACCTGGTCTCTCTGCAAGACCAGCGAGTGTTTTTAACCAATGAGCTGCCTCTCTGGTCCTCAGGCTGGCCATTGTCTCTGATCCTCTGATCTCTTCCTCTCAAGTGCTAGGATAATAGTACACTTTATCACCCAGATAAAGGAGTTTTTTCTCCTTCATCTCTTACTGTTTTACTGTTTTTTGAGACAGAGTCTCACTACAGCCCTGGCTGATCTCAAACTCACAGAGATCTGTCTGCCTAGTGTTACAATTAAAGGCACGAGCTGCCCAGATGCTTTTCTTTTTTAATTTAAATTTTCTATTTATCTTGTGGGGGAATTGGGCATGCCACAGCACATGAATGAAGGTCAGAGGACAACTGCAGGAATCTATTCTTTTCTTCCACCAAACAGGTCCTGGGCATTGAACTCATGTCACTATAAGCCATCTTGCTGGAAATATATATATATATATATATATAT
>NW_022196903.1:66126077-66130212 GCF_008632895.1 Mastomys coucha | reverse complement strand
ATATATATATATATATATATATATGTATATATATGTATACACACACATATATATGTATATATGTGTGTATGTGTAAATGTAGATTGTTTCTTCAGCTATGACAGTGCCTATGGGATTTAAGTTTTGGAGTTTGCAGGCCATTCATAGAGCCCAAGTTCCCTTTTCATAGGAAGGAGCTGTATGATAAAGCAGGCAAACTTACAGCTCATTCTTTAACTCAAGAAAGGAATCAAGATAACAAGAGAACAAAGTTTTCTAATCTCCGGTCTCCTACTGTCCACTGTCTGCCTAGAGGGCAGAGAGAAGCCAGGGCAGATAGGTTCAATGGGGCTCTAGTCTGGCCAGGAATGCTGTGATTGTTACAGCTCTTAAGAAGAGAATGGAGGAGGTTTGGGTAGCCTGCATGGGGCAGGTAGCTGAGGTCCAGGGTCTCTTGGCAACTACCTTGGCACCAATGGCATAGGGGATGGCATGGTGAAGCTGGCCAGCCAGGCAGGTCCAAGGTCCAGCCATGAATACCTTCCCCAAGCGGTACAGTTCAGTAAGGAGAGCCACTCTCAGAAGATCCTCAGTGAAATAACTTGTGCGCTTTATTGCATGTGGACAGGTACTTTATAAACATTGAGAAGTGGGGTGGGATTTAGGAGGGTAGGTGTTTCCTGTTAGCTCAGTAGGAGACAGATGTTAGTGATGCTCTCTTTCCACAGGAAAGGGATCCAGGTATCAGTGTGGTGTCCTGGTTACAAGGTCCAGAGTGGGTACAGAAACAGATAAGGAGTTGCCTGACCCCTGCTGATCTTAAATCTCTGAGCTTTCCAGGGTCTGAGCTCTCTCGGCCTTACCAGTTCTGTCTGCTGGCATGGCCTGCTTGCCCCACGACCTCCTGCAGACTTATCTGTAGTTTAAACTAGATCTGAAAGGGGTCATTTGCACACTTAAATGGCCTCTTCTTTTACAAATAGGGATGGCTCTGCTTGCCCAGGAGGTCCTGGCTAATGGCAGTTATATAATTATCCTGAATCAAGCTTTGACTTGAGGGTTAATATATCACAGGTCATTAAAAATGAGTAAGGAAGCCACTAGAAGCTTTCATTTGCTAGGAACCATAACTGTGCTACTGAAATTTTTCCAGTAACTACAATAGTGTTAAAGAGTTCTGGACACTTGGGCTAATACATGGGGGCCACTCACGGGAGCACAGAGTGCTTCTGCTCGTCTTACCCACGGCCAACAATGTATACGTAACCACCTGCTAAGTGGTCCATATCTCACAGCAACTCTTCCACATTTTAGCAGATCCCTTCCGAGGCAGCAGAGTTAGGGCACCAATATCACAGTATCCCAAACTCCTGGGGAAACCTGAACAAGTCTGATTTCCCACATCTCCACAAATCCCTAGCTTCAGTCCTGGGACTCAATTAGCTAAGCAGCAGACCCATGAGGGGTGCTGAGGGTTTGCCTTTTCAGTCTCTTTGGAGAGGCAGCCAGCAATCATCAGCGCAGAGATCTATATAGCCTGCATCCTTCCAGTTACTGTTCATGAGAATCACTGTCTGCATGAGCTCACTGATATAGGAATACACCTCTTCCTGGCAGTCAAGATTGCATGAACCCAGTGCCCCTGCCCATGGTAGGGACATTGCCAAGCTATTGTCTGATGCTCCTGGTTCCGGGGAACCAGAGGCAGGAACTAAAGCATGTAGGTCAGCTCTTTTGCTTCATTGCCACTGCTATAACACCTAGACAAGCTTCAACCTGTAAAAGTTATTAGGTATCAGTCATTCATTTTCTTCACATCTAAACTAGGCATGTCCAAGTGCAGCCTGCTGGGAGCTGTATTGTAGGCAGCTGCCTACAGCCAGGGATAGATTAACTGTGAGAGCTAAGGGCGAGAGGGGTAAGTCCAGATGATAATAAAAAGTATTTGATCTTGTCCCAACCCTCATACCAATGGTTCAAGTTAAGAGCCATGGCTCTAGACAATTGACAAGCAGCTGGACCAAACAGTAATCAAAATGGTGCCACGGTACCTCTAAGTGCCACTGGGTGGTGAGAGGTAGCCTTTAGTCACAGTAGATGCCACTCAAACCGGAGCTTCTTGGTATGAAGGACCACTACTGGCTCCATATCTGTCTGTCATATCTGTTGTATTTTTGGCCAAAGAACAGGATAAGCTAGGAGGCAGCCTCACAAATCACATCCTCAGTCCTTGGAGGGAAGTTACAGAGAATATAGTAGAAGAGAGGAACAGTAAAAAGAAGAATATCCATATTTTTTCTCTGGGGACGATAGATTTTCCTGGGATTCAGATACTACCTCTTTGCTGCTTTGATGTTTGCTTCTGCCCTCATCAAGGTAACTATCAACTGTTACGGGGGATGGAGTGTCACTTCATAGGTAGATAGAATTCTCGTGAAGCTAACAGGTGTTCTATAAAGGAAAACTGTCTCTGAGAGGTTCGTGTATCTAAACACTTATTCTGTATGTGGGGGAGCTTGGGAGGGTAGAGAGCCTCTAGGAGGTGCAGCCTTGCCGGAGAAAGCACTCCCCTGGTGGGCTTCAGGGGTTATAGCATTTCCCCATGTCGTGTTTGCTCATTCTGCTTCTAGTGCGAGATCAAAATGGAATCTCTCAGCTTTCTGCTCTTGCTGACATTCCTTGACATTAAGGACATCTAGTCCTCTGGAGCCATAAGCTAGAATAAACATGTCATTAAGTGGCTTTTGGTTGTGCTAGCTCATCACAATGACTGAAAAATAACTAAACAATTGGGGGGTAGGTCATTGTGACTGCTGTCTTAGATGCAGCTAGTTTTGGCAAGCCTACCTGCTAAGGAACTTCTAATCTACAAACATCCCGTCCTCAAAGTAACAGTAGGGTTGGGGAGAAGTTTGACTGGGTCACACAGGATACTACTGCATTACAAGTGTACACACTCTGACCAGTTGTGTGGCTTATAACTGCAATCCTAGTAACAGTAGGGTTGGGTAGGAATCTGACTGGGTCACACAGGCAGTACAACTGCATTACAAGTGTATACTCTGGCTGGGCGGTGGTGGCGCACGCCTTTAATCCCAGCACTTGGGAGACAGAGGCAGGCCGATTTCTGAGTTCGAGGCCAGCCTGGTCTATAGAGTGAGTTCCAGGACAGCCAGGACTACACAGAGAAACCATGTCTCTGGAAAAAAAAAAAAAGAAGAAGAAGAAGAAAAAAAAAGTGTATACTCTATTTCTGTATAACTGTAACCCTAGTTATACAGAAGGCTGAGGCAGGAGGATTGTAAGATATAGGCCAGCATGGGGGAACTTATTGGGACTCTGTCTCAAAAACAGACAGTCTGTGTGTGTGTGTGTGACTGTCTGTCTGTCTGTCTGCCTATCTAAAGGGTTAGGAATATATCCCAATAGTAGAATGTTTACCTTTAATACTTTAAGCCCAGGAATCATTTCTAGTAATAATAAGTAAACATAAAAGAGAGGGATTGATTGATCCTAAGTTAAATATGGTGGCATAAATAACCACCATACTCAATTCTCAATTCTAGCGCTTGGGAAGCAGAGACAGAAGGGTTATGCATTCAAGGCCAGGCTGGGCTACATGGTAAGGCCCTGTCTCAACAATAACAATAATAAATGTATATTCTGAGGCATTAGGGGGTTAGGTTAGGACTTAAACATACGGATTTCAAGGGCACACAATTTAGGTCATAGCAGCTATCCATGGGCAAGGGACAAGTTTTTTAAAATCTGGTTTAAAAAAAAAAAAGAGAGAGATCCAACAAGTTCTCTACAGCTGAGGCTGGTCTCAAATGCTTGCCCCTCCTCTAAACACCGGGATTGCAAGTATGAGTCATCATAACTGCCCAACTCCCACCCTCTTCTCTTGGCTTTGGTTTTCTTGTGTATTAATTACCTGGTACCTACCTCACTGCATTGATGTGCTACAGGTGTTAGAAAGGGAGAATCTGAGATTAAAAACCTGATGGAAATCATACCTGGTGTTTCTAGGGTCTTGTCAAATAAAGAATTCAAAGATGAAACAAAGTAAGAGGGTGAGAGGAAGCTTATTTCAGAGAGTACATATTCAAGAGTACATTCTCTCTCTCTCTCTCTCTCTCTCTCTCTCTCTCTCTCT
>NW_022196903.1:66117275-66126051 GCF_008632895.1 Mastomys coucha | reverse complement strand
ACACACACACACACACACACACACACACACACACACACACACACACCAAAAGTAGCTGGTATGTTTTTCTAAAAGAAAACGAGAACCAGTGGGGTGGCACACACCTGTGATCCCACTACTTAGGAGGTAGAAACAGGAAGATGAGGAATTTGAGGTCAACCTGGGTTACATGAGAATCCTAAGCCCATAAGCCCATAGACATATGCAGAGAAACTGGGATGGGGGGAGGGGCTGGATACAGACACACACACACACACACACACACACACACACAGATATGAGATGGGGGTGGGGATATATCTTTGGGTTGTGTCTAGAAAAAAAAAAGATCACAGAAACTGCTAAGAGAAATTAGCTAGCCCTGGCTCAAGCCTGTTATCTTGGCCACTGAGATGAGGAGCACAGAAAGCTCAAGGCCTTCCAGGGATACAGAGCAAGTTCAATGTTGGACTAGAACACAGAAAACTACTTCAGAAGAAGTGGGGAGACAGCTCAGTGATAAGAGCACTAGCCTAGCTCTCCTTCCAGGCCCTAAGTTTAATCCTCTAGTGTTGAAGAGGAGGGAGAGAGAAAGCTATGCCACATTTCTCTGAACAGTGTGTGTCCATTGAAAAGTTATGGAAAGGTGAAATATTATTGCTTCAGAGAATACGACATACCTATTATTTGGCTATAAAAAAAAAAAAAAAAAAAAAAACCTCATAAATTTAGATAGCAGATCTTTGACCTGGGCTCAAGTCCTCAATCTACCACTGAGTCATGTATGACTTGGATGGATTACATGCTAACTTCTTCATCTGTAAGGCAGGAAGAGAAATAAATGCAACTGCCCATTAGAGCTGCTGTAAGGTGCAGACATCACAGCAGTGCTTGTCCAAGCACCCTGTAGACACAGTCTCTCTCCTTCAGTGTCTCCTCACTGCATCCCATGCATTTTCCTATTCACATTACTAAAAGATGAAACTGAGAAAAATACAAAATGAGTTAAAAAATATGGAGATTTGGGCCGGTGAGATGGCTCAGCTTGTTGCCAAGTCTTATGATTGGAATTGGATCCCTGGGAGAGATAGAATTCTTTAAGGTTGTCCCTGACTGCATACACACCCCCACAAATGTACATACACACACTAAAAGTTTTAAAGGTGGGAGGGAATTTATATAGTCCCTGTTTCTGATCCTACTAGTGCAAGCTTGCTTCTGAGGCTGACTGAATAAAAGGCTTACACACTTCTGGAGATATCTGGCATAGATTTCTTTCTTCCTGGTCTGTCTTCCCACAGAAGGCTCACAGCTCAGACTGTCACGTAGCTTCACTTGGCTTGTCAATCACCAGATTATCTCCACAAATTCACTATTGTCCCTGCTGCCTGCTGTGAGTAGGCGCCATCTTCTCTTGTGCTGAGTCAGCAGCTACTGCTGGGTTGGTTTGTTGTTCTTTGTTAGAGACAGGGTCTTTTGCAGCCCACACTAAATTTAAGGCTTAAGGCTGGCCTTGAACTGTTGATCACTCGGTCTCTGCCTCCTTCTTAAGTGCTAGGATCACCGGTAGGCGCCCCATGGCCAGATTTTTCTTGAGACAATGCGGTGCTATTCTTGGTTGTTAATTTGACTACATCTGGAATTAAAACCCAAGCTGCTAGGTACAGCTATGAGGGATTTTTCTTGATCACTTGAGGTGGGAAGACCAAGCTTAAGTCAGGGCCACAGCTTCAGGTGGAAGCCTATAGAAGGGATATAGAAGAAGGAAGCTCCTGCCTTTGCCAGTTTGCCCTCACTCTTGTTGGCTAGTTCATCCCTTCACTGATTAGAGCCTACTTCTCTAAGATTCTGACACATATTGAAGACCAGCTGAGACATTCAGCCTCGTGGGCCAAACAGCTATTGGATCCTTGGACTTTGTCAGCATTCAGCCATGGTTGTAGTCAGACCACAGCCTGTAAGCCACTCTAATAAATTCCATTTATATTATATGGTATATTATACATAATTCATATACATATGTATGTATTCATTCTTTCAGTTCTTTCCCTATAGAGCCTTGATACAGACAGAATCTCATTCTGTGACAATGGTTAGTCTTGAACCTGAACCAATCTTCCAACTTTAGCTGGAGTCCTGGGATTATGCCACAGTGCCAGCTCAATGGCATACATTTGCCATGCATATTTCTTCTCTCACTTGCCAGAACTCGCTCCTAGAACTTCCAAAAAGACTCATAAGACCTGGAGTTGTCCTATGTACTGACTGTGTAACAAAGAGCAGCTTTTTCAGTCCCATCTTTGAAAGCATTCATAGGTCTCACAGCTACACTAAGATTCTCTGGGTTCAGAAATCTGGAGCCTTCAGTCAAGTGATCTGATTTTTTGCTTATGTGCTTTTTTTTTTTTTTTTTTTTTTTTTTTTTTTGTCTTTTTGTCTGAGCCTGTGGCTAGCAGTTAAAAGGGCCGCCCCAGCAGCTTAACCACGCCCCCCCCAGCACCACGAGAAGGTGTGCCGGGGGCTCCTTATGTGCTTTAATAACAACTCAAATCCAACACATATCATTAATGCTAAATATGACTTAAACCAATAACTTCTGGTTTATTGTACCCTCAGGGCACTAAATTATGAAATCAGAAATCTCATCCTGCCTCCAGAACAGGATGGCCATGTGCCTCTCTATTAGTAAAGAGCTCTCAATTTTATTAATTGAAAAGCTTGTCACAAAGCCAACACAGGGCCTCTTTTCATTGGTCTTGTTGGATCTCCAAGGTTCATTTCCCTACTTGTTTCTTGAGCCCTTCATGATGTTCACGTTCTTTCCCTTTTGTTTCTTTCCTTCTTTTCTCCCTCATGGACACTCTTCAGCATCTTAAGTGCATTGCGAGCAAAGCTTCAGGAAAGCAGATTGCCTTATTATCACAGACCTTATGTACCAAACTGGAGACATCCATCAACTCATCCTCAAATCTGTAATTTCAAACAGCACTTAGGGGAGGAGAGGAGAGAACTGAACCCTGAGAAAATCTCTGGAGGTGAAGGCTTCATCTAGGAAGTGGCAGCTGGGCTGTGGAGAAAAGGATAGTGTGTGCCAAGTGCCATCACACCTAAGAGTCTGGAATAGGAAGAGAACCAGGCCTGTCACCATATCGATTCCTTCCAGCCTTACAGTTGGTAACATACACACATACACACATACACACATACATACATTCATACATTCATAAGGATCGGACAATGTGAATAGTATAAAATCAGTGAAAATGTGCCCTTGTTTTGATGTGGATCAGTTAATGACTTGAACTGTTAGTACTGAGAGATCCAGAGTAGAAGATGGAGGGGACTGTTCTCCGAGATAAGGTTGGAAGTAGCAGTAGTGACATCATACTCTAGCCTTTAATGAGAGCATTCGAGACTAGCCAGGCATGGTGGGATACTCCTGAAATCTATAGCTCTCTAGAGGCTGAGCGGGCGTTTCAGGAATTCAAGACCAGTGTGGTCTACACAGTGAGTTCCAGATCAACACAGGCTACAGAGTGAGACCTGGCTTCCAAAAGCAAACATAGCAGAGTATGTAGAGACTTTTAGCCTTTGTCCCACCACTTGTAAAATGATAATTCACTGCCTGAATGGTTCCTGTTATATGTTAAGACCGTGCAAAAGATTTCCTACTATTATCCCAACTTTGCAGGCTGAAGACAGAGGGACAGAGGTTACTTATTCTGTTAGTTAACAGAAGCACGACCCAAAGCCATGAACCCACAGCCCCTATATTACCCTATGGGCAAGAGAGAGGTAATAATGTATAACTGAGTTTAATCCTCTTGGCAGGATGAGCCAGCTGTGGAGCTGAGAGCAAAGGGGTGTCAGAATTTAATGAATTAATCATTGAATTTAACCCCCTTCCTCTCTATTAATATAATAACCTTTTAATTGTATTCTGGCTTCCATATAGATTTTTCTCCTGAAAGGTAATGCACTGACCAGTCTACACAGGCATTTTGGTCTGTCTGGCAATTTTATTACTCATTGTGAGTTACTCTTAATGGCTGAGCCATCTCTCTAGCCCCTAAAACAAGTAAAAATTATGAAAGTCTTGACTATTTTCTCATGAAGGGCTAGTTTTAAAAATAAAACGAACGAATAAAAACAAAATATTGTCAGCCTGCCTGCAAGGATGTGGTTTCCGACATGGAGATGAGCCTGTGTGCCTTATCTTCTTTGTTGAGGCTCCTAGCACAGCCTAAGAGCTTCCTTTGTTTCCCACAGTGCCTTTCTCAAACTCCCACCTTTGCACTGGCACACACCCTAGAGGGAAATGCTCCTTGCTTTTCACAGTGTACCTAATTTTCTGAGGCATGGCAGCTGGCAGCTGGAGGTTGTCATTCAGCTTCACAGTGTCAAGTGCATCTTATGCTAGGAGCAGGCTGTTCCCTAACATCATAAAACCCGATGTTCTTGACAAATGCTGGTTCTCAGAAGCCACCGGGCTCCAGGCCTGCCCTAAGGCTGGTCCCAACAGTTGTGACACTGGCCTCATGGTGGGTCTCTGCATGCAATTAGCTCCAGACTCCACTCTTTGTCTGTAAGAGTTTTCACTTTTTCCTCGTCTATTAATTCATTTCATGGACAAAACTGAGACAACTGCAAAGTTCTAAAAGAGAAAGTGTCATAAAATCGAGGCCATTTGACCTTGACAAGCTCATCTGAAGCACTTTTGAAGGCTTCAATAGCGCCCGCCCAACACACACGCAAGACACATTCTTATTCACCTTCTCTTGAACAGATTGAAACATCCCATTTCTTCCTAGGAAGCATGGAAAACCAAGCCATGCAAAGTCAGATTTAGGACGGAAAAGGATCTAGCACGGTCTCAGACTCCAAGGGTCCACGAGGCCCGGCGAGAGGGGGAGGGGAGGCCCGCAAGTGGTAATTGTTTAAAAAAACAACACAGCATCCCTGCTAGTTGGCTTTACAGCCATTTTCCCCAGAGCAGTTACTATAAGAGACGTTACTAACGGTAGGGCTGGAGCCCCTCGCAACCTCTCGTCCCCCGGAGGGAACCGCGTAGGATGAATAAGGGCGGTGCATATCAGCCTCCGCTGGCCAGCCAACATGGCCACCTTCACATGGCAGAGGACCGGCACCCGGCGCTGGTGCACGAGGTGGCGAATGGCGGGGGTGGAGGGGATGGGGGTGGCAGGAGAGACCCTCGGCGAGAGCCACAACACAAAACGGCCGCCAGCCCCCGCAGCCGCCGCTGGGGGGCGCGCGCGCAGGGAGCCCTCCGTGGGCAACGGTCGGGAGGGATGTACCATGACGTCGCACAGGGGAGACCGTGCCTCAAATCCAAATCCTCTCTTCTGCAGCAGCCAACGTGGGAAGGGGCATAACACCCGGGTCTACTCACTCACTCACATCTCCATGTAACCCACGCCATCGAGATGACTAACTACCGGCAGGAGGCCCGGTTAGCTCTGCTCGCTCCCCCCGTCGGTAGAATGGTCCAGCCCGGGCTCCGCTCGGCGGACCACCCGGCCAACCCCCATCCGCCCGCCCGCCCGCCCGCCCGTGGCGCATTGGCGCGCGGCGCCGAGGGGCGGGGCCCGAGCCGGGCGCGCGCGGGCGCCGCTCTATAAATACTGGGCCGCTTCGCCCGCCGCTTCGTTCGCTCCGAGTCTCCGGCCTGCCGAGAGCTGAAGCGCTTCTCCGTCCGCGTCCTCCGCAGTCCTCTGCCTCGCCGCCGCTCCTTCCTCCTCGGTCGCCCCCTCTCTCTCCGCCGCCGCCATGAACGGGCAGCTCAACGGCTTCCACGAGGCGTTCATCGAGGAAGGGACGTTCCTCTTCACTTCGGAGTCTGTAGGGGAAGGTCACCCAGGTGAGCCGGCGGGGGGACTCGGGGAAGGGGAGGGCCAGAGGGCAGCGGCGCTGGGCGGGGGGTCGAGGCCGTCTCCCGCGGCGGGCAGAACAGGCGGCCGCGCGCTTCCCTCGTGGCGCCGCGAGGCTGCAAATGTACGGTCCTCGCTCCCCTCCCCCTTTCTCCGCTCCTCATCCGGCGGCGAGCCCCGGCATGCGGAAGGTTCCAGAAATCGAGAAGGGCGGGGGCCGAGGCTGTTTGAGATCGGCGCGGGGAGGGCGCTGCTTCCTCCTCTTTTAGTCCCGTCGCCTGGAAAAACCTCAAGTGGGCGACCCCGCCCCGCGTGCTCGCGTCCGGCCGCTGGGAGCGCGCGCCCCGCATTGCAGCGGCTAACCACGTGTTCGCCGCATGTGGGATTGGGGCGAAGCGGAGCTGGCGGCCTCTACCCGCCGGACTCCCCCTGGGTTTGGAAGTGGGGGGGGGGGTCGGTGACTCCGAAGGTCCCATCTCTATTATTCATGACTTCCTGCCGCTGAAAACGCTTAAGAGCCTAGGGTGGACATGCCCTCAAGCCTTCAAGGTGACAGACAGCCGCTGACTAAATATAGCGCGAGTTGGAGAAGGCATCCCTTATTTAGAGTGTGCTTGAAAAAGGATAAAGTGCTTGAATTAAGTGCATACTTCCATCGCATTAGGTTTCCTTTTAAAGTCTTCCCCCTTTGGTCTTTTCCTGCGATTAAAGGAGGGTTTATTTCATGTTTCCTTAAGGCTTTGTCCACTGAACCGCCATGATGAGGTCGGTTATAATGAATTTATTAAGTGGACTTTGGGTCTCAGACTGAACATAACCATCCAGTAAATACTGATACTCAGTTTGAACTGTTTCTGTTCTTAGGGGGTCCACAGATGGTCTGTCAGGAGGATCTTGATGAGTGATGGTTGAAAGAAGAAAAGTGTTGCTGTGGTTCCTCCCACACTGCCCTCAAGGAAAGGGGCACCTCCATAGCCACTGAACCACTCCTTAGTACAGTTAATAGATTCGATCTCAAGGTTCTATGGCTGCAATACACGTTTTGGGGTAGCAGAGTAGTAACAAAAATCCAGGAGACTGGAGCCAGGCATAGTGGTTCACTACTACAGTCCCAGCGTTTAAAGTACGGAAGCAGTTGAGTTTGTCAGCCTGGACTACGTGTAAGACCCTGTCTCAATGCCACAAACATTCCAGAACAGGACACTGTCATGTTCTAAATTGATAAATCAGAAATTGAATATGGGTTAGAACTCACTTGAACAGCTTCCTGGATTTTCTGTTTGCTGGTGTTCCCTCTGTTCAGTTTATTTTCATGGTTAAAAAAATCTCATTTTCCTAATGAGTTGGTGTTAAGGTTCTAGAGTGGTTGTTCTACATATAGATTTGGTTCAGTCAGAACCCCAAGTACATAGGTTTGGAACTGGTTATATAACAAGAAACTGAATATTGTCTAATAGGGGAAATGGACTGTTTTAAGAAGTTAGTGACCCGAGAGTTGGCTCTTTTGTGGGTTTGTAACGAATTTTAAATATGGGGATAAAATAGAACAGTTGTCTTTAAAAATATACTGCAAGATTATTTCCTATGGTAGGCTTTGAGATAATCAAGATAAATCACCACTTTGATTAATTTGAGTTTGCATGGCTGTTCTGTTTATTTAACATAGAAAATTATTTGGCTAGGAACTTAGACTTTTGAAATATCTGAAGTATTTTGAGGTGGAACTGACTGAATTCATTGTAAGTATAAACTATATAATGGGCTAGGATGTGTTAAATATGCTGGAACTGAATTGATGAGCAGGTGTTAGTAATATTAAAGGCCACAGTATCAAGTCTTCAAGTAAAATATATCCCTATATACAACAATTTTTGTATTCCAGCAAATAGTTCCTGGTAAAACAGTGCAATAATAGTAAAGCTCACCATACTTCATGCACTGATGTAGAATTCTTCATTTCAGAGCTATGTGGGTAGTGCCAATGAGATTGCTCAGGGTGTTAAGAGTACTTGTTGCCGGGCTGGAGAGATGGCTCAGCAGTTAAGAGCACCTACTGCTCTTCCAGAGGTCCTGAGTTCAAATCCCAGCAACCACATGGTGGTTTACAACCATCCGTAATGTGATCTGATACCCTCTTCTGGAGTGTCTGAAGACAGCTACAGTGTACTTAGATTAAATAAATAAATAAATAAATAAATAAAATCTTTTAAAAAAAAGAGTACTTGTTGCCAAGCCTATTGTAACCTGAGTTCAATCTCTGGGACCTAGGACACATAATGGAGAAAACCATGATTGCTCTTAATGTTTTCTGTTGTCTATATGAACACTGTGGCACAAGTGTGAGTCATGTATGTACAAGTAATGCAGCATTTTTAAAATTTGTTTTTTTACCATAAGAAGTTCAAGTCTGGAATGGTGACACATGCTGTCCCAGCATTTTGGAGGCTGAGGCAAAGATTATCATGAGTTTTGAGCTCAGATTAGGTATGCTGAAACCCAATCTCAAATCAAAAGAGAAAGCCAAATAAATGTTGGTGGTCTATATCTTTAATCCCAGCACTCAGGAGGCAGAAGCAGGTAGATCTCTTGAGTTCAAGGCCAGCCTAGTTTACAGATTGAGTTCCAGGCCCACCAGAACTGCACAGAGAAACCTATCTTGAAAAACAAAAGACTCTAGAGGACCCCCCCCCCTTGCAGATACATCTGTAATTTTACATCATAAGATTTTGTCACCTACAAATTCATAGCTATATTTGGTCCTCAGGTTGAACATAAACTACTAGTCACATGATAAAATAGGGTTAGTAGTAATAGTTAAGTTGAACCAGGAATTTTTATTTTCCAGATAAGATTTGTGACCAAATCAGTGATGCTGTTCTTGATGCACACCTTCAGCAAGACCCTGATGC
>NW_022196903.1:66114455-66116984 GCF_008632895.1 Mastomys coucha | reverse complement strand
GCCGTTGATTACCAGAAAGTGGTTCGTGAAGCCATAAAGCACATTGGATATGATGATTCTTCCAAAGGTATGGTTTAAAGATTTTTCTTTTCCCCTGTAAACTCATTTTTGCAGATACAGAATCTGATGCTAGTGGGAGAGAAACTCCTAGAGTATTACTAGTAATCCTTGACTCTGATTGCATAGTTATACCATATCCACTCATCTTTCTGATTCTGCATATTCTGTCCTCTAAAATGTGACACTTACTGTAAAAGTAGTCTCCGGTCCTACAAATAAAATAACAGATTCACATCAATAGAGTGGCCAGACAGGATGGTATATCTGTAAACTTAGCTTCTGGATGTCAAAGTGGAGTTGGCTGTTTAGTTGTAGTTTGAAGCTAGCCAAGTTTGAGACCTTGTTTCAAACCATAATAATGTAGAGGGGGGCAATAAATGAATTATGTGAATATGGTCTTTTAAGGAAGTGCTTGATCACTTCAGGTGGTCAGGGCTGGCCAGACTTTTAGGAGCATAACACTAACTACTGTTAACATTTTGGAGTTAAAACGAAGGTTATTGGAACACCTTGTTTATAGGGTTTGACTACAAGACTTGTAATGTGTTGGTTGCCTTGGAACAACAGTCACCAGATATTGCCCAAGGTGTTCATCTTGACCGGAATGAAGAAGACATTGGTGCAGGAGACCAGGTATTGTGATGGTTTATTAAGATCTTTTTTAATATTAAATTCTGATGCTTGTGTTGACCACTTCTTCATATTTTTAGGGTTTGATGTTTGGTTATGCCACTGATGAAACTGAAGAATGTATGCCTTTAACTATTGTCTTAGCACACAAGCTAAATGCCAAACTGGCTGAACTACGCCGCAATGGCACGTTGCCTTGGTTACGCCCAGATTCTAAAACTCAAGTAAGTGGTTGATCTTAAACCTACATTTGTCTCACGTTACATTAAAATTCCCAAGTTACTTATTTATAGCTGACTGAGAACAGTCTTTGTCTTTTCTGCTATATTTAAACTTATGATAGAGAACCCACTATAAAGCTGTTTGATTAGACAAGTGTTCTCATCTATTTTGCATTCAAGGTGACTGTGCAGTATATGCAGGATCGAGGTGCTGTGCTTCCCATCAGAGTCCACACTATTGTTATATCTGTTCAGCATGATGAAGAAGTTTGTCTTGATGAGATGAGGGATGCTCTGTAGGAGAAAGTGATCAAAGCTGTTGTACCTGCAAAATACCTTGATGAGGATACAATTTACCACCTACAGCCAAGTGGCAGATTTGTTATTGGTGGGCCTCAGGGTGATGCTGGTTTGACTGGCCGAAAAATCATTGTGGATACTTATGGCGGTTGGGGAGCTCATGGAGGAGGGGCCTTTTCAGGAAAGGATTATACCAAAGTGGACCGTTCAGCTGCTTATGCTGCTCGTTGGGTGGCAAAATCCCTTGTTAAAGGAGGTCTGTGCAGGAGGGTTCTTGTTCAGGTATGTAATGAACATTTACATGGGAGAAGGGTACTTAGTAAAGTATTTCAAATACTTCCCTTCTTTATAACAATGTATTACTGACTTTTAGGTCTCTTATGCTATCGGAGTTTCTCATCCATTGTCGATCTCCATTTTCCATTATGGCACTTCTCAGAAGAGTGAGAGAGAGCTATTAGAAATTGTAAAGAAGAATTTTGATCTTCGCCCTGGGGTCATTGTCAGGTAAAGATGGTAAAACCTATTGCTAGTGAGAAATAAGAGGGTTGGGACTTAACATATTAAAGTCTGAGGGGAAACATTTTAATTCCTAGAACATGTCAATATTTTAAATTGCCTGAAGAGGGACCTAGCTGATAAAGTTAGTGTTCTGTGACTTAACATTCTAGAAAGTTATCCATCTTTGATTCTGAGCTTTGTGCTTATCTTAACTAAGGGTGCTACATTAAGAATAAGCTAAAAGTGGGATGCTCAAAGTTACAAAGAAAATAACCATAGTGGTCAGTGATTGGACCTTGGTAAGTATTCAATTGGAATTCCTGAGAACGATAAGTTTTCATTTGTCAAGCCAGGGCTGGAAAACAACTGTAGTTATTAATAAGGACTGTGCAAGTAACATAAGGGAAGTAACAAACACTTTCGCCATGAACTTTTTTCCTAGCAAACCCCAGGGAGAACTGAACTCATTTGCCAGAGCTCTTGAAATGAGTCTTGCTGATTGTTTTGCTTTGTTTTAATTTAATGCTACATATTAAGTTATGGACTTGTATATTCCAGGGATCTGGATCTGAAGAAGCCAATTTATCAGAGGACTGCAGCCTATGGCCACTTTGGTAGGGACAGCTTCCCATGGGAAGTGCCCAAAAAGCTTAAATACTGAAAGTGTTAGCCTTTTTTCCCCAGACTTGTTGGCGTAGGTTACAGAGAAGCCTTCAAGCTCTGAGGGAAAGGGCCTTCTTCCTAAATTTTTCTGTCCTCTTTCAGCTCCTGATCAGTTGCAGTCACTCTAATCAATGACATGAATTTTAGCTTTTGT
>NW_022196903.1:66105695-66114249 GCF_008632895.1 Mastomys coucha | reverse complement strand
TTGGGTTAGACCTACAGGGGGTCTGGCTGGTGTTAACAGAAGGGAGGGCAGAGCTGGTGCAGCTGGCCATGGAGTAAAGCTGACTTGGCTGGTGTGGTACAGAGAAGCCAGCTTGTTTACATGCTTATTCCATGACTGCTTGCCCTAAGCAAGAAAGTGCCTTTCAGGATCTATTTTTGGAGGTTTATTACGTATGTCTGGTTCTCAATTCCAACAGTTTAATGAAGATCTAAATAAAATGCTAGGTTCTACCCAAACTGTGTCTATGTCCATTGTTTGCTTTCCAAGTTAAAATTTATAGCATCTGCCACCCATTGCCAGCAGTAAAGTTTTCAACCAGGACTAAGTTGAGATGGCTAAAAGCTTAGTGATTAGAAAGCCTGGCTTATACTGTGCATGTACCATGGTATATGGAGGTCAGGACAACATGTTTTATTCACATTGGCTGCATGAGGTCCTGGGAATCAACAGTATGTCTAAGGCTTTGGCAATTAAGTACCTTCTTCTGAATGGCAGAAGCAGGTAGATTCTCGAGTTCAAGGCTAGCCAGTTCCTGGGAACGGGTGAAGGGGCTTCTGTGATGGCAGGAATTTAAGTCTGTATGCTAGGTAGGCCATTTTGCTTTTTTAAGCACTGAACACATTAAAGAGGTTTTAAAAATGTAGCTTTAGCAAACAGAAACCCTGCTATGGTGTTAATGTTACACAAAGTTTATTGATTTTCTTTGCTTGGTGGTGATGACAGCGTGTTCCTTTAATCCTAGCACTTGGGAGGCAAAGATGAACGGTCTCCAGAATGGCTCATGTATCCATCCATCCATCCATCCCCTTAATTCAAGAGATTGAGTTAAACTTGGGCCACTTATACTTAGTCCTTATCTCAAGTTTTTAGAGGCTTGTTTGCCCAAGACAGGAATGAGATAAATTGCCCACTGGCAAGAACAGGACAATTGGGAATTCAAGATCATCCTCAGCTACCTAATTTATATTTAGGGTGGCCTGGGGTAAGTTGAAGCCATCTCAAAAGTGTTCAACTACATAGATGTGCCCTCAAAAACTAAGAAGATCCTGAGAAATATTAGGTGCATGAACACTAACTAATAGGCTGGGGAGAACAGAAGGAAATGAGTAATGGAAGTGGGGTTCAAGGCTAAGGACAAGCACAAAGTGTATGCTGGAGATAAGAGTAATTCAGCTAGATGTACAGTGCTAGGCCTCTGCTTTTAAAAAAAATCGATTCCCAGAACAACTAATTGCAAAGCCTGGTTTGACCAGTAATACTGTACAATTTCCATCAACTAAATAGGGCCTTGCTTCTCCCATGCTGCCCCTTTATCTTCCAGCCTCTGCTAAAACTGTAGATGTGTATACCAGGACTTTGCATGGGAGACTTAATTTATCAACTGAACCCCATCTCTATACCCTCAAGCTGCTTAACTATTAATGACCTCATCTCAACTTAATTCATCCCAACATTAGGGGGAACTCAGTAAATCAACATGGTAGGAGCTACATACTTTGCATAAACCTTGGGTTCATAGCACTGCAAAAGTTTGAATAAGCTTCCTAGCTACTCAAGGCTGACCTGGTTAAGGAAATAGTGAAAGGACATAATGCTAGGTTGTATTTCATACTGTTAAGGAGAGGTCATGAAGAGGAATTAGTGTTTTTTTCCTGTAAAAAATGATCAGAGCTCCCCGAGCCAACACCTCTAGTCCATTTTTGGTTCTCCATTCTCAGGCCTAACCTGTGTAATTGAAAGTGGTGACCTTACCTTGGTCTATCCCTAATTAGGTTTCAAAATAAAAGGTGAAGAAATAGAGGGATAGTAGATAAAAATTGGATGAGTAGAAGGGAGATGTGATGAGGTTTGGCAAATATAAGGAAATGGAATACCTCAAGGCTTATGACTCAGCCTTGGCTTAGAGAGTTACCACTTCACTAAGCTGATTTGTACAAAAGTAAGCCATCTGGCTTCCCTATTTAGTAGTGCTATTCTGATGTTAATGGTACTGAAAAACTTACTGGCTACAAATAGGAATGAATTATAAATTAAAAACTACCTTGTGCATTTGTTAGTACCTGGTTACCCTAGTCACTTGGAATTAACACAAGTTTTAAATTAAATTGCTTTAGTGTTAGTGCTAAAAATTAGCACTAGTTAGGGTCTGAAAATTATAAGCAGCAGGGTACAGGACCTTAAATCTAACATTTCAAATTGTTAACTCCTAGATCCCTTGGGGAAAGTTTTATGCATTTTCCTTTCTTCAAAGGTAAAGGTCAATGCTTCTTAAAGTACTAAGTGTGTTAATTCAGGTACACTGCACATAGCAAGCACATGGGTTCAGCTATATTCATTGCGGTAAAATTCCTTTTTCTAAAAAGTAAATCAACTTGGAAAATGACAGCCAGGCAATGGTGGTGCATGCCTTTAATCCCAGCACTTGGGAGGCAAAGGCTTGTGGATTTCTGAGTTCAAGGCTAGCATGATCTACAGACTGAGTGCCAAGACAGCCAGGGTTATACAGAGAAACCCTGTCTCGAAAAGCAAAACAAAAGAAAAAAAGAAAATGACTATTAAAAGCCAGGTAGTGATGTCCCATGCCTTTAATTTCAGCACTCAGGAGGCAGAGGCCAGTAAATCTCTTGAGGGCAAGGCCAGTCTGGTCTACACGAAGAAATCCTGTCTATAAAAACTAAATGCCCTTAATCCTGGGATTCAAATTCTGTTGCCTTGGATCCTGTAAGCTATAATTTTAAACAACTTAAAAGGGGAAAAATGTAAAGGGAAAAACGACTAGGTTTGGTGACAAAACAGGCTGAAGCAGAGGGACCACCATGGGTTTGTGGCCAGCCTGGGCTGTACTGTAAAAGCCTGCTTCAAAATCATTTTTTCTCCAAAAAATGTCCTTTGCACAGACAATAAACCTGTAACAGGCTGCCCCCATATCTACAGAGCATCTGGACTTCCCTCAGAACTCAGAGTGAACATGTTCAGAATCTGGTTCTGAAGGATTAGGATTTGAAGAATCAGTGTTTGAAGCACTTGTCTCATCAACTGGTTCAAATGGTCGCAAGTTTGCATATGTCACTTCTTGGGCTATTTGCTCTAGGGAAGGGCGGCCTAATAGCAGGTTTCGGAGTGAAATTCGAGTCATCAGGAAGCTGAAAAAAAAAAGTTAAACACTCAGTCCAAATTTATGTTTCTACATAACTCCATCCAAAGCCCTCAGGAAACATTTGGTCTTAGACCCCTTCACCTGGAGACTCAAATTACCCAAAATGACCTTCCATATCCCAAATGCAAGTAGACCCTACTCTCTCTGAAGCTTGACAAGATTCTAGGGTATAACAGGAATAGCCATGGAAAGGCTAGATTAGAAGAGGGTGAAGAAGGTAAAGATCCTAGGATCTGTTACACTAGGGGAGAGTAACCAAACTTGCAAGCACCTGATGGCAATGACAAACACTCCTGTGACTGAAACTCACCTGCGTCGAAAGACATACAGCTTTCGCAGCACGAAGCGGAGGAATCGCTCATGGAAAGGACTATTTCTCCGGCGTTCAATTTCTTGGAGCTTCCTTTGCCGTCTGAGAAAGGTTTGGACCAGAGGTGTTGGCTCAGGGCCTCCTTTTACTTCCCCTTCCAAAAGAGGCTGAAGTTCTGGAGGCAGGGGCCCTGTTTCTGTCCAGAAGAAAGCAAAAAGGGTCCAATGAGAAGGACCGCTCTCATTTAGAAAGCTCACTTCCATCAACTAGAGGCTTCATGTACTCCCTTTAATGCTTTGGTCCTATAACCCTGACTTCTCAAACCAGGTACTCTCTGTCCAAGCTTTCATGCACTCACCACTTCCATTCTCCACCTTCTCCTTTAACTCTTGCAGATATGCCAGGTCTTGCTCCAGTGCAACCTCTGTAGTGTTGACGTAGACGTACATGTAGCAGGAAGGACTAGATGATACAGTATAGACTTTATGGTACTCTCCCGCAGGCAACTGGTGAGGGAACAAAGGACACATTCCACTCTAACTTTCCTAGCTAGGCTAATGGCCTCCCCACTCTAATCCTGCTGGCGCTCACTTTTCCTCTACCTTGGGAGTCTGGAATCACAGCCTCAGGGGTCCCTTTTTTCCCCCCTCCCCGTGTTTTGTCTTGAGTTCCATTCTCACTGTGTAGTCCAGACTGGCCTGGAATTTTCCATCCTCCTGCCTTAGCCTCCCAGGTCCTGAAATTGACAGGCATATGCTTCCAAACCCTGATGGAGCCCTTACTTTCTGAGCCTCCACTATATCACTGCACTGGTGAAGACCAAATGGATCCTGCTCACCTAAATTTCTAACGCTCTTATTTTGCTGACCAAATCCCCATCCCCTCTATCACTGCTAACCCCAGAAAATACCTGCATTTTCTCTCCTTCTTGAAGAGTCTGATTTTTCTGTTCTGCCACCAATTCCACAGTGACTTCTCCCTGCAGCAGCTGGATGCTAGTGTTGCCCAGGTCTTCACTCACAAAATTCTCCAAGTGAAGCCCTGCCAGGAGCAAGAGCGTTCACCATCCCAACCCACTTCACCAACACAAATAGCACACCTTCACTGCCACCACCTCAAGAGTCCCCTCCCTACCCCATCAGATGCAATGTCTCTGTGGCCAAGGAAGCCAAAGAAAGACAGCAAAATCTTCCCTCGCTTTCCTCCATACCAGGGAAATCTGCAATGAAGACCACCTCAGTGTGGTTGTCCAGGCTATTCTTAATGTCCTGTAACTTGGTCCTCCAGGGAGATAAGTCCATCAAGAGTGGCTGCACCCAAGGCGTGCGCTGGAAGGGGGACCAGACAGCCTGCACGATGTCCACACGAGGGTCAAAAAGCCTTAAAAAGGAAACCATGTTCTGAGGAGGCAACAACCACCCACCCACCAGATTTCTGATTCTGCTCCTTTCATCACTGAACCCACAGAGAGGGAATAAGATTTCCCAAAAGGAGAAATGCCTGCGGTCAGCATGTTATTGCCAGTCCATGGCAGAGAGGAGGGGGAAAGAATGTGAGTTAGTGGCCACCTGAGAAGGCTTTGTGTTAACAAAGTGTCTAAAAGAACAGTCAGTTCACTTTTCTCCTGGATGATGGTGCCCCCTGCTGGCCCAAAACCGGATCAACCCCGACATGCACTACACTGAGAGAGCCTTGTAAAAAGCAGATAACTGGGAGACTTCAGCTTTTCATCTTGGCAAAAAGAACTGTGCCTTATCTCTCCCTGTCTCTGCACCCCTTGCCCACCTCTGCTGGAAGCGGTCATTGATGGAGACCCAAATATCAAAGTAGATCTGGGGCTCAGTGACATTGTACTTGGGAAGCAGGAGGCTCAGGCAAGTGGCATATTGCTTCAGCATGTCTGCATGATCCTTCCATCGCCGGCTCTGTGTGAATACCTGCCCCAAACCCCCATATTAGTCCCACTTTGTCACTGTCAGCCTCCAAGACATGCACTGCCAATAGCATAAACATCTCTGTCTAACTTGACCAGGAGGGAAAAAAAAAAGTGTCTTTGGTGGTAAATTTTTCATGGCTAAATATTTACTTACCTTTCCAAAACATAATCTTAATTCAAAACAATGACAAACTGCCTCATCTCTATCCACAGTATATATTTTTATAAAAATGTTAAGCACTAGCATAATGGCTGAAACAGGACCAGCCTGGGATATACAGAAATATACCCTGACTTATTAATTTAAAATATGGTCTGGTGAGATGTTTCAACGGGTTAAAACACTTGCCATGAAACCTTTATGACATGAGTTAAATTACCAGGACTCACAAAGCTGTAAAAAGATGGTTGTCTTTTGTGTAGACACACACACACACACACACACACACACACACACACTAAATTTTTTAAAAATTACAAAAAGCTCAGGGATGAGGATGTAGCTCACTGTTAAAAGCTTAAACATGTGTTAGGTCCTGGGTCCACCACCAAAAGAAAAAAGAAAAAAAGAAGATTCCATCTGGTTTTAGAGGAAGTGCAGAGACCCAATTTGGTTTACTTTATGGTGCAGGATCAAATAAGATCCCAAAGCCAGGGGGCTCTGAAGAACTGGCATCATCAGAAGTCTCACCCCAGGGTTAAGGTAGCCCAGCTCGCCAGTGAGGCCGTCGCGGTAGGTGATCTTCACATGCTGGTGGGAGCGGGAGTGCACCATCATGTCCCAGGAATAGCCATACAGCCCATTTGTCCAGTTGTTGTAACCCTGGGAAGGCAGAGCACACAGCATTGGCTTAACACTTTTCCACCCAACCCCATCCTCCAACAAGAAGACTATAAAACCAAGCCCTTGCTTCCCTAATCCTGCACATCTGCAACAGCTGGAGCCCAGCCTCAGTGCCCGTGTATGGATCCGACGAACCTGGGTGAGGAAATGGGAATAGGGCAGGAAGAGCTGTTCCAGAAGGTACAGCAGGGTGAAGACAGCTCCCAGCTGGTGGCGCAGCCCGGGCTTCTGACCGGCTTTGCCCCGGGCCCTCTTATACACACAGGAAGCACTGGGCTGAGGGGCAGCTTTGGCAGGCAGCAGCTCTTGCAGCCTTTTTGGGCATCGGGCTACCAGCTTCCGAGGCCAGTCAGTTGAGCAGAAGAGAGGGCTGCTGGCCAGCATGACATAGGGAAACATCCCTAGGAAAGCAGGAAGAAAACATGTCAGTGTGTTCACACTCCCTCTACCACCATCCCTTATGAAGTACCTCTGAAGTATTTTACTTTAATGAAGGTTTGTTTTCTTGAGACAGTCTAATGTAGCCTAGGCTGGCCTAGAACTCAATATGTAGCTTAGGATTACCTCGACCGAATCCTTCTCCCTTTGCTTCTGAAGTGCTGGGACTAGAGGTGAATCTAATCAAATCTAATCTTTTCTGTGATGCTGGGGATGGAACTCAGGGCTTTGTGCATTCTAGGGAAGCAAGGTAGCAGCTGAGCCGCATCCCGGATCGAAAAGAAGTGCTTCACTGTCCTTCCCACAGATCCTCAGTGTGCAGCACGCCGCACCCAGAGCTCCCAACCCTCTTACCTTTACCTCTTCCCACTTCGCAGTGACGATACTGCGTTCTAACAGCCCCTGCACCCAGCACCACCCCTCACCTGCAGGTCACTATCTCCAGTTGCTTCCCGCAGCCACACTCACTCTCCCTACCAATGCAGGCACTGACCTATGCTGAAGAGCTGCGAGTTCATGCAGTGAAAGTAGGACACGAAGAAGAGGCCGATGGGTCTCGAGACGTCAAAGAAGAGCAGGAAGCCAGCCGAGAGGTCAAGGAGAAGCCCACACCAGTGTACCACCAGCAGGCTTGTCAGCTCCTCGGACAACACCATCCTGCAGACACAGGGACAAGAGGCCAGAGCCAGTCAGCTGGATCACCCAGCAACCAGAGCATACACATCAGGTGCTTCAGCAACCTGTCCCTGAAGAAGGATCTGCCCACAAGGGGGTACAGCAACTCAGCCCCAAATGCAGCCATAAGAATGTTCTACACTGGAGCTTTCCAACCCCTTGACATTTCCGGGTGTCCATTTTTTTCTCCCAACATCCCTTGTACAATGGATGAGAAAGGCCCAATCTCCTGGGATGAAAATCAATTAGAAAGCATGCTGGAGGAAGCCAGCTCCTCATGGACCTCATAGAGCAGAAGCATGAAAAAGCGAGCCTGGGGCGAGGCATGCAGCTCGCCGGAGGTGACGGGGCTTGCCTAGTGTGCATGAAGCCCTAGGTCTGCTGCCCAGCATTCCATAAAACTGGGTATGGTGGGGCACACCTGTAATGATAACACTTGGGAGGAGAAGCAGGAAGATGAGCAAGTTCAAGGTCATGCTCAGGGAGCTGGAGGCCCACCTAAGACATAGATGCCTTTTCCAAAAGAAAAAGAACAGGCTCACTGTTAAAAGTTGACTGCTTCGGGCCGGTAACAGGGTCAGGTAACTAAGCCTAGACATCTGAGTTTGATCCCTGGCACCCACAAGGTGGAAGCAGAGAAGCAACTCCTGCATGATGTCCTCTGACCTCCATACGTAGCCCATGGCACATGTGTGCAAGTGTACCTAGAAACACATACAAATAGCAACATAGAAAAGTGAAAATGTAAAGATGAGTGACTGGTTGAGTAACAACAGGTCAAAGCTCAGAATGTGGAAAACAGGAAGTGGGAAAGAACAAGTGAGGGAGACTAGAAAGGAATAGAGGGAGGGAGGATAACAGATGAAGCTGCTTGCCAAACTGTGTGAAGAGCTCCTATAGAGACTACAGTCACACTGCCTTTAATGCTAGCAGAGGCAGAGGAGCTCTGAGTTCAAGGCCAGCGTGGTCTATATAGTAAGATCCAGACAAGCCAGCGATACATAGTGAGACCCTGTCTACAAAAAAAATTTAAAATAAAATAAAATAAAAAGAGTTGGGCTAAAGCCAGGCAGTGGTGGTGCACGCTTTTAGTCCCAGCACTTGAGAGGCAGAGGCAGGTGGATTTCTGAGTTCGAGGCCAACCTGGTCTACAGAATGAGTTCCAGGACAGCC
>NW_022196903.1:66101639-66104952 GCF_008632895.1 Mastomys coucha | reverse complement strand
TCACTGACCAAGTGTGCTGCTACTGTCAACTTGTACAAGCTCAAGTCATCCAGAAAGAGGAAACCTTAACTGAGGGACTGCCTCCAACATTCTGCCTATCAGAAAGTCTTTGGGGGTATTTTCTTAATCAATGATTGACATGGGAGGGCCCAGTCAACTATGCACAGTGTCACCTCTGGGCAGGCAGTCCTAGGTGGTATAAAAAAGCAAGCTGACATGGCTGGAGCAAGGAGCTGACGCTTAGGATTACTGTCTGTCTGCTCCTCCGGAGGACCCAAGCTTGAGGCCCAGCAGCTACATGGTGGCTCAAAACTGTAACTCCAGTCCCAGGGGATCTAATGCCCTCTTCCAGACTCCATGAACACCAGGAATACATGTGCACAGACATACATGCAGGCAAAACAGTTATACACATAAATAAAATTAAACTTTTCTTTTTAAAACAGAAAAAGTGAGCAAGCCATGAGAGACAAGCAAGCATGCAGTACCCCTCCATGGTCTCTGCATCAGCTCCTGCCTCCAGGTTCCTGCTCTGCCAAGTTCCCGCCCTGGCTTCCCTCAATGACAGTTGAGGACTGGGATAGGATGGATGTGCGCCCAAATAAGCCCTTTCCTCCACAAGTTGTTTTTGGTCGTGGTCTTATCACAACAATTGAAAGCAAAGTTGGACATTAAGTCACCTAACTCTGATTCCTTTCTCTTTTGACCATCTACAGCACAGAGTCTCCAAGATGCAGTTAGGCCTCCGTCTTTCAGTATCATTACTCTGTATCTGGCTGACCAGGGAGATAAGGCGAAAGTCAGATACGTGTTACGGACCTGACAAACGAGTCGCCCACTCAGGATGTGTGCCCCCAAAAGGTCTCTGTGCTGGCTACTCACTTGAAGGGATTAAAAAGCCAGTGCCGAGACAGGTGCTCCATGGAATAGCCCCCAATCCAGTCAGCATCAAGCTTTTTCACACCCGCAATGAAATACACGATGAAGATCTGCAAACAAAAATGAAGCATGAATGTTTAAGCAAAACAAAGAACCCCTGTTTTCTGCGGGAAGCTCTGTGATTAAAAGCACGTGTTGCTCTTGCAGAGGGCCTCGGTTTGATTCTTAGCATCCACACTAGGCAGCTCAGAATTCCCTATACCTCCAGTTCCAGGGCACCTTCCTCTGGTTCCTGTAGGCACTGTATGCACATGGTCCACACAGAGACAAGCAGGCACACATACATACATAAGTAAAAACAAATGAAACTTTAAAAATAACAGTTCTCCATCTGACGAGATGGCTCAGCGGGTAAGAGCACTGACTGCTCTTCCAAAGGTCCTGAGTTCAAATCCCAGCAACCACATGGTGGCTCACAAACATCCAAAATGAGATCTGATACCCTCTTCTGGTGCATCTGAAGACAGCTACAGTGTACTTATTTATAATAATAAATAAATCTTTAGACAAGAGAGAACAGGGACTGAGCAAGCAAGGTTGACCGGAGCGAGCAGAGGTCCTAAATTCAATTCCCAAAAACCACATGAAGGCCCACAACCATCTGTACAGCTACAGTGTACTCATATACATAAAATAAATAAATAAATCTTTAAAAAAGAAAGAAGAAGAAAATAGATGAGGACAATGAGCATCCCTCACTCATTTCTGACTTCTTTATAAACAAACAAACAAACAAATAAATAACAGTTCTCATCTTGGCCAATGCCCAAGAAAGAACAGATTAACTCCTCTAACCTTTCCTCTCAGTCATTCATCCAATAAGCTCTAAAATTCGAATCCAATACACACAAGGTCTTATTCATTCCATGATTGGGAGAGAACTGGAGATTGAAGAATTAGAAAAAAATGGAAGGGCCCATCTAGTTTTCTAACAAAAGGAATAAAGAAATAATCAGGGCTAACAAGATGGCTTTGTGGGTAAACATGCTTGCTGCACAGGGCTGACAGCCTGAGGCAATCCTGGGTAAAAAGATGTAGTGTATCTGTACTCACTCCTCCAGTGAGATGGGAGGCAGAGTCAGGAGAATCACCTGGAAGCTTTATGGGTCAGCTAGCCTGGAGTATGCAGTAGGGCAGAAACAACAAGTGAAAGAGGAGAACTAACTCCCAAAAGCTATCCTCGGATTTCTTTTTTTTTTTTAAAGATTTTATTTATTTATTTTATGTATATGAGTACACACTGTAGCTGTACAGATAGTTGAGAGCCTTCACCTGGCTGTTGGGAATTGACTTTTTAGGACCTCTGCTCGCTCCTGTCAGCCCTACCGGCTCCGGGAGACCCCACTTGCTCAGTCCCTGCTCACTCTGCCCCAAAGATGTATTTATTATTATACATAAGTACACTATAGCTGTCTTCAGATACACCAGAAGAGGACGTCAGATCTCATTACAGATGGTTTTGAGCCACCATGTGGTTGCTGGGATTTGAACTCAACCTTCAGAAGAGCAATTGGTACTCTTACCCACTGAGCCATCTCACCAGCCCTATCCTCGGATTTCTACTTGTGTGCCATAGCACATGCACGCGCACTGCCCCCACTCCCCAAACATAATGATGATGATAGGGCTGGAAAGATGGCTCAATGGTTAAGAGCACTGACTGCTCTTCCAGAGGTCCTGAGTTCAATTCCTAGCAACCACATGGTGACTCACAACCATCTGTAATGGGATCTGATGCCCTCTTCTGGTATATCTGAAGACAGCAACAGTGTACTCACATAAAATAAATAAATAAATCTTTTTTAAAAAAAAAAAAGTTATCGTTTTTGAGATTAGGTCTCGCTGTATAGTCCTGGCTGGCCTATTTTCCAAGTGCTGAGATTAAAAGTGTGTATAGACATGCCTGACTATATAAATAATTCTTAAAAAACAAGAAAGAATAGCTGGGTGCTGGTGGCACAAGCCTTTGATCCCAGCACTTAGGAGGTAGAGCACTCGAATCTTTTGAGTTTGAGGCCAGCCTGGTCTACAGAGTTTCAGGACAGCCAGAGCTACAGAGAAACCCTGTATCAAAACAAAACAAACAAACAAAAGTCACAAAACAAGAAAGAATGTAGGGAGGCAGAGGAGAGGGCCTCTGACCACTGCTGACCATAACAGCACACAGGGAGCCCCTCCCCCATCTTGAAATCCTGTACCTTGGCTGGGATGTGCACAGTGCATTCTCCACAAGTGCATGAGGGCCCAAGGTTAATCCCTGGGACCCACGTAAAGTAAGGCAAAGTATTATGCATCTGTTCTTGCAGCTCCTAAAGTGAGATGGGAGACAGAGTCAGGGGAGTCCCTGGAAGCTCATGGGGCAGCCTCACAAAAA
>NW_022196903.1:66090211-66101497 GCF_008632895.1 Mastomys coucha | reverse complement strand
GAATCAAGGTGGGAGGTACACGTACACACACACACACACACACACACACACACACACACACACACGATTCCATACCTGGCCACGCAAGACTGTGTAGTTCCAAAGGGGCACGTGAGCATTCTTCTTTCGGGCATTCAGCAGGCCATCCACAGACCTATAGGAAGGAGGTAAAACCATCAAGAAAGGCCTCTTAGTCTAGCCACATTCCCGCCCTACAATTAGGCCAGTCCTGTCTATCTCAGAAATAGCTCTCATGCCCGCCCTGATTCTCTGGGCTACTCTGAGGCCCTCTTGAAACACTTGAGTGGGACATTATGTTGAGAAGGGAGTCTCTCATATCACAGATAGGCCTCAAACACACCAGTAGCTAAAACTAGCTTTGACCTCCTGACCCTCCTGCCTCAGTATCCCAAGTGCTGGAATCACAGGAGTGTGCTACCATGCCTGGAATGAGTGCATTGTAACGGTAATTACTATTTTTTGTTTTGTTTTGTTTTGTTTGTTTTTAAGAGACAGGGTTTCTCTGTATAGCTCTGGCTGTCCTGGAACTCACTCTGTAAACCAGGCTGGCCTTGAACTCAGAAATCCACCTGCCTCTGCCTCCCAAGTGCTGGGATTAAAGGCGTGCGCCACCACCACCTGGCAAGGGTTGACTATTTTAATGAATACTGTGTCAACTAAGTAAGAGAGTAGTACAGGTGTGATGGTTTGTATATGCTCAGCCCAGGGAGTGGCACTCTTAGAAGGTGTGGCCCTGCTGGAGTAGGTGTGTCACTGTAGGTGTGGGCTTTAAGATCCTCATTCTGGCGGCCTGGAAGCCAGTATTCTGCTAGCGGCCTTCATGAAGATGTAGAACTTTCAGCTCCTCCTGCACTATGCCCACCTGGATGCTGCCATGTTCCCACCTTGATGATACTGGACTGAACCTCTGAACCTATAAGCCAGCCCCAATTAAATGTTGTCCTTAGAAGAGTTGCCTTGGTCATGGTGTCTGTTCACAGCAGTAAAACCCTAAGACAACAGGTATGCTCTCACCACCATGTGAAAAACCACTCAAGTTGAACCATTAAGTTAGAGACTTCTATTGTAAGTGATAAGAATAAAAACTTCAGTGTAGCGGGGCTTAGTGGCACATGCCTACAATCCCAGGACTCAGGAGACAGTGGCTGGAGAACTGCCAAAAATTTGAAGCCATTATGATCTACATGCAATGAGAGCCCAACTCAAAACAAATACGCACATACACAGTGCTTCTACTAGCTTACTCCTTAGTTTGTCCCAATGAATCAGATCAAGTTCAAAGTTAAACCAGAAATGACAAGAAGGAACACCTTTGAGGGGGTGTTTGAGAACCCTAAAGGGGTGGGTAGGAGAAATGCCTCAAGTAGGCAATCAGTTCAATTCCTGAAGCCCATAAGAAAGGTGGGTTGTCTCCTGACCTCAACACGGGGACCATAACATGTACACCCTTGTTACCCTATATTATGTGCTCCCAACACCACACAATAATAAATTCAATTAAAAACTAAAAATAGGCTGGGCATGGTGCACACACCTTTTGTCCCAGCACTCAGGAGGCAGAAGCAATCAGACCCCCATGAGTATGAGGCCAGCCTGGTTTACAGAGCGAGTTCTAGGACTACATAGAAAGACTATGTCTCAGAAAAAAAAAGTAAATAGATAAACAATAAAATCACAAAACAGGACTGGAGAGACTGTTAAAAGCACAGGCTGCTCTTCTACAGGACCTAGGTTCAAGTCCCAGCACTCACACAGCAGCTCACAACTGCCTATAACTCCAGTTCCAGGAAATCCAGTACCACATTCTGACCCCATGGGCACCAGGCACACACATGGTACACTTACAGATGGGCCAAATATACATACATATGAAATAAAATTAAAACACACACATGAAGATTCATATATATATACATATACACATGCAGACTGTGTGCACGCAGGTACACACACAAATATACATACACAGTGCAGTATCTTTTTTGTTTCAAATTGGATTTTTGTTTGTTTGTTTTTTCAAGATAGGGTTTTTCTGTATAGCCCTGGCTGTCCTGGAACTCACTCAGTAGTCCAGGCTGGCCTCGAACTCAGAAACCCGCCTGCCTCTGCCTCCCAAGTGCCTGGCCTTCAAATTGGCAGTTTGTGACAAGGTCTTACTTTGTAGTCCAGACTGGTCTGGAAGTTACAATGTAGCCCAAGCTATAATCCTCATGCCTCTGTCTCTTCAATGCTGGGAATAAAGGTGTGCACCACCACATTCAGCTATACAGTATGTAACAGTTTAAAGGGGGGTGGGGAGGGGCAGGCTGGAAACATCACCCAGAGACTCTGAGCACTGTCTAGCATATATAAGGCCCTGAGTTTGATACCCACCTCCACAGGGGTAAAAAAAGAAAAATAAAGTTAAAATACTCCCTGGCAAAATAATGCAGAGCATAAACTAACATTTATAAAATTGGATGCCAGGATCCAGTGCTAAAGGACTCCCGTTTGTAAATGTTATCCTAAGAGAGACTGAGAAGACAGGCTACTAATGCCAGATTTAATCTGAGGCGGAAACCAAGCAGCTTGTGTAAAAGTTAGGGAGAGTGTGGCTTCCACCCTGATCAAAAACAGCAGCCTTGCTTGCAGTCAAGGACAACGAAACCCCATTTGTCTCCTCCCTGCTGTCTAAACTTAGGCAGATTCTTTATTTCCCCAAGACTTACTTCTTCAGCACTAGGGAGCTCATGTGTATTGGTTTGTTTTGAGGCAAAGTTTCATATATATCTATATCTATATATCTATATCTATATATCTCTATCTATATCTCTCCCAGGCTGGCTTCTAATTCAAAGCAACCATCTTGCCTCAGCATCCCTAAGCGCTGGGAATGAGCACCTAAACCTGACTCTGCAAAGGGTTTTAAATGAGAAAAAAAAAAAAATGTAAACATGCCTGCTACATACAAAGCCCTGAGTATATGATAGGTAATTTTTAAAAATGTCTAAAAGTCAGAAAAATGGAACCTGGAGATGGGAGAGAGCTGTCAAAGCAACCTCTTAATTCTCTATGATCAAAGTCAGACATCCTGAGTTGGTTTCAAGTTTGACAATGGTAGGGAATGGGGACTGGGATCACAGCCTGGGGGTAGTGGACATGCTCAGCCCGAAGGGAGTGGGGTGCGCACATAGGAAGCTTTACGGGAGAGATGTACGTGCTCGTGCATCAGCGGCGAACCACCTCCATGTGGCTCACTGTGGTCCCACAGCTGCAACTCACTTCACAATGGGAAAAATCTTAAGGTCTCGGGGCCCACCACCCTGGTTCCAAAGCTTGTCCCCACCTCCCCTGATAATTGGTCACCTAGGCCAAAGATGCTGTGGGTTACTTTCTCCTGGGACAGCACTGCTGAGCAACCCTGCTGGCCCTGTCCTTTGGTTTCTGCAATCATTTTCACCTCACAGCAACTTCTATGCTTGGCTATAATTCTGCCTCTCTGGGCTCACACACAGCAAGCAAAGTCTGCACCCCTGGAGTATCTGAAAACAGCTATGTCTGGCTTTAGTCTTCTCTTCTTCTAAGAGGGTTACAGGAGAGGATAAACCAAGGTACCTGGAGAGATAGGAAAACAGTGAAGGGGTCGGGTGGACATTTTCCTATGTCCCTGCAATCAGCCAACTGGCTGGTCCTTCCCCTTCCCAAATCCATCCAAGGCAGGCAAGCAATAGAGCTGAGCAGGCAAGGGCACTCACCACCAAGCCTACTGACCTGAGCTGGACCCCCAGAACCCACATGGAACAAGGAGAGGACAGGCTCCCCCAAATCCATCCAAGTCAAGATATGACCTCACAACCATACTGCAAAACTTGGTTAAAAATATGTCTATTGAGCCAGCATGATGGCTCACACCTGTAATTCCAGCACCTGGGAGGCAAGTTCAAGGCTAGCCTAGACTACACAGTGAGTTCTAGACCAGCCTGAGACATAGGCATACAAACCTCACCTCCTCCTTTACCCCCCAAACTAAAACCAAAACACCAATAAAAATTGTGCGCACAGGACCTCGCTGAGCCCCTCTCTCTCCGTAAGCATCCTGACCCAGACACACCTTCCCTATATTTATTTCCCAAGGCACATACCAGTAGTGGTTTGCATCCATGAATGTCAACTGAAAGGCCAACAAACCATACAGATAGGAGTGATTGTTCCACGATGTCTTGTCCAGGAGAAACACGTACCAGTATGGTAGCAGGAATAACACACAGCTTAGCCGGTAGCACAGGCCCAGCATCATGCCCAGTGCCCCTGGGGATTTGTGAGGAGAGGGTTCAGGTCAAAGTGTCACCACAGGCCCAGCTTCCCTGGGACTGAAATTAAGAAAAGTCAGCAGGCATTTTATAATCAGGCAGAGGACTACATGGGAGAAGAGTTGTGGGGTCATGACGGCTCACATGACACACAGAAGAGTGGCAAGAAACTGAATCGCAGCAGACGTGACACAGGCGTCCAATGACTTGGCTCACCAGCATGCTTCTGGCGAGTGTCTCACAGGCCCTGCTTCAGACCCCCAGCACCCAGTTCCCCTCACCCAGAAACATGATGGTGTAGACAAGATACATCCAGTCAAGTGGCAGTGGGCGCAAGGCATCCAGCAAGGGGAAACGGCACACATCCAGCCCATCCAAGTATTTTCGGTCCAGGGAGCTAAGGCCCCGTTCCTGAGGAATGTCCAGCAGCATCAAGAATGCTGTAAAGGCAGGCAGGAGGAGACAGCTGTTAGGCATCCACTAAGGAAGCAAGACACAGCTCTAAGCATGGCCAGCTCCACGCTTGAAGTTTAAGACCAGCCTGGGCTATACAGTAATGGTCCCTACTATATGTACTGAGCCTATTTTGTGCTAAGCATTATGCTCGTTGTATGGTGTGACAAATCCTAAAGCTCTGTGAGCTGATTCGCCCCTGTAACAGGGTGGGGAGGTTGGAGAGATGGCCCAACTGAGCAACCATAAGGACTGCATGCAGTTCAGAGCCCAGCATTCATGCAACATGCTGGGAATTCTATGCACATCTTTAATGCCAGCAATGAAAGGGGTAGAAACAGGAAGTTTGCTGGCTCCCTGGCTTTCTGCATGCTGAAAAACTGCAAGCCCCAGGGGCTCAGAGAGAGATTCTGTCTCAAAGAAACTAGTGGAGTGGGCCAGAGATCATTTGCTGGCATCTGGCCTCGTGCTCTGGCTTCTACCTGTTCACACCCGTGTGCATATAATCTCACACACACATATACACAAACCTGTGTGATATTTATATATCTTTAACATTAATAAATAAATCTTTAAAAAAAAAAAAAGAAAAAAAAACTTCACAAGCCAGAGTACCTAATACACCTTCAGTCTGGCACTGGAGAGGCAGAGGTAAGCAGATCTCTGTGAGTTCTAGATCAACCTGGTCTACACAGTGAACTGCAGGGCCATCCAGGACTGTATATCCAGGACAGTGAAACCCTGTCTCAAAAAATAAAAACAAATAACAAACAAGACAACAATAACGAAATCTTGCAGGGTTGCAAATAGGATTAAATAAGACCTATATACAAAACACTAGAGAAACGTAGGGCTCAAGCAGTTACATCTATAAAGATACACCCTACTGAGCTATAAAAAGTGCTCCAGGGACCTTCCTAACCTCCTGACGCACTCAGGAAAGCAGTGGTATTTGGTCAACACATCCAGACAAATAAGGGACACTCGGGTCTGGAAACCAACTTCAGTTCAGGCAGGGTTTCTCAATCCCAGGATCAGCCGTATCAGCCAGTCTGGTTAATTATCTATTAGGGATATTTACCCGTTCATCACAGCCATCTAGTGTAGCTTGGTACCAGCACAACTTCAAGCAACCACCCACTTCTCTGAAAGTTCTGACAACTAAAAAGGGCTCCAGATTGCAAAATGGCCCCCAGCTGGAAACTACTGGGCTTAGAGGCACTTGGCACACCTGTAACCCTGTGAGTTGTTACCCTGGCTGTCTCTCTGAATTACTTAGCATAGCTTCTGAGCAGCTTCATAACATGAACTAAATGTGTCCCTTGTCAGGCGTGATGGTGTCTGTAATCCCAGCATTCGAGAAGCAAGAGGAGCACTGAACGGGCCAGACAAGCCTGGTCTACATAACAAGACCCTTTCAAAAGCCAGAGAGTGGGGGAGATTTCTCAGTTGGTAAAAAATCAAAGTTCTTGCTGCAAGTGTGAGGGGCTGAGTTCAGATCACTAGTACTCATGTCCAAAGCCTGGCATAGTAGCTATCGATCTCAGTGCAGTAGAGGCTGAGAGACAGGATGACCCTCTGGGGCTTGCTGGCAAGCCAGTCTACCTCGATTGGTGAGCTCCAGGTTCAGGAGAGAGAGACCCTGCCTCAAAAAATAAGATGGACAGTGACAGAGGAAGACACCTGACACTGACCCCTGGCTTAAACACTCCACACGTAAGCATGCGAGCGCACACGGGCACACACCTGTTCCTCTACTCCATGTGTCCAAAGCATTTCTGAACACTAAAGCCTAACTGGAGGAGACAAGGCTAAGTAATTCTAAACTTCCAAAGAATTCTTGCTTTATTCCAATACTTTCAGCTCTAAGGAAAAGAGAGCATCTAAGAAGTAACTAAGACTCAGGCAGTGGTAGCACATGCCTTTAATCCCAGCACTTAGGAGGCAGAGGCAGGCAGATTTCTGAGTTCGAGACCAGCCTGGTCTACAGAGTGAGTTCCAGGATAGCCGGGGCTATACAGAAAAACCCCTCCGGTCTCGAAAAACCATAACTAAGAAATGGGCAACTAGGCTGGAGAGAGGCTCAGCAGTTAGGAGAATGCAACTGATCTTCCTTTTTTTTTTTAAAGATTTATTTATTTATTTTATGTATATGAGTACACTGTAGTTATCTTCAGACGCACCAAAAGAGGGCATTGGATCCCATTACAGATGGTTGTGAGCCACCATATGGTTGCTGGGAATTGAACTCAGGACCTCTGGAAGAGCAGTCAGTGCTCTTCCCTACTGAGCCTCCTCCTAGCCCACAACTGATCTTCCAAAGGACCAGAGTTCAGCTCCCATCATCACCTTTATCAGGCAGCTCACAACTACCTTTAACTCTAGCTCCAGGGGACCCAACTCCCTCTTCTGGCTTCTACAAGCAAGCACACGCCTGGCATACAATCACACAAGCACACGCCTGGCATACAATCACACCAAGACTGCCCGAGTTAATCTTAGTCACCTAAAAACAATCTAGAAGACCTCAATTGAAGAAATGCCTCGAAGAAATTGGCCCGCAAGCATTGATGTGAGAGGGCACCACAGCTTACTGTGGGTAGTGCCACCCTGGGTAGGTGATCCCTACTGGTAGAAGAAAGCAGGCTGAGCAAGCCATGAGGAGCAGGCCAACATCAACAATGTTCCTCCATGGCCTCTTCTTCAGTTCTGGTCTCCAGATTCCTGCTCTGACTTCTCTTTAAGATGAACTACAACTGTGAGCTGAAATGGACTCGTTCTTTTTGTCATGGTGTTTTTATCACAGTAATAGAAAGCAAGCTAACACACACATACACATAAACAAAATAATGATAAATCTTAAAAAGAAGTAAGATAACGTTTTCCCACCACCAAATGTCCCTATCCAGGAAATGAACTTACCAAAGAGAAAACGAAAGACAGCCAGGTTTGCAGGGTCCGTTGGTCGGTTAAGCAGGGTCACGACACTCTGCCAGCTAGATAAATCTGTCCATTCAAACCCTAAAATTTTCTCCATTCGGCTGCCCTGTTTCAGTCCTGGTGTCAGTGCAGATTTGCTTTTCTGTACTTTATCTACAAACCAAGAACTGGGGTTAAATAAGTGTGTAGAGAAACCGCAGTCCCTACACAACCTAGGATCTACACCCACTGGCTTCTCCCACTGATCCAGCTACTTGCAAGCTTCTAGGTTCCAGGCCATCCTCCAGGATCCTCCCACGATCTCCCAACACAGACCGCCATCTCTCTCAATAAGCCCCTTCCCCTCTAAGACCACCGTCCCTCTGGCCAACCCTCAGCATACCTGAGGCGGGAGCGGCTCGTGCAGAGCCACGGCGCACAGCCATGACTGCAGGAATAGGTAAACCTCTAGGCAGCCAGGTCCGAACCAGTGGAACCTCCAGACTTAGACTTGCTGTCTTAGGCTCCGCCTCCTCGACACGTAAGCTCCCGCGCGGCCAGCCGGAAAGCGCCCGTAAGGTCGTGAAGGCCGGAACCAGCGGGCCTGGGACTCAAGCATGGGGGCGTGGGCTAGGGGTGTGGGCGGGGCGATCCTGAGCTGAGAACTGAGCTCGGAGGTGGGGTAGGTGTGAAGAGCTTTGGGGATGGGCGGTGCCGGAGTGAAAGGGCTTGCTAAATCTAGCCTTGGCATTGAGAGGAAGGAGTGACCATTTTTTCAGAACAAGTGTCTCTCTATCCTGCTAGCTATCCATCACATACTTGAGCTTCAACCCCGACACCTGGTTTGTTGTTTTTAGACAGGATCTCTTTTTCTAGCTCTGGCCTTCCTGGAACTCGCTTGTATAGACCAGACTGGCCTCAAATTTACAAAGATTCACCTGCCTCTGCTTTCGGAACTCTGGGATTAAAAGCACTCACCACCGTGCTGGGCTTGCCTCCTTTTGAGACAGAACTTGCCTCTGTCTCCCACATTTGAGGATTAAAAAATGAAGAATTATACTTTCCTAATTTCATTGAGTCCTTCCCAACCCCCATCAGGCGTCTCTGGGTTTGAACATCCCGTACCCTCATCCCCTCCCAAAAAGTCGCAAGGTACAAAAGGGTAGTCCGCAGATGTGGACTGAAGAGTTAAAGATGCACGTGGCTGGGCAGTTAAGAGTGCTCTTCCAGAGATCCTGAGTTCAATTCCCAGCAACTACATGGTGGCTCACAACCATCTGTAATGGGATCTGATGCCTTCTTCTGGTGTGTCTGAAGGCAGCTACATAAAATAATTTAAAAAAAAAAAAAAGATGCACTTGAAAGAACTGTGTCTGCTTAAGGTTGGTGCATCAATCCTATGTGTACCTAAAAGAATCCCTAGATTTGAAAACAGCAGGCAGGTAAAATAGAACAGCTGAAGGAGAGATAACTAGCAAGCACGGTGGGTCCAGCCATCAGTCAGAGGGTTTTGAACACAGCTGTAATATCTAATTCCCTACTGGAGCTGGCCCACAGCAGAAGGAAAGCATCCCAGAACAGAATGGTTCTCAACATTTCGGTATCACTGTTACACTTTTAGAAATAAAGGAAACTAGTTTTGGTTGTTTTTTGTTTTTAAAGATTTATTTATTTTATTTATTTCTCTTATTTATTATTTATTTCTCACGCTCACGCACACCAGAAGAGGGAATTGGATTCCACTACAGATGGTTGTGAGCCACCATGTAGTTGCTGGGAATTGAATCAGGTCCTTTGAAAGAGCAGTCAGTATTCTTAACGGCTGAGGCATTTCTCCAGCCCCAGCCATTTAAATTTTTAGTTGATTTGTATTATTCTAACTAGTGCTCTAGTAAATATCTGCTTCTGTATATTCTAGGACATTTTCATGGTCCCCACAAGACTGCCCCAACCAAAGATCTCCCATGTTCTCTAGTGGTACCCCTGACACTGGGTAGCTATGGACCCAGACATGGTTCTCAGCAGTAGGTTGGGCTCCGACTTCACCATGGCTCCAGGTGATGGGGCTGGCCACTCACAACAGTCTACTCCAGTCCACCCACTAGTCTCTAGTTCCATCTCTCTACAGAGTGCTCAAGCTGCTCCACTTCTCTTTCTCTACCAACTGTCCACTACATGCTTGCACACTGTGTGGCTTCTGCTGCAGGCTGGTCACGAGGCTGGGGGTTGGGGGAGGTCCTAGGTGACATCCTGTCTGTATTCCTGCAGTGTGGTGGCAGACAGGTATCTGCTGCTCACCCGCACGGTGCACAGGAGGGCAGGTCTATGGATGACAAGGCAGTCCGCAGGTCTGTCCATCTTCCTCCTCCCTTGCTCCACTGAGAGGTGGTAGGCAAAGCTCCATGTCTATGGCCTGCCTGTGCCTTTGGACGGCGCGAAGGTCCGTGGGCATCTTTTCCTACTTGCACAATGAGGCAGATCTCTGACTTCCTCCTTCCTAGATTTGATTTGATTCTTATGTGTCCTAGGCATAAAACAGTTTTGGCCACCAAGCCAGGCATCAGGCATGCTAGAATGAACAAAGAACTGCTTTGTCTGGCTATTTTCTAGTTGTCAAGTTCTGCATTCATGTGTGCCATTGTTGTTTGGTGGTGGTTTCCTAACCTTTCCCTGATGCAGTTTTACCTTTGTTGGATTTGTATAAACAGTTGTTTAAAAAAAAAGAACTGCTTTGTGATCCAAACCCAGATGACGCCCCAGAGACTGCAAGGATCTGTAAGGCAGACAACTAGGTACACAGACCATTTCAAGACTAGACACAAAAGGTATGCCATGCAGTAAGACCTTAAAGTCACCACAACCTGAATTGTAGGTGGGAATAACCCATTATAGGTGAAGTAAACTTTAAATCATCATTCTATTCCTGTTTGAATCCTCTTATCTGGCTGATCTATCTGACTTCATCTTTGTAAAGATTGCTTTTGTTAATCTCTGTCCTTTCATTCACATGCTCATATGAGAAGACTCCACTCTTCCAGCTTTGGACAAAAGAGCTTTGAGAAACTGCAAAGTAGTTACCAGAGAACAATTGCCCAAGATTCAGAAACAAACAAACAAGCAAACCCTCCATTTTTTTTTAAACGCAACACAGGTGGCTGGAGAGACGTTGAGATCACAGCTCTCATCTCTCATCATCTACCATCTCATCAGATGATCATGATTAGAGCCATCTCAGAAACACTTGCTGATATTATACAAGACCAGAATTTGGATCCCAGCATCCATGTCAGATGGCTCATGATTTCTTGTAATAGCTCTAGGGGATGTCCTCTTCTGACCTCCATCGGTACCTGAATTCATATTTACACACACACACACACACACACACACACACACACACACAGACTTTAAAAATAAAAAAAAAATCTTTAAAAAATGGAATACATGTATCTGATGCAGAGCAAATAGTACCTGAGTTTGGATCCCTCACACTCATATAAAAACCAGGCCTGGGGACTGGCAAGATGGCTCAGCGGGTAAGAGCACTGACTGCTCTTCCGAAGATCCTGAGTTCGGATCCCAGCAACCACGTGGTGGCTCACAA
>NW_022196903.1:66087228-66090025 GCF_008632895.1 Mastomys coucha | reverse complement strand
TTAAAAAAAAAAAAAACAGGCCTGGGCTGGCCAGATGGCTCAGCGGGTAAGAGCACTGACTGCTCTTCTGAAGGTCCTGAGTTCGGACGCCCTCTTCTGGTGTGTCTGAAGACAGCTACAGTGAATTACGCTGGAGAGGGGGCGGGTCTGGGAGAATGGGGGTTGGGGAGGTGTGGGGTTCGGAGGGTTGGAGGAGGGGGGGCGGGAGCGGGCGGGGGTGGAGGCGGCAGAACAGGGATAGAGCAAGCAGGGCTGGCAGAAGGTCTTGAGTTCAGTTCCCAGCAGCCACACACATGATAGCTCACAGCCATCTGTACAGCTACAGTGTACTAATACACATAAAATAAAATAAAATAAAATAAATCTTAAACAAACAAAAAACCCAGGCCTGGTTCTGGAGCTTTGAGCCCCGGTCCTGGAGGATGGAGAGAGACAAATGATAGCCTGGGCTCACAGAATTGGAGCTAAACAATCCGTGAACCCTGTCTCAAAGAGATCAGGTGAAGGATTGGAGAGATGACTCAGTGGTTAAGGGCTCTTACTGCTGTTGCAGAAAACCAAGGTTTAGAGCAACCACATGGTGGCTCCCAACCATCTGTAACTCCAGTTCCAAGGTATCCTGACCCCCTCTTGTGGGCTCCCAGGACACTGCATTCATGTGGTAGTGCATGGACATATATGCAGGCAAAACAAATACATAAAATAAAAATAATAAATAGCCAAAGAGGATAGCACACAACTTTAATCCCAGAACTTGAGAGGAAGAAGCAGGTGGATCTATGTGAGTTTGAGGGCAGCCTGGTCTACAGGATGAGCTCCAGGACAGCCAGGGCTACACAGAGAAACCATGTCTTGAAAGACCAAGATGATAACAATAATAAATCTTTTTAGAGCTCAGTCATAAGACTCCAGCCTTTAAACCCTGACTACAACCACATGCATGCATGTGCACACACATACACACACTGGGACATATGTAGTATGTGGCCTATGTCTTCACTCTAACTTGTTTTTTTGTTTTGTTTTGGTTTTTTGTTTTTTGTTTTTTCGAAACAGGGTTTCTCTGTGTAGCCCTGGCTGTCCTGGAACTCACTCTGTAGACCAGGCTGGCCTCGAACTCAGAAATCTGCCTGCCTCTGCCTCCCAAGTGCTGGGATTAAAGGTGTGAGCCACCACTGCCTGCCTCTAACTTGGTTTTAAGACAACCATTCCTCACTTCTCTGACAAGCTGAAGAACAAACCTGAGGTACCCATTCCTCTCTAAGTCTTTCAGTGTTAGAGGCTTGTGGTTACAGGATAACTTTTATGCTCATAACTGATGTATCCAGTGAATAGGTGTTGAATTTATATCAGAGAACAAAAAAATGCATTGTGCAATACATATTAATGAAAAATGTCCTGCTTTTGTTCTACAGAGAATAGAACTTAGAAATCAAACATGTTTAGTATTCCAAAATTGAGCCTCAAATATTTTGTAATTTTCATTTAGATTGCTAAGAGGTTTGATACTATTGGCTAATATGTCTTCTAATACATCGCGTCTTGGTTAGGATTCTATTGCTGTGACAAGATCCCATGAACGAAAGCAACTTGGGGAGGAAAGGGTTTATTTCAGCTCATAGTTCCACATCACAGGTCATCACTGAGTACAGTCAGGATAGGAATGCAAGGCAGGATCTGGAGGGATGCTGTTTACTGACTTGCTAGTTCCTGGCTCGCTCAGCCTGCTTCCTCATACACCTCAGAATCACCTGTCGTGGAGTGGCACTGCCCACTGTGGAGGCCCACAGTGAACTGGGCCCTCCCATATCAATCATGGGTGGAGAAAAATTCCCTCACAGGCTTGGACAAGTTGCTTGAGCTGGTGTCAAGTTGACAAAAAAAAAAATAGCCTGCACACACTGCCTATATAACACCTATACAAACAGAGCCAAGTCAGTGGGTCAGCTCAGAGCTCTGCTAGTACTTGGTTTATTTTTCTTCCATAGTCCTCCAAAAATATATTTCCCACAAAAACTCAGTGTTGTTATACATACAGTTCTCTTACATTTTTATTTAAACATAGTCATGTTCTTTTTCTTTCTTTCTTTAATTGAAACAAGAAACATACATATCTCATACAATATATCCCAACCGTGGTTCCCCCACACACACTTCTCCCAGCTTCCCCACCCCAACTTCCCCTTTACCCAGATCCACTCCCCTTCTTTTTTGTCTTCAAAAAAGAGCAGGCCTCCAGGAGATGATAACCAAACAGGACAGAACAAGATACGATAAGACACAGCAAAAGCCCTTGTATTGACACTGGATAAGGCAACATGTTAGGAGACAGAGTCTCAGGAGCAGGCAAGAGAGTTAGAGATGCACCTGCTCCCTCCCACTGTTGAGAGTCTCATAAAAACACCAAGCTGAGAGCCATACCACATAACACAACACAGAGGACCTGGTGTAGACTCATGCAGGCCCATGCTTGCTCTTTCCGACTCTGAGCCCATGTAAGCCCCGCTTACTCTATTCCATGGGCCATGTTCTCTTGGTGTCCTCCATTCCCTGACTCCTACAGTCTTTCCCCCTCCTCTTCCATAGGGTTCCCTGATCTTCGAAGGTAGAAACCAACAGAACCCTTCAATTTATTCTCTCTGCATAATGTCTGGCTGTGGTCTCTGCACCTGCTCCTTTCTGCTGCAAGAGGCAACTTCTCTGATCACAACAACTGGACGAGGCACTGAGTGATGAGTAAAGCTGAATATCACCAGGGATCATTTCATTGATTTTTTTTTTTTTTTTTTTTTTTTTT
>NW_022196903.1:66078604-66087206 GCF_008632895.1 Mastomys coucha | reverse complement strand
TTTTTTTTTTTTTTTTTTTTTTTGGCCAGTCATATTTGGTTCTACCCTGGGTTCTGGGCTATCTGAATGGTGTAGGGCATGGACTCCCTCTCCTAATATGGGCCTCAAGTTAAACCTAACATTGCAGGCTCTCCTTCAAGTTCTGTGCCACCATTGCCCCAGCACATCTCGCAGCAAGGACAGGTTGCAGGGGAAGGGGTTTGTGGCTGTGGTGGTGTTCAGGTTTCTCTTCCTGTAGCCTGCCGAGTACCTTCCTGTGCCAAAGTGACTAGAGTGTAAGGGGAAGGCTCCAAGCCCACACCAGCTTGACTTCTCTACATCCAATGAGCTGTGCAGAACGTGTCCTCAGCAATGGGGGCCCACTATCAATTTTCAGAGAGAGGCCTTCTGACCTAGCATCAACCTGGGTTGTGTAAGGATCTCCACAAGAATGTCTTGGCCAACAACTAATCAAATGTAACACAATCCTGCCACTGGAAGCCTTACCTATCTCTGTCTCCTGAGTGCTGGGATTAAGAACATGTGCCACCCTGTCTGGCAAAAATGGTCATTTTTAAAACTGGACCTGGTTGCATATGATAATAATCCTTGCTTGCACACATGAGACAGAGTCAGGGCTGGTTGTTGCAAGTTCTATTTATGGAGTAAGGGCTACATTATGAAACTCTGTCTTGGAAGTTCAACACCAAGAAAATTAAAATGGTACTTTTAGAAATTGCAAGCTGGACTGAAGAGATAGCTCAGCGGTTAAGAGCACTGACTGTTCTTCCACTGTCCTGAGTTCAGTTCCCAGCAACCACATAGTGGCTCACAACCATCTGTAATGGGATCCAATGCCTTCTTCTGGTGTGTCTGAAGACAGCAACAGCAACAGTGTACTCACATATATAAAATAAATAAATCATTTTTTAAAAAAATAAAAATTGCACGCTTGGACTGGTTGTGGAGACACACGCCTTTAATTCTAGCTCTTAGGAAGCAGAGGCAGGCAGATTCTCTATGAATTTGAGGACAGTCTGGTCTGTGTAGCATGCTCCAGGCAACCAAGGCTACTTAGTAAGAGACCCTGTTTCAAACGAGCCCCCCCAAAAGTTACAAACTGAGGCTCAGTGGGACGCCTGAGGGCTTGAGTTTGGATTCCTCAGACCCATGTAAAACCTAGAAGCATCTGTATGCATCTGCAATCCCAGTGATTCTAAGGAGATATGAGAAATGCAAACCAGAGAATTCCTAGAAGCTTGCAGGGCCAGCTAATCTGACTAAGCAACAAACAGAAAACAGCAGGAGATCCTGTCAAATAAAATGAATAACGAACACCAATATCCAAGACTGTCCTTTGACCTCCACATGCACACCATGGCATGCACATACCCCCATGCATATGAACAGGCATAATCACACACCTCCACTGTCATCTGGTGAGCTGGGGATGTAGCTCGGTTGGTAGAGATTGCTTCACATGCATGAAACTCTGGGTTCAGTCCCCAGCACTAGAGACAATGACGTCTGGTGGTACACATTTGTAATCCCAGAAGGTGGAGGCAGAACATCCATGATCATCCTAATTACTTAATGAAACAGCCTAGGATACATAATTCCCTGTTTCTAAAATAAATAAGAGCATAGAAAGATGGCTCAGTGGTTAAGAGTACATACTGCTCTATCCTAAGTCCTGAGTTCAGTTCCCTCCACCCAAATTGGGCAATTCACAACTGCCTATTGTTGCAGGATATTTGATCACATTGTGAACCTCAAGATTATGTTATTTACTGGAAAAAAATCTGTTTCTAGTTATGGTATGGAGCACTTATCATATAACTTTAATCTTTCTGGCTGGAATGTAGACATGCCCTTAGTACACATCTTTAATCCCAAATGATGAAGGTAAAGTTAGTTTGTAGAAGGAAGCAGCCAGGTTTGAAAGTGTTATCTAATTAAGTAGCAGAAAAAGTGATGAATCAGAGAAAGATTTGACGGAGTAGGTTACGCCTACCTCTCATGAGAAGAGAGAGGAAAGGGAAGCTACTTGAGGGAGCAATGCTGAGAGAGAGGAGGCAGTTTTACTCAGAGAGTTTTACAGAGACAGGTTGAAGAGAGAACAAGCTAGACACAGGTGAAAACAGAACTCGAGCCAGAGAATGAGAAGCCAGAAGACATATTGCCACAAACATAAACATATAAAACATATTGCCAAAGTTAGTATGAGGTCAGGCCGAGCAATTCAGTCAGAGACCAAGAGAGAAGCCAGATTGAATCAGGATTTGAGCTAGAACAGCTAAGTTGAACCCACTAGCCAGAGCTAGAAAGGGGTGAGGTTATTCAGCACTAAGTCTCAGAGGCTGTAAACATTCTAGACCTAAGATGATATAGAGGCTAGGAGGTTCTAGGACTAGGCTTAGGTTTACAGACAAAGGCAGTAAGCCTTGAAGACGAGAGTTATATCAGGAATAAACTCTGATGTTTCTGGTCCATGGGCATCTGCAGTCATGTGACCTGTAGTCATGTGCACATGCCCTTCCACCTGTGCCCCCCAATTAAAAATAAAGGAGAGATAGTTCAGCAGTTAAGAGCAATGATAATTCTTCCAATTCCTATTCCAATTCCAATTCCAATTCCTAGCACCTACTTGGAAGCTCACAACCATCTATAACTCTAGTTCTAGGGTATCCAAGACTCACTTCTGGCCTCTGTGGGATCCAGGCTCACATGTGGTACACAGAAATACATTCAGGCAAACATTCATACACATTTAAAAATTAAAAATAAATAAAAGTAAAGTTTTTCTTTTAAAAAAATTAGTAGAGAGTATGGAGCTATTTCTCATCAGTTAAGAGCACTTGCTTCTCTTTCAGAGGTCCCAAGTTTGAGTCCCAGTACCTACATTGAGTGGTTCACATACATTGTTATTCTGGCTCCAGGGTGATCCAATATGTCTGGCCTCTGAGGGCATCAGATACACACATAGACAGAATTTAAAAGGAAGGAAGGATGGAAGAGAGGGAGGGAGGGAGGAAGGAAGGAAGGAAGGAGAAAGAAATACGATGGCAGTAATTAGCATTTATTGCTCTACCAGAGGTTTGGCTCATGGCATCTTCAGCTCTAAGGGATCTGGTGCCCCCTTCTGGCCTCCAGGAGCATCACACAATCACACAACTTAAAATCTCTCTAGGTAGGTCTAAACTTCTTAGAATGCACTACATAAACAGAGCTGGCCTTGAATTCACAGCAATCCACCTGCATCTACCTCCAGAATACTGGGATTTAAGTGCCATCAGTTCTAGCACTAAAATAATTGTTTAAAAATTTTAATAAATAAATGTAAAATAAGTAAAATAAACAGAAAGTTTTTATCACGCCAGGCATGTTGGTGCATACATACCTGTAATCCTGGTTCTTGGGAGGTAGAAGCAGGAGGATGCAGAGTTCAAGGCCATTCTTAGCTGAATAGAAAGTTTGAGGCCAGCCTAGACTACTTGTGACACTGTCTCCATAAAACATAAAATGGATGAATGAACAAACAAGTAAATGGCTAACTATTGACTATACATGGCAGTGAGGAACACGATTGGATACTGTTCCAACTCCATTTCCGATGTAATCACATTAGGGTCTCTTTATTACAAACTCGAGTTTGAGCTTACTCACTGCCTACACACAGGATGGCCTGGGGAAGCAGCCCAAACTCTCATTGGGACGAGGTTTTATAGAAAATGGGAGCAAGTGAGTGAGGGTCCAGCCTGGCAAGCATCTAACTGAATGTCTATTGTAAGCCTGAAGGTGGGTGCAAGATTGTACACAATCACAAGCAGTCTGAAAGTTCATCTGAAACAGTCACACTAATCTTTGATTTTTTAAAAACACTCATAATAATAATTTTTTTAAAGATTTATTTATTTATTTAATGCATGTGAGTACACTGTAGCTCTCTTCAAACACACCAGAAGAGGGCATCAGATTCCACTACAGATGGCTGTGAACCACCATGTGGTTGCTGAGAATTGAACTCAGGACCTCTGGAAGACCAGTCGGTGCTCTTAACTGCTGAGCCATCTCTCCAGCCCCCAGACTAATCTTTGATTAACTGTTGCTAGGAACTAGCTAGGTAGTAGGTCTGGCCAAGGACAAGCCATGGGGTCCTTTCTGGTAAGTGGGTGCAGCTTTTTTTTTTCCCTTTAAGATGGAGGCCAGGGGCTGGAGAGATGGCTCAGCCGTTAAAGGCTAGGCTCACAACCAAAAATATAAGATGGAGGCCAGTCCCAAGATGGAGGTTTGGCCTCTCACCTCCCTCTTCCTTCCCATTAAGTTGCCAGCCTCAGTGCAAATGTCAACATGGCTAAAAGAGCAAATATCCCAATGTTTTTGTAGCTGTTGTCCTTGAAGTCTGTAGGAGTTCTGAGGCACACTGAGCTCCACTGCCGGCAGATGTAGACATAAAAAGCAGGGGTCACTGGGGCCAGATGTGTTTGGCAGCTGGAATCACTAGGCCAGTAGTGCTCCTGCTGTTGAGGACATGTCCACTGCTAGGTTATCCTAACAGGCAAGGCAGGTCATGTCACTTTGGAAGCTACAGAGACGTATAAGAGATGGGTCTCACAGTTGCTATCAAACTGTGGCCCAGCAGGCAAAACATCCCTACACTGAAAACAAAAAATAAAAACCTGTGGCTCAAAGAGAGTGTATGCAGCTTGGGAAGTTTGTATTGACTCTTGTAGGACCATGCAAAGTGATGGTTCTGGGCCGTGGAGCTCAGTGGTTAAGTACTTGCCTCACATGCACGAGTTTGATCTTCATAAATACCTAACCCCACAAGTTAGTTCCACCAAGTTTAACATTCTGGTCTGTTTACATACAAGTGGCTCGCTCATGTAATCCCAGCACTTGCTGGTAGAGGCAGAAGAGTAAGGAGTTCAAAGCCATTCTTGGCTACATACTGAGTTGGAAACCAGCCTGGACTATATGAGATTCTGTCTAAAAGAAGAAGTGGGGAAGAAGAGAACAGTAACAATATGATAGAAGGGAGGGAATGGAAAGTGGAGTTGAGCAGTGGAAGTGTGTACTTAGCAAACATGAAGTCCTGGGTTCAATCCACAAGACTAATTATAATAATAATAATACCTGTGGTGGTGTGAATAAGAATGGCCCCCAGAGGCTCATGTACTTGAATACATGGTCTCCAGTTGATGAACTGTTGGGAAGGATTAGGAGGTGTGTCCCTGTTGGAGGAGGTGGGTTCAAAAGCCCATGCCAGGCCCAGTGTCTTTGCCTGCTGCTTACAGACCAGGATGCAAAGCGCTTCTCTAGGACCATGCCTGCCTGTCACCGTGGGGACTCCCCCATGAGGATGATGATGGACTGGGCCTCTGAAGCTGCAGATCTCCCAGTTAAATGCTTTCCTTTATAAGTTTTGCAATGGCCATGTTGTCTTTTCACAACAATAGAACACAGACTAAGACAATAACAAATACTGGCAGGATAGCTCAGTAACTGCTACCAAACTTAACAACCTGGGTTTGATCCTTGGGACCCACTTGGTGGAAGGAAACAATCAACTCCTGCAAGTTGTCCTTTGACCTACACACACACACACACACACACACACACACACACACACACAAACACACACACAAATGTGAAAACATAATTATATGGAAGTAATAGGCAACTTCTGTAACCATTTAATAAGAGTGAAAATGTTCTACTTGTACTCCTCCCCAAGCTATTAAACTATTGGGTTCAAAGAACTAAAATTTCCCCAGAAGAAACTGCCTCCTTGCCTCCCAGGGGAGATTTCACAGAATTCCAACTTATCAGACCTCACTGCAGCCCAGACTTAAGCAGAGGCAGTGAAGGGTCCATACTACAGGGGATTGCTTAGGTAGTTATGCCCCTTACCTTCTATCTGAGTCTAAACCTCACATTATTGAGTCCATTAACGATGGACTTGGGGGTCACTGGCATCTTTATTTGCTCCTCTCTCCGATGCATGCACAATGAACCAACCTCCCTTTTCTGTGTCTATGACTTGTCTCTTTAATTGGCATATTGGGGATAGGTGGACAAGCCTAGCTTATTGGGGCTTTTAGAATCCAGGCTTTAACCCTAAGAACTCTAATGGTACCAGTATTGTGATGTAAAAAGTCATAAATATGAAATAAATTCTATGGGAGCTCTGGAGGAAGTGAATTAGGACTAGAAAAGCCCAGGAAGTGTATGTTTGTTTGTTTTGAACTTGAGCTGATGGTGTAGCTCAGCGGCTAGAGTGCTTCCCTGGCATGTACAAAGCTTTAACTTTGACTACAGCCAAAAAAAAAAATGATGTGGAATAGACTTGTAGTCTCAGGAATGGGGAGATGGAGATAGGCCACTCCCTGGAGCTTATTGGCCAGCTAATATAGTCTATTTGGTGACATCCAATTGGTGACAGTGACAGTGCATGCCTTTAATCCTAGCACTTGGGAGGCAAAGCAGGTGGAAATCTAAGTTCAAGGCCAGCCTTGTCTACAGAGAGAGTTCCAGGACAGCCAAGGCTACACAGAGAAACCCTGTCTCCAAAAACCAGAAGGAAAAAAAAGGGTATGTTGTTTGAGAGCAATCATATCCAGATTGTCCTCTGACCTTGACTCCCAAATCTCCCCCTCTCTCTCTCTCTCTCTCTCTGTCTGTCTGTCTCTCTCTCTTTGTCTCTCTATCTCTGTCTGTCTCTCTCTCTGTCTCTGTCTCTGTCTCTCTTTCTCTCTATCTCTGTCTCTGTCTGTCTGTCTCTGTCTCTCTGTCTCTGTCTCTGTCTGTCTCTCTCTCTCTCTCTTTCTCTCTTTCTCTCTCGTGCATACCAGTAGCATCTGAGCTAATTTTAAAATGTAAGTACAGTTTTGTGTTGGAGTGATGGCTCTAAGGATAAGAGCACTGGCTGCTCTTCCAGAGGATCTGGTTCAAGTCCCAGCACCTACATGGCCGCTCACAACTGTCAACACCTCCAGTCCTAGGGGATCCAATACCTCTCTGGCCTCTGTGACTTCCACCACATAGTACACAGAAGTATATGTAGGCAAACGCCAAATAAAATAAATGGGAAATGATTTTAAAGTTAAGTATAGCTTCCTTTGAGAACTCAGAAGTTCTGGGTGATCGAGGTGGGATGGCAACAATCACCTAGAGCTTTCTGAACCCAAGAAATACATCTAGGGTAGGGACGCCCTCTTGGAGACACTGGGGAGGAGGAGGGCAGACTGGGAGTGGGTAATGACTGGACTGCAAAAAATTAAAAGTAAGAAAAAAATAAAATAAAATTATAAGTATGTGTCCTCTTAAAGAAAAAAAGAAAGAAAGAAAAGAAATATATCTGTCTCAAAAAGCAAAGTGCCCTGACACAATCAATGCGCTGAGCTAATTCAGCAACCCTTTACCGGCGGCATGAATCGATTTTGTTCCCGGAGTTGTTAGTCTCCTGCGTATCCCTTCACGACTCATGTACAGAGCCTTCAGCATTATGTCTCGTGAAATAGTCCAAAGGTTGGGCAATAAATTTCTTCATAGGTCTTTTCTAATGAGAGTGTCATTCTTGTCTGCATTGTGAAGGGGGGAAAAAAAGAAAGGAAGAAAAACAAAACAAATGAATGAACAAACTCTTATTCAGCTCTAACATTCAAAACATTGACTAAGTTGCTTTAAGGTGAGGCTATGTTATATAACACAGAGTAAGGATAGCCCCTGCAAGCTGCCAAGGGAAATGAAATCATTAAAACTAATCTTTTTTTTTTTCCCCAGACAGGGCCTCACTGTGCAGCCCAGGCTAGCCCGGTACTTATTTCCCTTGAGCCTTGGGGCTCTGGACAGCTGAGATTGTGAGTGTGTACCACCACTCCTGCGCTGGAGTGGTTGCGCTCTTTTTACGTTTGAGCCGGGGTTTCCTGTGTTACATAGTTGACGGCAGCTTCCCAAGCAGCTGGGGTGACAGGCACCATTCACCACCCACTTCTAGCCATTAAAATTTTCTAAAGTGGAAGTGGGAGGTTGCAAGAGGCCTGCACTCAGACCTGGTAAAGGTTAAACCACAGAATGTTCCAATAGGCTTGGGTAAACAACCGAAGTCAGTATCTGCTGGCCTTCAACATTCCTCAGCAGGAGTTAAGTACCCTCAGTAACTAACAAGAAGGTTTGCAACTCAGGACGTGCGCGGGCAATGCTGCCTCCAAAAGTTACTCTGGAAACCCCTACTTAGAAACCAAGCAAAAGAAGCCCCTCCCTTTGCCTTAAGCACTGTTTGAGGGTACTCTGATTCAGTGTGTCCAAACTGCTCCAAGATAAAAGCTACTTCCTCTGGATTCTATGTTTTGTGTGTTTGGTTTGGTTTGTTTCTTTTTTTGTTTTGTTTTGTTTTGAGATAATCTTAGTATGTAGCTTTGGTGGCCAGGAGCTTACTATGTAGACCAGCCTGGCCTCAAATTTAGAGATCCACCTTTTAATTTTTTTTGTTTTGTTTTGTTTTAAGTCTTTATGTCCCTTTATTGGAGCAAGATTCCTGGTGTATACAATGGTGTATTTACTAAACAGAGTCCTGTGCAGAAATTACACACTATCCATCTAGACAGATTTTGGTTACACT